>NC_133655.1:167455357-167796675 GCF_009905375.1 Apium graveolens
CGGATGATGTCCCAACCAATGAGAAGAGGACAAGGAGGGGAGGATGACATCATGAGGATGACACAAGCATGACATGGGAAGGAAGGAGATGTGGTGGCTTTTTAACCACACAAAATCAAGGGCAACTAGGTAATTTACTAAAACAAACACAAAAATCAAACCAACCAAGCCAAGAAAATCATTTTTCATCAAAATCAAAAAGAAACCAAGGCATGGTTCTTCATGCTCTCGGCTTTTTACTATTGCAAATGGGCAAGAATTCAAAACTCAAGATCCAAGCCTCCTAAATTGGTAAGATAATTCCCTAATCATCTTCATGCTTAGTTAGGGCTATATCATGAGTTTAAGCCATCAATTCCTTCTCAATCTTCTTCATTTAATCAAAGAAGAAGACAATGAATAGTGTTTTCAAGTTTTTAACTTGAAGTTTTTCTTGTTCCTTGAAGATCCAAGCATTCCTAAGACTTCTCAAAGCTTCTTAAGGCTTCCTAGCTCCTCCCACCACTTCAAGGAAGGTATATCATCTCCAAAAACCTAGATTCCTATGTATTATAAGATGATTTTGATTAGTAGGGTATATTGTAGCTTGATGTTGTGATTTAGAGTTTGGGATTTGAAATGGTAGTGAAATGGAATGGTAGATGTTGTGTTTGATTAAAAGAACTTAAGTATGGTTAAAGTTAAGCTTAGGCATAAGTATGAATGTTAAAATGGAATTGGTTGTGGTGTTATGATGTGATAAGGATGGATGTTGGTTGTATGTTTGGTTTGAGGTTGAATTGGGTTGATTTTGAATGGTTTTAAATTGGGAAATCGCGTAAACATAGCCGTCGTAACGTCCGATTTTCTTAGACTGTTTTTGTGCATAACATTAGGACCCGAGAACCCCCTGCTAGATTTTGACCATTGCCATTTTTAGATAGCTCATGTTACGAGCTTCGTTTTGATATGTAGTTCGTTCGATTCCGATGCACGGTTTAGGAGAAACGACCGTTTCAAGTAACGGCGTTTTGCGAACGAAACTTTTCCCCTCGCCTTACTTTGAAACAAAGGTTAAAGACCAAAAAGGGTTAATTAATGCATGAAACATTTATGGTAAGTGTGTTAGGCAGTTGGTAAGACACTCGCGAAGGAATCGCCTTAAAACTCGTAAAGGTTAAATTATTAAAAATGGTGGAGCCGAGGGTACCCGAGTGACTTAAGCGAGTCAGTAAGCGCAAAACAAGCGTTAGAGTCTAAGTTCGTTAAAGTATAGATTTACAAGTGACTTTGGTTTAATTCCAACTTACTTGTTGTTTATAGGTTACCAGACTCGTCCCGAGCCTTTTATCACCCCAAGTCGCTCAGGCAAGTTTTCTACCCGTTATAACTGTTGTGGTGATGAGTATACGTATTTGCATTATCTTGCGATAGATGCATGTTGGTTAATTAGCAAATGTTGCAATATATTGAAGCATGCTGCTATGGTATATATATGCATGCCTGTTTCGCATTCTTTCCATAATATATCTGTTGATTCAGTTGATAATACCTATGCTAGAGGATAGCGGTAATTGTATATACCCTTAGTACAGGGACCTAAAGGTGAACATATTTCTAAACCGGGAGTCGATGTTCCGAGTATATATATATATATATATATATATATATATTTATATATATATATGGATATAGTTTTAAAACTATTGATCGAATAAGGTTTATTCGATACCTTTATTTATTTATTGAATATTATTTGAATATTCATTCGAGGGCTTATGACTTCTTTATTTTATTAAATGAATATTATTATGAATATTCATTCGAGGGCTTATGACTTCTTTATTTTATTTATTAAATATTATTTGAATATTCATTCGAGGGTTTATGACTCTTTATATTATTTATTGAATATTATTTCGAATATTATTCGAGGGCTTATGACTCAGTTCATATTATTATTGAATATTACTTGGATATTCATTTGAGGATGTATGACTCCTTTATTTTATGAATATTATTATAGTATTCATTCGAGGTATTATGACTCCGCTTATTACTTAATAATATTTTTATTGTATAAAGAATAAGGTGTCGATAATCAAACTTATTTTTGATTATTCAAATAAAGATATACTTTCATATAAGTATATCTTTGATTATTTGCTATTCATTCGAGTATAAGTTTTCCAACTTCTACCTCAATTATTCTTATGGGAATATTATTTAAATAATAATATTCAGATATTTCTTTCATATTGGGACTGATTTATTTAAAATCAGCATTACTCCAAACATCTTAAAATGTTTTCGAGTCTTCAAAATGATTTTTAAAAGTTAGAGCGGATCCCAAAACTCATTTTTTATATTTAAGATCTTCCTTTTTAAGGGGATTTAAATACTCGCTCAAAACCTGAGGGATCCGGCTCTGTGGTATATTTATATTCGCAACAAGGTTGCAGTTTTGGTAAATGAATTGATTACTTACCCAACGTTCGGGAAGTAAGTCCATCTATTGAGTCGGCATAAGCAACATGGGCTCAGTGGGCGTCCATGATAGTGTAAGTGGCTCAGTGGGAGTCCATCAAATGCATAAGTGGCTGAGTGGCAGTCCAGCATAAGGTCCTATTGCGACCAGGGTGATGACCAGTGGGGAATTCGTCCATCTACTAGTAGAAAAGGTTACTTATGGGTATCTTTGCCTGATCAGCAAGATATCTGGTTTATGCCAAAATTCTTTTCCTTTCCAAATTTATTGGATATTGCAATTCTGTTCATACTTTACATGACAGAGGTTTTCAGGAAATGTATGGGAGATATATATGATATATATATATATATCAGAACTTAATGAAGTATGTCATAACTTCATTTCCTTTAATAATATTTAAAGATTTAATCTATTCAAATCTTGTCTTGTAGTCTCATCTATGTGATGAACTGTTGAAAGCTCATTATACTTTGAACATGGTAGTTCAAGTAGCTTTATAAATGATATAAGTGTAGTGAAGTATTTGGTAACTTCATCTTTTAAACTTATATCTAATTAATAATTGTCTTATGAATGACAAAGATTTTCAGAAAAACGTTGAGACAAGGTTAGATATATGAGATCACCTTGCAACGATATTTTTTTATACAGTTATACACTGGGACTTTGTGTATTATGCATGGAAGAGGACTTCCAAATTTTGAAAAGTATATATGTATATATACTGAATATTTTGCGACTTCATCGCATTAAGATATCAACTTGGTTCATTTCTTTTGACCAAGACTTTCATGAGTATTATGAGTAGGCTCATATATTGTTAATCATTATACATATTATTTTGGTGGGCTTGCTGCTCACCCTTGCTTTCTTCTTTCATCACACAACATCAGATAGATAAGATGAACAGGACCAAGCTCCCAATTCGCAAGCGGATAGGAACGTTCCGCAGCTTTCTGGAAGCGTTGAGGCCGCTGTAGCTGAGGTAGGAACTACCAATAGGCTAGGCTTTCAACTTCTGATGTACCAGATTTATGTAATTTATGAATTGTAATAATGGCAAAGAAATGTAAATTTATTCAGAAACCTTTTAAGGTGTATTGACATATAATTGTGGAATAAAACGACTTGTGTTATTTTTGGATATTCATCTCTGAGACTATAACTTGTGGTGTGTGTGTTATTGTGGGGTCACAGTACAGAGTAGTTGATTGTTATAAGATTGGGTGTTGTTAAGGGAAATGGAACTCGTGACAACCCGGATCCCCGACCCCGGATTTGGGGGTGTTACAGAATGGTATCAGAGCTAAGCGTTATAAACCTCAGAGATGATGGGACGTTAAGATAATAAGTTCACTAAGATAATAAGAACTCTTGCCAAGTTCATAGTCGGGCTACCTAACGTAGTACTGACAGTTAAAACCCTTATGGGAACCCTTATAAATATCGTGATAGGAGCGTAGTTCGTTATCGTATATGGTAGCGGGACTCCGAACCCTGAGGTTGAGGAGCAACATGCGATGATGTTTATTATATTAGATCAGATTGTGGATCCGATAGAGTGTCCTAATGCGGAGGATGATGTTGATATTGAGGATGTAGCGGTTGAGGATGTTGTCCTAGAAGGGATAGTTGCTGAGGAGGATCCCATGGAGGATCCTGACAAGAATGATAAAGGACCACTGATGAATTGATGACCATGGTTAGGTCGACTACCAGAGGTAGGATTGGCGGTCACTACCGGAGGTTCGTTCAAGTTTGTAAAGATAGTAGCCCCTTTAACGCGGCTTACTCGTAAGACTGAGAAGTTCGAATGGACAGAGAAATGCGAGAACAGCTTTCAAGAACGAAGCAAAGGTTGGTGACGGCCCCTATGCTGGCGTTGCCGGATGGAAAAGGAGATTTTGTGAAGTGTAGTGACGCTTCGCACAAGGGCTTAGGGTGCGTGCTTATGCAGCACGGTAAGGTAATCGCGTACATGTCAAGACAATTAAGGTAATATGAAATTCGATATCCCCGCCCATGAGCTTAGGCTCGTGGCAATAGTTTTACCCTAAAGATTGGAGGCACTACTTGTATGGAGAGAAGTGCGAGAATTACCTAAGCCATAAGTGCTCTAGTACATTTTCACGTAGAAAGAGCTCAACATATGCCAGAGGAGGCAGTTAGAGCTAATCAAGAATATGATTGGGAGATTCTTTATCATTCGGGGAAAGCCAATATGGTGGCTGATGCCCTTAGTAAAAAGGAGAGACTCAAGATGATAATGTCTTTGGGAGAGTTATAAGAGATTTTGAGAAAATGGAAATAGTGAAGGTAACCGGAGCCGGCCGGTACCGAAAAGCTGTTTGAGATTGCAATACAGCCGAATTATCGGAAAAGAACATATTGTGCCAGAAAAAGTGATGAATGAAGGCAGAGAGCCAACAATAGAAAAGATTAATACCGAAAAGATAGATAAGGGAATAATGAGGTATTCCTATAGAATTTGGGTTCCAAATGTTCAAGAGCTTAAAGATGAGATCTTAGAAAGATAGTTTGAGGAATAAGATTTAGAGCAAACCCTGAATGTGATAGTCAGGGAGGACGCCATCAAGATAGAAGGAACCCATAACATAATGAAGTGGAAAATGAGGATTTTAACGTAAAGATAACCCCAAGTATGGGAGAAGGATGAAACATTTCATACTAAGGAAACAGAAAGTCGAGTAAGGAAAGGAGACCCGAGACGGTACTCCTATACGGCAATTCATGGACCTGTCTAAAAAGAACTTAGACTATTATCCCCAACCACCACCTGAGGAACATGCGGTGAGAAATTCTTTCAGGACCTTTAAGTCGCTAAGCTCTCAGAGTTCCAAGGAACAAGCTGACCCAGTCGAGGCAAGAGCCTGGCTAAAGGAAATAGAGGAATCATTTGAGATTCTAAATGATTGACGAATCACAAAAGACTGTTTTTGTCACTTACCCTCCTAAGAGAGAGGCCACCGCTGGTGAAAGACCAAGAAAGGCACGGAGCCAGAGGTTATAATAAACTGAAAGTTCAGTCAATTGTTTTCGGGAAAGTAATTCCCAAGTTATGGAGATAGTGTAAAAGCTTTAGAGCCAGAACAAAGGCAGACGAGTATGATGAATTATGAATCTAAGTTGTAAAAGTTGTCAAGATTCGTTCTGAGGACACGAATCCAGAATGACGGGATGTTTGAAATCAATGCTTATGTTGTGTTGGTTCATGAAATAATGATAAGAGAAAGGAAAATAAAAAGAAACTGAAGTGGAAAGGAATATAAGGCAATAGAGTTTGAGGAATGATAAGGGAGTTGGGTATGAGGAAACCCTAAAGACTCGTAGCAATAGAAATAGAAAAGTATGTAATCGTCAGGATGAGGGTGATTCACCATGAGTTAAAATTGATGGTTGAAGGCATAAGAGATACATATATTATCCCCTTAAGTTGGGAGGATTCGAGGAAACCTTGAATAGTTCGAAGGATAAATAATGAGACGCGGATAGACTGAGGAGACAAGAAGTAAGAAATTAGGAAAATTGGATGAAGGAAGTGACCTTCAAGAATGTGAAGTGTAAGACCGGTGGCTTGATACCCAGAAAGGGAGACGCCAGGTATGAAAGATATCCCAACATTGAGGTGACTGTTGAGATAAACAACAAAAGTAAATAAGGAATTATTAAGAAGAAGTTCACGTTGAACGACCAATATCTTCCAGAACATCCATGTTATCATTACCAAATCAGGAAAGAAAAGCGGATGACCATTGTTATCTTTTGGAGGCCATATGGATTGACCTCAATTTGAATAAGGATGCTATTATGAAGTTAGGTATAGACTATCGAGGTGGGAATGATGAATAAGATAATTATCAAGGATATATGACTTGATTTATCCATGGAAGGATGCAGGTACCTTTTAAAGGTGGAATTAAGGATAGAACATGGTAACTTAAAATGAATCCTAGGGGAATGCATAAAGGTTGGCATTTCACCCTTAATAGGGATAGTATGAGTTTTGACAGTATGAATTGGAAAGGATTAAGGTAATAACAACCTTTAAGAATCAGTGGAGAAATTTTTCAGAAGTATATAGACAATGGTTCTAGTATAGTAAATGGTATTTGATATGCCCTGTATCTAGGGAATACAGGAGGAACGATTGAAGGATAACCTTAGAGGTTTTACAAGGAGAAAGGTAATATTCAAAATTCTCAAGAATAGAAATGTGATAAAGGAAATATGACGTAATTATAATGATGCCAAGTGGGGCACGTGTTAAACCACGAGAAAGTATGGATCGAACCAGTAAGGTCGAAATTGTTCAGGGCAATTAGGACTTAAGATAAAAGATGTTCTAAGTATGATTGAGAGTCAGTCTTGACAGTGATTACCTCTAAAGACTGAGGCAATAACTTATGGAAAAATGGTGATTTTTTTTACTCATGATTTTAAGGAAAACATCTTCACTAAGCTGTGATGAAATAGGTAGAAAATTATTTGGAGGTGGTTAAAATGACATTGACTGTAAGGAAATTTACTATCAGGAAAGGCCAAAGAGGTGGCCGACACTTTAAAGGTAAGAGGATAATTATAGGCGCTGTGCCAAAGGAATACAGTGATGATGGTTAAAGCGTGAAGGTTGTTTATGGTTTGGAAGATTGACATTCCTTCTGATGACTGTGCAATACCCAACCGTAATAGTAGTTGGTAAAGGTTTAATTCGTGTAATCGCCATGACGGGCTATCTATCTAGAAGGTCCTATCTTGAGATAAGCCAGGACCATGTTTCAAAAAGGACTAGACGAACCTTTGAGTTAAGTCTATTTAAGGCATATGATTAAGAATGGTATTAACCTGCTATCGTTGCTTTGATTGAAACTCTTCTGCAATTTTATCTGCTTCATGTCATGTATGTATGTCAGGATCAGGAGTGTTCTTCATGAATCATGAATGGTGATTATGTTACCTCCTTAGAAGATTGATACGACATGTATGGACTCCGTATGGTTAGCTATTAAGACTTCATGGAAAATGAATGACTACAGTAGGTCAGTGGTGGACCATAGTAAGGCAGCAATGATTCTGCGAGTATGAGCTGATTACAACCGTGAGAGTTGTATTGGAATGGTGTTGAGATTGAGTACCACTAATCGGGTCGTGGTAGTGTATAAGTTATCATTGATAGACTAATTAAGTAGAGTATCTACCTAGTGAATATTATTCTTTCTTATCAATAGAGAGTCGTATTATTATACGAGGAAGGTTGCGGTGCAAGCATAGAATTCTAGTAACGATGATGTCTAGAATGAGATCCCAGTTCGATTTTCGATCGAGGGAGTTTCAAAGGTGATTGTGTATAAGCTCGAGGAAGAGCATGGGTCCATAGAATGATGGACGGAATAGCAAAATATTTAGGCATGAAATGCGATGCGATAATACTTGATGTTGATATAAATACATATGTTTTGTTCTCCTATGACAAACCTCTATAGTTCAGAGGTAGGTTCCAAGCCAGATATTTTGTGGCAGTATATTTTTTTCATATATACAATTCTCTTCATTCGTTCTTTTCTCTTCTTTTCATTTCATGTAAGCTGAGAAGAACAACCCTTCCAGAAGGGGAGGTATTGCCGAATGACTATCTATCTGTGTGATAGAAGCCTAGTAGGATACCATCTATTGTTTAATTGCTTGTCAAGTACTAAAGGCTGGCCACCTTCTGTACTAACTATGCGATATAACAAGTGTTCATGATCATAGTGATCTCTCAACAAATTCCTTTACTTCTATATGATTGATCAAACTTTGGAAATAGAAACAGCTGAAAAAGGAGTAATAAAGTTGTGGTAGTTCGGAATGGAAACACATTCGTGATACTAAGGTTGACGTGGTTATTAAAAGGTTATAGAACGCTAACGAGCAAAAGTATAACCAGTATAATATTAGGAACGGAAGGTATAGCGATTACGAACTGGAAAAGAATGGGTATTGAGAAGCAAAAGCTCTAATGCTAAAGCTATAATGAGAGTCTGTGCAATAGACTTGAAAGAATTGGAATGATCACTTAACACGGATTGAGTTTCTTACGACAATAGATCATATGTCAGTATTGAGGTATCGCCTTATGAGATCCTTGAGGGAAGACAATGTCGATCTCCCTTATGTTAGGATGAAGTTGTAGAGCGCAAGATGCTCGGACCCGCAGTAGTCCAAAGGACCAAGGATATATAGATCTAATCAGAGGACGGCTGGTAGTAGCCCAAGATGGACATAAGAAGTATGTTGATTTGACACGAAAGGACAAAGAATAGGAAGTAGGGGACCTAGTGTTGTTAAGGTATCCCTTGGAAACCTTGGAAAGGATTGATGATTCGGAAAGAAAGGAAAGCTAAGTCCCAATTTGTGGACCCTTGGATATATTAAGAAGTTGGGAAGTTAGCATATGAGCTAGCCTACCCCAGAACATGTAGCAAGTCATAACGTGTTTCACGTATCAATGTTAAGGAAGTGTAATTCGGATGCCAGATAATAGGGGCATATGAGCGCATAGACATGCAACCAGACGTAACCTATATGGAGCAACCAGGAAGGGTTATAGATTGAAAAGGAACAAGTGCTTAGGAGAAGGGTTATCAAACTATCAGAGTTTGATGGTAGAACCACAATGTGGGAAAATTTACTTGAGAGTTAGAAAGTGTAATGCTAAGAAAGTATCCCTATTCATTTTCTATCTGATTCCGGGACGGAATCCTTTTAAGGAGGGGAGACTGTAATAACCCCAATTTTTGGAAATTTTGAAACCCTTATGAATAGTGTTTTTGCTGAATGAGAAAACTTTTCATGCCACACTATGTAGGGGTTCTGATATGGATATTCTGAGATTTTATTAGTACTTTATATGGGATATAAGTGTATGTAAAGATCGTCAGAATCCAATCCGAACACTTTGATTTTTCCCGGAAATCCATAGATACGGAAAGAATTGAGTATAAGGTAACAGGATAAAAGGATTTAAATTAAAGGATTATAATAGAGGATCATAAAAAGGTATATATAATGTATTGAGAAGGTTAGGGAACCTAAGTAATAAGATCCGGGTATGATCCCTCAAACGAATAAACGAAAACAAAAGTTACGCAAAACCGTTATAACAGATCAGCGGTCATTAGGCAAATAATTAGGAAGTTAATCAAAGGGATTAGAGAGGATGATGTCACCCAACCAATGAGAAGAGGATAAGGAGGGGAGGATGACATCATGAGGATGACACAAGCATGACATGGGAAGGAAGGAGATGTGGTGGCTTTTTTAACCACACAAAATCAAGGGCAACTAGGTAATTTACTAAAACAAACACAAAAATCAAACCAAACCAAGCCAAGCAAATTCATTTTCATCAAAATCAAAAAGCAACCAAGGCATGGTTCTTCATGCTCTCGGCTTTTTACTATTGCAAATGGGCCAAGAATTCCAAAACTCAAGATCCAAGCCTCCTAAATTGGTAAGATAATTCCCTAATCATCTTCATGCTTAGTTAGGGCTATATCATGAGTTTAAGCCATCAATTCCTTCTCAATCTTCTTCATTTAATCAAAGAAGAAGACAATGAATAGTGTTTTCAAGTTTTTAACTTGAATTTTTCTTGTTTTCCTTGAAGATCCAAGCATTCCTAAGACTTCTCAAAGCTTCTTA
Source organism: Apium graveolens (assembly GCF_009905375.1). Classification (NCBI taxonomy): domain Eukaryota; kingdom Viridiplantae; phylum Streptophyta; class Magnoliopsida; order Apiales; family Apiaceae; genus Apium; species Apium graveolens. The sequence goes on from NC_133655.1 coordinate 167,465,529, forward strand.
AGGCTTCCTAGCTCCTCCCACCACTTCAAGGAAGGTATATCATCTCCAAACCCTAGATTCCTATTATTATAAGATGATTTTGATTAGTAGGGTGATATTGTAGCTTGATGTTGTGATTTAGAGTTTGGGATTTGAAATGGTAGTGAAATGGAATGGTAAATGTTGTTGTTTTGATTAAAAGAACTTAAGTATGGTTAAAGTTAAGCTTAGGCATAAGTATGAATGTTAAAATTGAATTGGTTGGGGTTGTTATGATGTGATAAGGATGGATGTTGGTTGTATGTTGGTTTGAGGTTGAATTGGGTTGGTTTTGAATGGTTTAAATTGGGAAATCGCGTAAACATAGCCGTCGTAACGTCCGATTTTCTTTAGACTGTTTTTGTGCATAACATTAGGACCCGAGAACCCCCTGCTAGATTTGACCATTGCCATGTTTAGATAGCTCATGTTACGAGCTTCGTTTTGATATGTAGTTCGTTCGATTCCGATGCACGGTTTAGGAGAAACGACCGTTTCAAGTAACGGCGTTTCGCGAACGAAACTTTTCCCCTCGCCTTACTTTGAAACATAGGTTAAAGACCAAAAAGGGTTAATTAATGTATGAAACATTTATGGTAAGTGTGTTAGGCAGTTGGTAAGACACTCGCGAAGGAATCGCCTTAAAACTCGTAAAGGTTAAATTATTAAAAATGGTGGAGCCGAGGGTACGAGTGACTTAAGAATCAGTAAGCGCAAAACAAGCGTTAGAGTCTAAGTTAGTTAAAGTATAGATTTACAAGTGACTTTGGTTTAATTCCAACTTACTTGTTGTTTATAGGTTACCAGACTCGTCCCGAGCCTTTATCCCCCAAGTCGCTCAGAGCAAGTTTCTACCCGTTATAACTGTTGTGGTGATGAGTATACGTATTTTGCATTAATCTTGCGATAGATGCATGTTGGTTAATTAGCAAATTGTTGCAATATATTGAAGCTGCTGCTATTGTATATATATATGCCATGCCTGTTTCGCATTCTTTCCAATACTATATATCTGTTGATTCAGTTGATAATACCTATGCTAGAAGGATAGCGGGTAATTGCATATACCCTTAGTACAGGGACCCAAAGGTGAACATATTTCTAACCAGGGAGTCGATGTTCCCGAGTATATTATATAGTATATATATATATATTTATATATATATGGATATAGTTTTAAAACTATTGATCGAATAAGGTTTATTCGATACCTTTATTTTATTTATTGAATATTATTTGAATATTCATTCGAGGGCTTATGACTTCTTTATTTATTAAATGAATATTATTATGGATATTCATTCGAGGGCTTATGACTTCTTTATTTTATTTATTGAATATTATTTGAATATTCATTCGAGGGTTTATGACTCTTTATATATTTATTGAATATTTTTTTCGAATATTATTCGAGGGCTTATGACTCAGTTCATATTATTATGAATATTACTTGGATATTCATTTGAGAAGGTATGACTCCTTTATTTTATGAATATTAATTATAGTATTCATTCGAGGTATTATGACTCCGCTTATTACTTAATAATATTCTTTATTGTAATAAAGAATAAGGTGTCGATAATCAAACTATTTTTGATTATTCAAATAAAGATATTACTTTCATATAGTATATCTTTGATTATTTGCTATTCATTCGAGTATAAGTTTTCCACTTCTACCTCAATTATTCTTCATGAGAATATTATTTAAATAATAATATTCAGATATTTCTTTCATATTGGGACTGATTTATTTTATAAATCAGCATTACTCCAAACATTCTTAAAAATGTTTTCGAGTCTTCAAAATGATTTTTAAAAGTTAGAGCGGATCCCAAAACTCATTTTTTTATATTTAAGATCTTCCTTTTTAAGGGGATTTAAATACTCGCTCAAAACCGGAGGGATTTGGCTCTGTGGTGTATTTTATATTCGCAACAAGGTTGCAGTTTTGGTAAATGAATTGATTACTTACCCAACGTTCGGGAAGTAAGTCCATCTATTGAGTCGGCATAAGCAACATGGGCTCAGTGGGCGTCCATGATAGTGTAAGTGGCTCAGTGGGAGTCCATCAAATACATAAGTGGCTGAGTGGCAGTCCAGCATAAGGTCCTTTTGCGACCAAGGGTGAGACCAGTGGGGAATTCGTCCATCTACTAGTAGAAAAGGTTACTTATGGGTATCTTTGCCTGATCAGCAAGATATCTGGTTTATGCCAAAATTCTTTTCCTTTCCAAATTTATTGGATATTGCAAGTCTGTTCATACTTTACATGACAGAGGTTTTCAGGAAATGTATGGGAGATATATATGAATATATATATATATATATATCAGAACTTAATGAAGTATGTCATAACTTCATTTCCTTTAATAATATTTTAAAGATTTAATCTATTCAACTCTTGTCTTGTAGTCTCATCTATGTGATGAACTGGTTAAAGCTCATTATACTTTGAACAATGGTAGTTCAAGTAGCTTTATAAATGATATAAGTGTAGTGAAGTATTTGGTAACTTCATCTTTTAAACTTATATCTAATTAATAATTGTCTTATGAATGACAAAGATTTTCAGAAAAACATTGAGACAAGGTTAGATATATGAGATCACCTTGCAACGATATTTTTTTTATACAGTTATACACTGGGACTTTGTGTATATTATGCATGGAAGAGGACTTCCAATATTTTGAAAAGTATATATGTATATATACTGAATATTTTGCGACTTCATCGCATTAAGATATCAACTTGGTTCATTTCTTTTGACCAAGACTTTCATGAGTATTATGAGTAGGCTCATATATTGTTAATCATTATACATATTATTTTGGTGGGCTTGCTGCTCACCCTTGCTTTCTTCTTTTATCACACAACATCAGATAGATAAGATGAACAGGACCAAGCTCCTAATTCGCAAGCGGATAGGAAACGTTCCGCATCTTTCTGGAAGCGTTGAGGCCGCTGTAGCTGAGGTAGGAACTACCATTAGGCTAGGCTTTCAACTTCTGATGTACCAGATTTATGTATATTTATGAATTGTAATAATGGCAAAGAAATGTAAATTTATTCAGAAACCTTTTTAGGGTGTATTGACATATAATTGTGGAATAAAACGACTTGTGTTATTTTTGAGTATTCATCTCTGAGACTATAACTTGTGGTGTGTGCGTGTATATTGTGGGGTCACAGTAAAGAGTAGTTGATTGTTTAATAAGATTGGGTGTTGTTAAGGGAAGTGGAACTCGTGACAACCCGGATCCCCGACCCCGGATTTGGGGGTGTTACACCCGGGTTAAAAGCAACTAAATTTTTACTTCAAATATTTTTTAAGTACAAAAGCATAAAAAGCTAACATCAACCCGTCCATGGTTGTATACCCAGGTTGAAAGAAATTAATTATTACTTAGAATATTTTTTATTTACAAAAAGCATAAAAAGCCAACATCAACCCGGCTATGATTGCATACCTGGGTTGAAGACAATCAAATTTTACTTAGAATACTTTTAAAGTACGAAAAGCATAAAAAACCAATATCAACCCGGCTGTGGTTGCATAATCGGGTTGGAAGCAATCAAATCTTACTTAGAATATATTCTATATACAAAAATCCTTATAAATTAAACTTCAACCCGACTATTAATTTAATAACCGGGTTGAAAACAATCATATCTTTCTTAGAAAATTTTTTAAATATAAAAAGCTTTATAAAGCAAACATGCTACTTAACAATTAGCATTGATAAATGAAACCAAATCCATAAAAAAAGCAATCCGGATTTGAAACCATTACGATAAAGCCAACAGACAAATATCAACCACAATAAAGAAAGTACGAGGAAACAACTAATTACACGGGCATGGCCCAAATAGCTTTGCAAAACTGAAACAGATCTAGAGGAAACTGGGATTGAGACCATCGTGAGGCTCCGACTTTCCTTTTCCTTCCTCGATAGTAGTCTTGGCATCAAGGAACTCCTGAATAAAACTCTGCCAGCTTGCACCGGGGTCAGTCTTGACATGCCTTTTGGAAACAACCCAGACTCTCCGCACGTCAGGAGCCCCGGCTTGAACAACAGCCATATCATACTCACCACTGGCCTTGTACTCGGCTATGATAGCATTCTTGTCAAGGTTTTCCTTAGCCGCCAATTCAACCTTAACTTTCTCAAGCTCTTTCGCCAACTCGTCTTCCCGTTCCTTCTCATCCTTAACTTGGCCTTTTAACCCGGACTCAACAGTCTTAAAACCCTCTCGGGTCTCATCAAGCTCATCTTTCAGCTTATCTTCCCGGTCCTTCTCAACATCAGTCTTCTTATTGGCCTCCCGGACCTCATTAACCTATATCTGAGCAACCACTAATAGCACTTCCCACCTATAAGAAAGAAAGAAAAAATAAACAAGTCAAAAAAGGACACTACCCAGGTATTATAAAAGCAATCAAGGATCAGCATACTTGTCCACAATGCCCGGTTAACTTCTTAAATGCTGCAACTAACCCGAACCCCTCCATCTCATCCCAATCATCATCAACCGGGATGTCAGACATGAAGTTAACAAGGTCGACAAGGATTTTTTCCCATTTTAACCGGCTCGCCATCTGGGCCCTTTCCCTCAGAATCAAAAATGACCTTGTCAGCAACAGTGGTCTTACCCCGAGAGGATTGGAACCCGGATTCTTCTTTTTCTTCTTACGAGGGGGCTCATCATCATCAGGTAGATTCTGAACCAATGGATCAAAATTCAAAGGTTTTGTACCCGAATTCACCACTTTCTGGGGAACGAAAGACTCTGCACCACCTTCAACATCAGCCGACCAGGATCCAGCACCTGCAATACTCTTCATTTTGAAAGCAAGTCCGAGGCTATTAAAAGCAGCATCATAAGCAGAAAAAGACATGATAGCAGCGTAATCCGGGTTGTAGTGAGGCAACCTGAAAGAAAGTAATGAAAACCAAGTTAGAGTAATAAAGCAGAGCCAGGCATAACACTACAATATACCCGGATAAGAGTAGTACAAGAGATCCGAGTATAAAACTACAAAAAAGCCCAGATATACAACAAACAAAAATCAACCAAAGTAAATAAAGGAAATACTTATACCCAAAATCGAAGAGAGTCTCGTGATTCAAGAAAGTATCCCGGTTAAGCTGATACCCGATACAATCACAAAAATCCCTAAGCTGATCCACAACTTCACACTCAAGTACAGCCGGGTGAAAATTGGTTCCAGTTGCCTATGGAGTGAAGTAGGGAAGGTAGGACAAATATATTCCCTTCAGCAATATAAACTTCCCATTCCAGTGCTTCAAGGAGGACTGGTGCATATCCAGCTTGGACCTACCTGGATCTTACCCACACTTAACAGCTCTAAACCGGATCTCATAGAAGGTCCTCTGGCTAGTCAAATTAGGGTTGGATGATACCCATACTTATTATAACATGCTATAAATCAGGTCATTAATTTGATCCTATTTGGAGTAATCCGCTTATAAAAAATCTTACAAACGTGCTTGTAAAGGTGCTTCATAAATATGTGACATCAGGGATTCCACCCGGACCTAAGATGCTCCATTGAAACCGGGACGAAATCGTCAACCGGTCTGTGATAAATCCTTTTATGAGGAGCCGACCATCTTCACTCAATGTCCAGGTCAACTGGAAGACTACCCAGAACGCCTTATCCATCTCAACTAGGTGCACATCATCAAAAGAGTCTTTCAAGGCATAGTGATCCTTGCTTATGGTTATATCGGCAAAAGCACGCTCGAGCTCCGCCTCATTGTATACCCCCCGATGACTTTCATATTTTATCCTCATAAATGAATAGAATTGTCGACTTTCAGGGCCTTGGTTACAAAATGGTATTTGACATCAATCCCGTAGCCCTCCAGAGTAAAGGGTTTGGATCGATCCGGGAGCTTCCTAACCCGGAACCTACTGATAATCTCGTTGGAAGTTGCAGCGATTCTGCCCATCTCTACCCCGGACTTGTTTATCTCGGATGATTGGGGATCACTCTCCTGGCTTGACGTACCCGTTAACATGACAAGTATCTCTTTACAAGAACCTTGATTTGGACCATATACCTATTAAGATAAATGCGAGTTAGTCTGAATTTCTATAAGTTTTATGTTTTTACTAAGTGGTCCGGACCCGGCACGTTATGTTAGTTCTCTCATAACCTTCAAATTCAGACTGAAAATGCAAGTCCAACCCGACCATACATCACTAGTCCGGACTAGCGTTAACGTAAACATGTTATTCTTACTCATCAAAAGGAAAAAAACAAAGGAATATAAACAGTCACCCATACCCGGGTATGCCCCCCAACCCGGGTATACCGAAAAACCCTCACAGAAAAACAATATAAACCAAAATAATAAACAAAAACATGATACCAAGAATCACTACATAGTATACCCGGATACAACCCTCCTACCCGGGTAAAACAAAAAGATCCCAACCCAGAAACAGTTACTAACACAGATCAAAAACCAAAATATGTCACTTTGGCATATACATATATTTATTTTAACGAAGAACACTAAGAACAATAACATAGAGCCCGAAAATTTCAGACCAATAAAAATTAAATAAAATAATTTCCCACATATCTAAACCCAAAAACTAAATCCACAACACCAGAAAAACCATAACCTGTGAACAACAATACATATTGATACCAAAACAAAATGAAAATACCAAAATCAAAGGCGAGAACAATATGCATGCAAAACTCGAACAAAAAATTGACAACAAGGGAAGAAATAAATGGAGAGAAACAAAACTTACAAGTCGAGAGTAAGGAGGAGAAAAGCGAGAATGGAGACAGTTGATGGAGGTAGAACAACGGAGAAGCAGTACAACCTTTGGATCTTCAGAAAAATCAGAGAGAAAAAAAAAAGAGTGGAGACTGTTGAATATTTTGGATGAAAGAAGAATATGGGGCACGGATTTTTATAGTGGGTTGGGGTTAGGGATGAGCAAAACCGAACCGATAAATTTTGGTTTCGTTGTTTTTTAAAAATTTCGGTTATTTTGGTTTTTCGGTTATAACCGATTTAAAATCGGTTCGGTTTACCAGAATTTTGATTCGGTTTAACCGAATTAACCGAAATAAATATATAAATATTTTTGAATTATTTTTCTATATATATATATAATTTTGGTTATGTAGGTGAATCAACTAATCAAGTTTCAAGTTGATCATATCCTAAATGCTCTTTTAACTTAACTATATCATCTAAGGTAAGCTTAGATTTGTAGACTTTACTAAATTTATCTTGTTGTTGATCATTTCTAGTGGTGGTTAAACTACCTCTACGACCTGACAAGATGATTCTGGTTACTTTACCTTTTTTTATCTAACTTGGAATACCCTCGAAAAGCACTGGACTCTTGGACCTCAGTAATAGACACATTAGATTTTAGTTCCTTCATGAACTCATCAACTAGCAGATTATTTTCCTTGCTGCAAAATGTCTCTGAATTGTTCTGAATATCCCGCTGATCTTTCAACTTTCTCTTCATCCCATGACTTTCTTTTTATCCGTAAATTGTAGTTATAATTTGCAAAATAAAATTTATTTAACTATTTTGGTTTCAAAAACCGAACCGAATAAACTGAAATATTTTGGTTTGGTTTACGGTTCGGTTTATATATTAAATCGGTTTGGTTTGCTTTCAAAAAAATTGTAATTCGATTTTCGGTTAATTCGGTTTGGTTTGGTTTCTGACCGAACTGACCGAATGCCCAACCCTAGTTGGGGTGGGGAACCGCCCCTGCCATGTGGAAAACCAGGATTGGTTGCCCCTTCAGTTAAACATATATACACAAATATATGTATATACACAACTGCAATTAAATACATTAATCATTATGGGCGTATTTCAAGGAGAATTAACTGCCCACGATTCAAATTAAAGGGGGATTGAAAAACCGTTACAAATTCCCTCAATTTTTTGGAATTCAAAGCCTACTACCAGGGTCCCCTATCTTCAACTTCAATTCGGATTGATCCATCCACTCTATACCCGGATTGGGGGCAAGAAAGCAACACCAACTTTCAAAGGCAACAAGTTTCTTCTACTTCAATCCGACTTGATCCATCCACTCCATACTCGAATTGGTGGGAAAGAAAGCAACAAAACTTTCAAAGGCAATAAGTTTCTCCTACTTCAATCCGGATTGGTTCATACACACCATACCCAGATTATGGGGCAAGAAATAAATAAAAACTTTAAAAGGCAACAAGTTTCTTCTACTTCAAATACGACTTAATCCATCTACTTCATACCCGGATTGGGAGGGCAAGAAAGTAGAAAAAACTTTTAAAGGAAACAAGTTTTTCCTACTTCAATCCGGCTTGGTCCATACACACCATACCCGGATTGGGGGAAAGAAAATAGCAAAAATTTTCTAAGAAAACAAGTTTCTCCTACTTTAACCCGGCTTGGTCCATACACACCATACCCGGATTGGGGGACAAGAAAGCAACAAAAATTTTCAAAGACAATCAATTTCTTCCACTTCAATACAGCTTGGTCTATCCACTCCCAACCCGGATTAGGGGGTGAGAAAGCAGCAAAATTTATTTCTCAAAACAAGAACCACTTTATATCCTCACTCTACTCCCTCATCCAGAAAATCTCCATAAAGGAGTGGGGGGCAAATGATAGGGTATGAGCAACCCGGCTAAAATCCAACCCAGCTCTAGGGTGAGTCAGGCTCAGTTGGAGAGCCAGGACCCCTAGCCAAGAACAAGCTAATGAAATGTGCCATGCTAGCACCAATAGCCGGGCCCAAGCCCAACCTAGAATTAGGGTCACCTCTTGGCTAGAGTCCAACCCTACCATCAGGAAAGTCAGGCTCAAGGAGGTTCTAGGCTCGGCTCAGCTCAGAAACAAGCGTTTCCCACAACCCACCAAGGAGGGGCACGTGGACACGTAACAATGACAGCTATCAATAACCAATAATTGAGATAAACATGACACGCGTCAGCACACCTTTGGTGCATCCTAAATGTGGTCCTTATCTAGAAACGTGTATGAGATCCATCCGAGACAGACGTCCTCCGCCTCCAACAACGAACGGTCTTGATCTAAAGGTATCAAACTCTAAACCTTACCTTTGGTCTATATATACCCCCAAAGGGAAGGGATTTTGGGGTTACGCTCTCTTACACACAAATATACACACACAGCCACCTTGCATTCCTATCTATCTTTATTTTTCAAAAGCGAGTTCTTACTCTCACACCGGAGGCGCCGCGGGGCTCAAACCCCCCTCCGTTGTTATTTTAAAGACACCCCACAACAGCTACATCACAACCGCTACGAGGTTCTAGATGCGGCGTCAGAAGGAGCAGTCCCGCAGCCCCGGACACCGGAGTTATCCGGTTGCATTGGATATCTACCAATAAAGCATGAAGAAATCAAGAATAGTGAACGATGGTGTATTAATTTTATTATCGACATGGTAAAGCCCGATGATGGTTCTGATGACAATGAGTTCGATACACTTGCAGTCGAGACACTTGCAGCCGAGTTTGACGTTCCTGCTCAGGATCTCAAATCACAAAACCCTTTTAAACGTGCCCTTCGTTCCTTCTTGTCATGCTTCAATAACCGCAATGTTGGGCCACATACGCTAAATTAAACAAAAAAATTCTAGCAAAAATATATATATTAAAAAAGGGTTAATTGTATAGTGCGCCCCTTTGGTTGGAGTATTATCACTTTGGTACCAAGAGTTTCAATAATTGCACTTTGCATCCCATACTTCTTTGCGCGCTGCACTTTGCACCTCTTCCGTTAGTTTCCGCCCCTACCGTTAAATAGGCAGGGGTAAGATAGTAATTTACCAATGTTTAATTATAATTTGACCATTGAACTTCGATAATTTTTTTATCTAAACCCCTGAACTTGTTTTAAATATTTCCGACCTTTAACTATAAAATTTATGCATTATAATCCTTTTATTAAAATTACTTTACATTTTTTCAAAAATTTAATAATTTAAGAATATTTAAAATGTAATTGAATAAAAAAATATACGAAAAAATTACAAGGTATTTTAAAAATTGAGTATAATATATCCCAAAATTTTAGAAAAATATTAATTTATAAATATATTATCAAAGACCTATTAAAATAACTTTCAAAAAGTTAGTAATCTTGTAATATTCATAATAAATTCAATTATGTTATAAACCTTGACTGAAAATATTAGTTATATTTAATGTAGAGGAAATATAGGAGAATAGAAGATGGAGAGAAAGTTGTGTTGTATTTCATTAGCTAAATGAGCTATTTATAGTAGTTGGTTTACAAGGCTTACTAAGTAAGCTATTCAAATCTTCTTCATTAAGTATTACAAAACTTCCTCGATAAGCTTTACAAGTCTTCCTCGATAAGCTTTACAAGTCTTCCTTGGTAAGATTTGAGAGACTTCCTCGATACGCTTTGAAAGTCACTTTATTTTTTATTCAAATATTTTAACACTCCCCCTTGATTGTCAAATGCGAGTTATTGCAAAGATTGACTGCCTCGTTAAAACCTTGCAAGGAAAAACCCAGTGGGATAAAAACCTTGTTATTCCCAGTGGACTAACAATGAGATTTACAGAAGGGGGGTTGAATGTAAATCTCAAAACTTTTTCAAGTTTTGAGCAGTTTCTAAGGCTAAGTGTTTAAGTGAACAAATGTGTGTGAATTGCTTGAAGCTGATGCAGACAGATATATATTCAAACACAAATGTAAAGAACACAAAGAACTTAAAAACTTTTTTGGTGGATTTGTTGTTCCACCAGAGATGTGTTATTTCAGAAAATCTGTGATTCAAAGAATTAAATCACAGTTGCTTCCTAGTACAAACTAGATGATTTTCTCTCTTGATATTTCTAAACAGCTCAGGAAAATTCTTATCTAATTACTAGCTGCTACTTGGTTTATATAACACCAAGTTTACAAGTGAAGACAAAACTGTAAAATACAATTGAAAGGATTCTTCACATATTTCTTCTTCATTTCTCTATCCAATGCAATCTAGGATAATCTGTGAATCTTTGAATACTTCCTTGTTTGCATCAGAATGGGAATGCTGCATTTTCTTGATTCCTCCTAGAGGCTTCCACATTCCAGTTTGTCTCTGTCAACCCATGTGCCTCTGTCAGTTTGTGAATTGTCACTATCAACTGCTAATGAACTAAGCATCCATTGAAGCTTTCATCCGTTGATGCCTTATCCGTTGAGGCTTTATCCGTTGAAGCTTTATCCGTTGATGCATTATTAGTTGAAGTCTTTATCCGTTGAAGCACTTATCCGTTGATGGATATTATCCGTTGAAGCATTAGAGACATCCGTTGAAGCTTTGTTTCTTATCCGTTGAAGGTCTTCAATATCAGTTGATACTTCTTCACTTATACAGAATTACAAGGCATGAAATATTTACAATTAGCCCTCCTATTTGCATATCCACTAGTAGTCAACATGACTGATACTTTCCTATAACATCTAAGAATTACAACTTGAATCCAGAGAATGAAATGTGCTACAATACTAAACTTATTGCTAAGTAAAGCTACTCCTTCAACGGATAGCCAAGATGGTCTTATCCGTTGAGGCTACAAACACTAGATTTCTACTTAAGTGTTTTGTTTAACTTATCATCAAACTAATGCACATATTCCTAACAAACCTTGATGAAGGAAAAAGAGTACAACCTCCCCCTGAATAAAATGTCTCACATTTTGACATTTTGATGTAGCAAACTTTTTAACCTCCGCAGACCCATATTATTTCTTAGCTTCTCAAATATTGATGTAGGTAGTGACTTTGTAAGTATATCCGCCAGATTATCGCATGAGCGAACTTGTTGAATATCAATATCACCATTTTTTTGAAGTTCGTGAGTGTAAAAGAATTTTGGCAATATGTGTTTTGTTCGATCCCCTTTAATATATCCTTCCTTAAGTTGTTTGATGCAGGCCGAGTTATCCTCGAATAAAACTGTAAGACTGTCTGAAATACTTGATAATCCACATAATTCTCGAATATGTTGAATGACCGACCTTAGCCAAATACATTCTCTGCTTGCTTCATGAATTGCTAGTAACTCTGCGTGGTTTGATGAAGTTGCGGCCATAGTCTGTTTTGTAGACTTTCAAGAGATAACAGTATCACAATATGTAAATAGGTAACCTGTTTGTGATCGCCTAAAATGAGGATCTGACATGTATCCAGCATCTGCATATCCAACTAGCCGTGATCTTGAATTGTTTGGGAAGAATAGTCCAAGATCGATTGTCCCTCGAAGATATCTGAATATATGTTTTATTCCATCCCAATGCCTTTTAGTAGGGTCAGAACTAAATCTTGCCAACAAGTTCACTGCAAATGCACTATCAGGTCGTGTGTTGTTTGCAAGATACATGAGAGCGCCAATTGCACTGAGATATGGAACTTCAGGTCCAAGAGTCTCTTCATCTTATTTTCTAGGACGGAAATGATCTTTTTCAACCTCGAGTGATCGAACAACCATTGGTGTGGTTAGTGGATGAGCTTTGTCCATGTAGAACCGATCAAGAATCTTTTCAGTGTAGTTTGATTGATGAACAAATATTCCTGAAGATAAGTGTTCCACCTGTATACCTAAACAAAATCTTGTCCTTCCAAGATCTTTCATTTCAAACTCATTTTTTAAATAGTTAGCAGCATTAGTAATATCTTCAGTAGTACCGATAATATTCAAATCATCCACATATACAGCAATAATAACAAAACCAGTTGATGATTGTTTAATAAAAATGCAAGGACACACTTGATTATTAACATATCCATCATTCAATAAGTACTCACTAAGCCTGTTGTACCACATACGACCAGATTATTTCAAACCATACAATGATCGTTATAATTTAATAGAATATAAATGTCGAGGCTTAATGTCCTCAATATTTAACCCTTCAGGAATTTTCATATAAATATCACTATCAAGTGATCCATATAGGTATGCTGTCACAACGTCCATCAAACGTGTTTCCAGTTTTTCCATACAAGCCATACCCATTAGAAAATGAAAAGTAACTCCATCCATCACAGGAGAGTATGTTTCTTGGTAATCAAAACCAGGTCTTTGAGAGAATCCCTGGGCTACTAGCCGGGCCTTATATCTCACAATTTCATTCCTTTCATTTCGTTTTCATATAAACACCCATCTATTCCCGACAGGGACTACACCAGCTGGTGTTTGGACTGCAGGTCCAAATACATTTCTCTTGCGTAATGATTGCGATTCTTCTTGAATCGTAATTTTCCATTTTGGCCAATCATCTCGGTGTCGACACTCTTCCACACTTTGTGGTTCAGGATCGGAGTTCATAATAATATCAGATACCACGGAAAAAGCATATACATCATCAACCTCAATACTCCCACGATCCAGTAATTTCGCGTTATGCACATAATTCATTGAGATCTCATAATTTTCAGGTACCTTTGCTTCCATGGAAGCATTTGCCATTTCTGGGGCATGTGCCACTTCTAGGGCAACATTCTCTTCTGGAGGCAATTTCACGTCTGGAAGTTTTGTTACAGCCACTTCAGGGGTTTGAACCTCTTCAGGAGGAAATACCACTTCTGGGGTATTTTCTAAAATTTTGGCCACTTCTGGGGCAATTCCAATCAATTTCTGTTTTCGTGGTACAATATCTTTTGCACCAATAGGACTACCACGCTTCAGGCGTGGCTTTGAATCACTAATCAATTCTCCAGGAATTGATTTCTTAGTAGGGATTTCAACTCGTGCCGGGGCATTAACAGCAGGTATATGTGACCTTATAATATGTCTAGAGTCACTAAAGGCATCCGGCATTTGATTAGCAATATTTTGCATATGAATAATTCTTTGAACTTCAGATTCACATTGATTAGTACGTGAATCAATAAAATTTAATCATGATGCATTCCATGATATTTCGGAATTTAATTTATGCAAATCATTATCTCCCCCTAATTTAGGGAACATGGTTTCATCAAAATGACAATCAGCATAGCGAGCAGTAAAAACATCACCAATTAATGGTTCCAGATATCTTATAATAGATGGAGAATCAAAACCAACATATATACCAATTCTTCTTTGAGGTCCCATTTTATTTCTTTGTGGTGGTGATATAGGAACATACACAGCACAACCAAATACTTTTAAATGAGATATATTAGGTACTTGACCAAGAACTAATTCTTGAGGGGATTGTTTGTGGTAAGCAGAAGGCCTTATTCTAATTATATTTGCAGCATGAAGTATTGCATGACCCCAAACAGATATAGGTAACTTTGCCCTTAGGAGTAAAGGACGGGCAATAAGTTGAAGTCTTTTAATTAAGGATTCTGCTAAACCATTTTGTGTATGTACATGAGCCACCGGGTGTTCGACTGAGATTCCTACTGACATACAATATTCATTAAAAGTAGCATATGTAAATTCAACAACATTATCTAGTCGGATTGATTTAATGGGATGGTCAGGAAATTGAGCTCGGAGTTTAATTATTTGGGCAAGTAATTTGGCAAAGGCTGTATTTTGGGTTGTAAGTAGACATACATGAGACCATCGAGTTGACGCATCAATTAAAACCATAAAGTACCTAAATGGGCCAGAAGATGGATGTATAGGACCACAAATGTCACCTTGAATTCTTTCTAAGAATTTTGGGGACTCGGTTTGAAGCTTAACTGGGGATGGTCGGACAATAAGTTTTCCTAAGGAACATGCTGAACAATGAAGTTCATCTTGGGATATTATCTTTTGAGTTTTAAGAGCATGTCCCACAGAATTTTCAATGATACGACGCATCATAGATACTCCTGGATTACCGAGTCTTTCGTGCCAAAGGGAAAATAATTTTGGGTCTATGACTTTGGGGATGTTGACACTATGAGATTCAAGAACTCATATACTTGTAACATATAATCCTGAAGAAACCGAGTGGAATTTTTCTAGGACCCTTTTATTGTCAACGGTGTTTGAGGTGATGAGAAGGTATTCTTTTTCATTCTCATTAATAGTTTCAACGTGAAACCCGTTAAGACGGATATCTTTAAAACTCAGTAGGTTTCTAGTTGACTTGCTAGAGTATAGAGCCTCTTGTATGTGTATGTGTGTCTTATTTGGTAGAAAAAAACTAGCTTTCCCAAAACCTTCTATTATATTTGATGTACCGGATACCGTCCAGACATGTGAGTTGGTTTTAGTCAATTGTGAGAAGTATTTCTGACTCTGTAAAATAGTGTGTGTGGTTGCGCAGTCAACAATGGATATATCTTCCATCTCTATACATATATAAACGAAAAAAGTCTTTATTAAAAACAAACCGAGTACATAGAACAACAACATGAAACAAGTACATAAAATGAGTACATAAGTAAAACACAAAGAAAACAAGTAAAGCATGACAATACATATGAAGTCTAGTCGTCTAAACCATAATAAAGATTACCACCAGTGTCTATTTCATTTGAGGCCTTATTGACTGGTTCATTAACTAGATTATAATTAGCGAAGTTGGTTTCTACTCTCTTTCCATTATTCCTTTTGGATGACTCATAGAGATCAACAAGATGTTTGGGTGTGCGACAAGTACGTTGCCAGTGCCCCTCAGATCCGCACCTATGACAGATGCCTCGGTTCTCTCCTTCTTGGGGCGCCTTTTTTTATTTGGCACTTCACGTTGCCATTTTTGGTCACCAGAGTTGTAACCATCACGTTGCCACTTCAGGTGGCCAGAATGATATTGATTGTGAAACCGACCACGAAAATTTCCACGTCCACGGTTTCGTCCATAATCCCGTCCTCCTCTATGCCCTTTCCCACGTTCATTCTTCAGGAATGACGTGTTATGTACTTCAGGTAACTGGGCAGAGCCTGTGGGACGTATCTGATGATTTTTCAATAGCAACTCATTATTCTTTTCAGCCACAAGAAGGAAAGATATCAGCTCGCCATATTTCTGAAAATTACGCTCCCTATATTGTTGAGCCAGGATCATAGTGTTGGGGTGAAAGGTTGAGAGGGTCTTTTCAATCATTTCAGTATCAGTAATATTTTCACCACATAAAATTAATTTTGAGCTTATCTTGAAAAGAGCATAATTATATTCAGCTACAGATTTGAAATCTTGTAACCTCAAATTAATCCAGTCATATCGGGCAGATGGCAAGTGAACAAGTTTTTGGTGATCAAATCTATCCTTGAGATTATTCCAAAGGGTGAGTGGATTTTTGGTAGTGAGGTATTCAGATTTTAGATCTTCGTGGATGTGATGCCTAAGAAAGATAATCGCTTTTGCATTTTGTTCAACAGTTGGGATCTTTTCCAGGTCAATAGTATCTTTTAGGCCATTAGCACTAAGGTGTAATTCCGCATCAAGGACCCATGACAAATAATTATTTCCGGAAACATCCAAGGCAACAAACTCTAATTTTGCAAGATTCGCCATTCTGAATAGATTTTAAATAAGATATAATATGTCACATAATATTTAAACAGGCAAGTTGAAATAATAACTTTATACAAAAGTTACGATGGCATAGCCGGCCAGAAAACTTTTGATTATTACTTGACGGCAGCGCCATCTTCATAGTAGTATTACTTGACGGCATAGCCATCTTTATAGATTTCAATCAGTAACATAAATATGTAATAATATTTAGAAGAAAATGAGGAAAAGAAAACGTACCTCTTTTATGAAATAGCATTAGTTGATAGGGACTCGTGGGTCTGAATAAATCGTAGCTCTTTTGAGAATAAAGCTTCAGTTGGCAGAGCTCGTGCTGATAACGTGTTATAAACCTTGACTGAACATATTAGTTATGTTTAATGTAGAGGAAATATAGGAGAATAGAAGATGGAGAGAAAGTTGTGTTGTATTTCATTAGCTAAATGAGCTATTTATAGTAGTTGGTTTACAAGGCTTACTAAGTAAGCTATTCAAATCTTCTTCATTAAGTATTACAAAACTTCCTCGATAAGCTTTACAAGTCTTCCTCGATAAGCTTTACAAGTCTTCCTCGATAAGCTTTATAAGTCTTCCTTGGTAAGATTTGAGAGACTTCCTCGATACGCTTTGACAATCACTTTATTTTTTATTCAAATATTTTAACAAATTAGTTTAAATTTCCAAGGTTTTTGATGATATTATAGGCCCTTTTATTTGTCAATAACTTTTATTTATATAATTTCTAATTTATGTCTTATTTTTTCTCAGGAATTTAAAAAATATGGAATTTATTTTTTAGTTTTTTATTTGGGGTACATTTTATTCATTTATGGAGTCGTTATAATTCCATTCAAATGAGGTTTATCACTTTGGAAAGATCGTTACGTTACCTACAACTTTCATGTTATACAATTTTTAAAAAAATATCATTTAGTGGGTCGAAAAATTGAATAAAGGTATCTTTAATAAAAGGATTAAAATGCACAATTTTTATAGTTGAAGGTTGGAAATGTTTAAAAAATAATTTTAGGTGTTTAGATGAATTTTTTTTTGAAGTTCAATGGTCAAATTGCAATTAAATATTAGAAAATTACTATATTACCCCTATCATATTTAACGGCAACAGCGAAAACTAACGGAAGGGGTCTAAAGTGCAGCGCCCAAAAAAGTCTAGGGTGCAAAGTGTAATTGTTGAAACTCTTGGTACCAAAGTGACAATACTTCAAATCAAATGGGTGCATTATGCAATTAACCCTTAAAAAAGGTAAGATTGAAGTAAACTTCCTTCATAGTTTTTTAGGGCAACCTTCCTTTATAGTTCTTTATATTTATTATGTAAAGATAATTGTTTTACAATCTGCTACTGAGTATTATGTACCTTGTTTGTCAGTTTGTGTAAATCCAATTATTAATGAGTCCCAATCTAGGGTATGCCCTAATGATTTGTACTTTTTGTGGTTCAGTTAAAACAATTACTGTTTAGAAAAAAGCAAGGAAGAAATATATGAAGATCAGAGTTAAATAATTATAAATGACCTCTATGTTGACAATACACTAAAACCTTTATAAAAGAGTAATGTGGGGGTCATTAAATCTTATTAATTTATCCAGATTATTATTAAGTAATAGAGGTTAAATATATAGCCCGCAAGGGTTGACTCAGTTGATTAAAGAGGGGATTATTATCCTCTTGGTCACAGGTTTGAATCCCATGGGAGGAGAATTTATGATTATGTCTCCTGAGCCAGAGCATGTCGCTTAAATGCGGTTTACCTTGGTTCACGTAGTTTGCAGGCTATTGCGTGAGCCTGTGGGGTTTACCCAGTGCGCACCCGAAGGGTAGCGGCTATGGGTTCTCTACTATATATATATATATTCTATATTTTATTGAGATTAAAAAATTGTACCATTTTAATTTATATTAGGCTTTTAATTAAACAGTTTACTGATTGAAACGGAAAAAAAAATATACAATCCTGATTTTACTTAGAAATCATCATAATATGTACAAGTATTGTAAATGGAGTTGGCCACTAATACGAAGAAATACTTTATATACAATTAGGAGTAATTGGCAGTTTGTAACCCACTTTTATTTTCATTTTTGCGATTTGGGTATATATTATTTTTTCTGTCAACTTGCACCCTATAAAATTAATTTCTCTTCTATTTGCAACTCATTGATGACTTTCCATCCAAGATGATTGTTAACTTTAACAGAAGTAGGGGTAAAATGGAAAAGACAACTTTGAACGGCTCTTTTGCAGTATATATCTTTTGTATATATATGCAGCCTCCTTCCAATATATCTTATATTTCTTCTTCTTCTTCTTCTTCTTCTTCTCTTAACAAATTAGCCATAATAGATGACTACAAGATGTTCTTATTTAAAATTTGCAACAGATTGGACAATTTGGACGATGACAAATACGGGTCGACGTTTCTTGGCATGTTCGGATCGCGGGTGTAATTTTTTCCGATGGGTAGATGGCTCTTTGTGTCACCGTGCTCAAGTTATCATTCCAGGATTTATCCGAATAATTAATAATCTCGAAGAAGAAATTAAGAATATGGAAGTGGTGAATGAAAATGATGTGAAGATTGTTGGAAAAGGGAAATGGTGTAGCAAAACCATGACTTTTCTAATATTGGCATGGATATGTATTTTCATTTATATGTGCTCTGATAAAGAGTGAATATATTTATAATGGCAGATGGCATTTGTAATGAAATTATTGTTAAGAATATGATTTTGGAAGTTGTATATGTGCTGTGGAAATTGTATGTGAGGATACAATTTATATGAAAAATGCAATAACTTGAGACATGTCCAAAAGCAACCATTAGCATTAACTTCAAACCAACATAATCCAATAATATTTAAAATATTGCACCAAACTGCAACCATATCAAACTACAAATGGACCTAGAGTTTAATGTTTGGTCTTAACAAAAGAGCACAAACGTAGGTGCATGTTCATTTAACGTTGGTATCTTCTTCACTTCTTAAGCTTTCCCAATTTTTTCTTCTTATTAAGCCTTATTGCTTTGAAATTTTTCAGAGATGTGAACTTTCGACCTTGGACCGGTGGCACACCCAAATGCTTCTTCATCCCATTACTTTGGCCTGGTGCCTTGAAGGGCTTATTAATTCCTCCATTAGTTGATGTATATGTATTGGTCCTAGCTTTCTTTGGTGTATTTTGCACCTCCTTTCTTGGATCCAGATCTGGCTCCTTTCTGACCTCCTTCCTTCCCTTCACAGTTGGGTCCTTCATTGCCTCCTTCTCTGGCTTCTTCTTTTCCTCCACTGTTGGCTTCTTGTTTGGCTTCTTCTTTGCCTCCGTAAAAGGCTGAAATGCAATTTAAATCCTTGTAAACTTCATATGTTTGTAGATATGAAATGAGTTGTAATTCATTACCTTTTTGCAGATCTTTTGTTATGGCCATGGCCTTGGCAATTATCACATCTTGATGCAATTTTTAAGGTACTTTCTTCTGCCACACCTTCTTCTTGGTTATTTCTCTCCTCATCAATTTTATGGCAATGAAATAACACCAATTAGTCCCAAAATCTGACCAGTTGCATAAATAAACCAAAAGCACATTGATTTATACCTTAGCTTCACATTTCTTTTGTTGTGCCCCAAATCCTTACACCAAGCACACTGATTTATTGTGCCACTCCTTTTCAACATTGTTGGGTCATTTGCTCTTGTCTCAACAACATCACTGGTTGTGTCTCTCTTTTTTTAGGTCCGCCATGTGCCACTCTCAGTTTTGAAGGGAAAATGGGAGTTTCATGTGTCTCCTCCCAAAATTCCTCTCCGTTTAATGGTTCAAGTACATGGTTGTAACACCCCCAAATCCGGGATCGGGGATCCAGGTTGTCACGAGTTCCATTTCCCTTAATAACACTTAATCTTAATAAACAACCAACTACTGTGTAGTGTGATCCAACAATATACACACACCACAAGTTATAGTCTCAGAGATGAATACCAAAAATAACACAAGTCATTTTATTCCACAATTATAAGTCATTACACCTCAAAAGGGTTTCTAAATAAATTTACATATTATTTGCCATTATTACAATTCATAAATATACATAAGTCTGGTACATCAAAATTTGAAAGCCTAGCCTATTGGTAGTTCCTACCTCAGCTACAGCGGCACCAACACCTACAGGAAACTGCGGAACGTTTCCTATCCGCTCGTGAATTGGGAGCTTGGTCATGTTCATCTTGTCTAGCTATTGTTGTGTGATGAAAGAAGAAAGTAAGGGTGAGCAACAAGCCCACCAAAATAACATGTATAGTAGTAATTAACAATATATGAGCATTCTCATAGTACTCATGAAAGTCTTGGTCGAGCAAACAGGAACCAAGTTTGATATCTTAACGTGACAAGGTCGCAAAATATTCAGTATATATATACTTTTCAAAATCTTTGAAATCCTCTGCCATGCATAATATACACAGAGTTCTAGTTTATAACTATATAAAGATATCGATGCAAGGTGATCTCATATATCTAACCCTGTCTCAACATTTTTCTTAAAATATTTGTCATGCATAAGATAATCATTAACTAGATATAAGTTTAAAAGATGAAGTTACAAGATACTTCAATATACTTATATCTTTTTCGAATACTACTTGAACTACCACCGTTCAAGGTATAAATAGTTCATCCCATAGATGAAGTTACAAGACAAAACTTGTATAGAATCAATATTTGAAATATCATCAAAATGAAATAAAGTTACGAGATACTTTATTTGATGAAACATCATTTTGAAAACTCGACCCTGCCAACACTCAACAATCGTCCAGCCGTAGCCTTTCTATCGAAGTGCTCTGGGTAGTGTTGCAGAAATATCCAACTGGATGATACACACATTACGGGAGTTTACCGGGCCAGGAAGACCACTAACGATGATCAGTCACAGTAGTGCAACCCCACAATTTTCTACATGTAGAGGAGAACAGTCGGATTTACTTGTCGACCGAACGCTGGACTCCCAAGGAATGGACCGTCTTAGCGGAACTTCCAATAACGAATAGCTTTTATGATAGTAAATGAAATAAAAGTTTTGAAAATAACTTTCTGAAAATATTTAAGGTAAAAATGATTGACGAAATCAATCATTTCTCGAATACTTGGCGAATATCGAAACATTATTCTTTAAGAAAATAAAGAATATTATTTAATAAAATAAGTGGAGTTATAAGTCCGCTAATGAATATTCAAAAAAATAATATTCACTTATAATATAAAACTATCAAATAAATATTATTCGATTAATAGTTTTGAAAACTATTTATATATATATAATATACTCGGGAACATATCCTCCCGATTTAAAAAAATGTTCAACTTTGAGTCCCCTATACTAAGGGTATACGCAAGTAATGCCTATCTCTAGCATAGGTATTATGCAATTTATAATAATTGAATCGACAATGAAATATCAAGATTATGAAACAGGCATACATATATATCCTATCAACATGCTCCAATATATCGCAAGACTTGCTAATAATAACCATGCACTTATCTCAAGATAATGCATCAATATATTTACATCACAACAACAGTCTAACGGGTAGAAAAGTTGTCTGAGTGTTCCGGGATAGACTTAAGCTTAGAGTGGGTCCGGTAACCTATGAACAACAACATAAGCCGGAATTAAACCACAGTCGCTTAAGAAACTAGACTTTATCCACTTAGACCCTAATGTTCGCTTCTGCGCTTAACGATTTACATAAGTCACTCGAGTACCCTCGACTCTAGCATTTTTATAAAATTAACCATTAAACGTTTTAAAGCGACTCTTTCGCGAGTACTTTACCAACTGCCTAATCCACCTTAAATAATTGTTTCGTGTTTCGATTAATCATTTAAGGGTCTCAATTATGATCTCAAAGTTGCTCAATATTTTGGGATTCGCTCGCGAAACGTTGTTACTTAAAACAGTCGTTTCTTATCGCTCGTAACTCGGATTTAGGCGAACGACATATCAAAATGAAGCTCGTAACATGAACTATCTAATCATGGCAAAGGTCAGAATCTTACAGTAAGTTCAAGGGTTATAAAGTTAAGCACAGAAATATTTAAGGAAAATCGAGCATTATGACGGCTAGAACTTAGCGATTTCCAATATTTTAACCACTTCAAATCAATCCCTTCCAACTACAATCCATCCACAACTTCAAGATTCAAACCTAGGCTACTGATCTTAGACAAAACAAGCTCAAGATCCTCAATCCAATTCAATATTATACCATCTCCATAATAAACTAATCTACTAAACAATCAAATTTCAATTCAAGCTTAATCATTCAAACAGCTATTCATCCATCCAAACCATCCCAAAATTCAAGCAAAAAAACTTAGTACTTAAAGTTACAGAAGTTTTATACCTTTATTTGTGAGGGGAAAGTTTCTAGGAAGCCTTAAAACCTTGATTAATCCTTATACAAGCTTGGATCTCACAAACAATCAAGAAAACACAAGGTTAGATTTTGAAGTTTCTAAAAATATGATTGAAAGAACTGTAAAAATGAGGGTCTTAACATGCTTATTTGGACGAGACTTGTGAACAAGAATTGTAGGTCATCTCAATACCTTTCCAAAGAGCTATAGAACATAATATTTAAGTGAGTATTGAAGGAGATATGGCAGTTTGAAGTTGTTGCTCTAGTTTTGGCCGAGAGCAAGGGAAGAAATGAAGAAACGAAGAATGCTTCTTGTTTGTCTTGGAAAATGAAATGAATTGCTTGGTTGCAAATTAAGGACCCGTTTGGGGTTTTTTTAAAAATATAACTTATAACTTAAAGTTAAAAAGTGTCATTTAACTGATATGAACATGATAACTTATAAGCTCTTCAGGCGTTTGGATAATTTTATGTATAAGTTACTTATAAGTTAGTTTAAGTGTTTGGTAAATCATAACTTATACTCCCTCTGTCCCCCTAGTATATACGTGCACTATTTGTACGTATTTTGAGACTTCTATAAAATATAGTTATATCATATTTTTTTCAAAATTTGTTTTTGAAAAAAGTTTAAACATTAAACTTTTATTGAAAAAAAAATAAAAAAAATATTATGGCATTTAAACGAGGTTGAAAAGCGTGCCAAAAAGTGATTTATAGAATTCAATGAGACAAAGGGAGTAATTTATAATTATTTTAAAATAAATAAATTTTAGTATAATAATTGAATATGTGAATAGAAAATTCAAAAAGACAAAATTTAACATAAGTATTGAAATACAAATTACTAAAAATTGAAAAGTAAAGTTAAAATAATACAATGAAAAAATCAAATAATAATTAGTAAATTATTTTTCATCAATAATAAAACATATCGTTAACCGGTGATTGTGTTGGTATAGTGATTCGAACTTTTGGATTTCTTAAGATAGGTTACGAGTTCGAAATTTGGGGTGTACATGTGTTGTAATAAAAAATTAAATTAGTAAAAAAAGAAAACTTTAATTAAGAATTTGAAATTAAAATTATTAAATTTAACTTGCATATAACAAGATATATAACACATGAAGAAAAACGTATAAAGTCAAACTTATAAATAAACAAACATTATAAAAAATCAGAGGAAAATGAAGAATGAAGAATGAAGAATGAAGAAGGTGGAATGTTAAGTTTTCCAACTTTCAAATTATCAGTAAAAATGGGCTGAATTATCACAATATGAAATGTTGCCAAACAGGAAGCAAGAGCGATAAATGATCATTTAACCCATTTAAGGTGAAATATAGTACCCCCAAACATGCACTAACATAGGTAATTTAGGTGTTAAAAATATGTGAATGGGAATTAATCTTGAACAAATATCTTCCTCCTTGATGACATCATCCATCATGCGTCACTTTCTTGCCATGTGTCAATCCCTTGTGGTTTGATGATGTCATAATCCTTGGCTTCTTGTACAAACTTGTCTCTTGGTTGCTTATTTGTTTTACGGTTCGTTTAACTCTCATTCTTGTTAATAGTTTGAGAGATCATATCCGGGATCTTATTATTTGGGCTTCCTTGAACCTTTATTAATATCTTATATTTCTTTAATAATCCTCTGCTATAATCCTTAAATAAAAATCCTTTTAATTATGTTACCTTATACGTAATCCTTTCGGTATCTGGTGGATTTTCGGGAAAAACCAAAGTGTCCGGATTCTAATTCTAACGACCTTTACATACACTCATTTACTTTATGGAATACTAATACGATCTTAGAATTTCCATAACAGTACTCCTATATAGTGTGGTCTGATAATTTTCCTTAATCAGCATAGTCAGCAAAAGTTACTATTTATCAGGGTTTAAAAAATTTCCAAAAATTGGGGTTATTACAATGGCTATAGACCCTTAGGTGCCAATCTTTGTTGTGACACTCATGCATGTATTCTAAGGGCTCTGTTTTTGAAAAAAATATACAAGCAAAACGAGGAAGCACAATATACCTGTTAGTTGCCACTTTCTACATGCACATATATGGTGTTTCAAGTCAACAACAACTTGGTGGCCACCTTCTGACATAGTAAATAGGTATTTGTGACCACCATTTCACACAGGACTTGCTGTTCCAGCCATTTCCATTACTCTTTTTCAAAATTATATTTTACAGGTAAGTCAATCTGTTCTAAGTTTTATACTTTAGCAAATGCAAAGACCTTAGCATACTCAGCCTCATGTTTACCTGTGATGTTATCTCTAGCCTTTTTCAGTGCCCTATATATCATTGACAAAGAAATTTTGCAATTGACAACCCTAGCATGAAAAGCATATGTTGCCCAGGTTGAGTTCAATCTTAATTCATCCCCATATGTCTCTGCAATCCATGTAGAAGTTATACACTTCTGTTCCCATGTTGGATTACAAGAGTGTGTCTTGCATAATGTCTTTATATGAAAGGTATCAGTCCTTCTATACTTTATACCATAGCATTTCCATTCACATCCAGGTGAGCACACCCACTTCACCTTATCAGTATGAATTTTTCTAAGAGTAATGACTCTCTGATTCTTGATTGCATACTTTCTAACTGCTGCTCTAAACACCTTACCACTTGTAAATAGCATACCAAGATCAAACTTTGGGTCATTCATATCAATGAACTCATTAAACTCAGGGAATCGTGTGTCAACCTCATCACATGAGTTAACAGCCATCCTCTCATCAATACTGTCAAAACCACCCTCAGACTTTCTTCATCGGCAACAATGTTATCACCATTTGGTTCTTCACATCCAACTCTATCACCCTCATCTTCTTTCAAATCTTCATCATCACCTAAATCAGCAGTTCTCACTTGTTCCTCATGAACCTCTATCATAGGATCACCCTCAAAATCTTTTTTGTCCCCTTCATATGCATCATCCTTAACTGCTTCTTTTCCTTTTTTTCTTGACTGTGCTTGTTTTTTTTACTCTTCTTTTTAGTTTTCTTCTTTGACTGGCTACTCTAACTAACAGGTGGACCATCATCTTCATCAAGCACTATATGGGTGTCCTCGGTATTCTTGAATAAGCCATATTAGGAAATAATTTGCAACATATTCGAAAATGCAAAAATTATGAAAATGCAATAACTAAAAATTGACATGGAGAGTTAGATATTACCCTTAGCATTGAGTATCTTCCTGTTTTCTTGGTTCTGAATGGAGGACTAGAAGGTGGTATTCTCTTCTTCTTCTTTTTAAGAATAATTTCGACCTCACTCTCATTGGAATCTATATTTGAATTGTCTCCATTAAAACTCACATCATCTTTCTCTTCATCCCCTTTACAGTCATCTTTCCCCACTTCTTCCCATTTTTCTTCAATATGGCACTCTTGAATCGTACTCTTAACTCTTTGTATTCTCTCATCAGTGTTAAATTGAGTGAAATCAAAGTCAAGCAGGTCACTATAATTATTTTTGGCAGTGGTATAAACTTGAATGCACTTATTGTAAACTAGCATATCCAACATGGTCCCAACATCATCATCAAAATCTAATGGATTTATAGTATCAATACATAATTCTCTCTCAGGAAGGGAAAATCACTGATCATATGAACCCTCGCGTATGCCTATTTCTTTACACATTGAATCCAAATCAACCATTCCAAATTTTCTAAGAGAGTGTATATCAAAATATTTGCATTCCCCCCGCCAATGTATACAGTAAAAACTTAATTGAACTATCCCCCATATAACAATTTAATGGAGAAATTTAGTGAATAATATGAAAAAAAAATCAATTTTATATACATAAAAACACTAATATCACAACATAAACACATTATCACAGTTAAAAAAGCACACGAATTATTTAGCAAAAAAAAAAAAGCACACGAATTGATTTAGCAAAAAAAACACACAAATTGGACAAAAACAAATCCTAAAAACTCAAATGACAAAGTACCCCCACTTGTATAACTGATAATTAAAAAAGTTAGATGACAAAGTGTTTAGGTACCACCAACAGTTCAGTAAACAATAAAAACCCTACAAATCATGCACGCAAACTTATTATGTTTAATTGGCAACATACAAACGCTATAACAAGACTTGAAATAGAAATTTACCCCAATATTCTGGTATTTCAGCATCATGTTCGATATTTAGTACTTCAATGATCTGGATTTCAAGACCTTTGTCCAACACTTGCAGTTAGACCTGGCAACGTTCCGTGTCATGTACAAACATTCTGTGTACTTTCGTGTTTTCATATTGTAAGGCATATGTCATAGCCTATTTGTTTATTCGAAGATTTAACTCAACTCAAATAAGAATGTAACAAGTAAATAGTGGATCTACCGTCAAAGAGATCTCGCAAAGTAACATCTGTCAAAGGATTCAGAAACAAGGTTCATCTACAGACTTGAGGAATTACTTCACTGGAAGAAGTTCAAGAAATTGATCAAGTCTCAGTGATATAAATCAAGATTGTGGATTTAATCAAGTGACAAAGATCTCGTCATGGTATTAGATAATTACAGGGATTTAATCTGTAGAAAATCAAGTATCAAAGTCAAGACATGAGGAAACGTCACGGAAGGTAGTCACTCATGAACCAGATAGTACATCGAGTGTCAACATTGAAGTGGTGGAATTGATTCATAATTGACAGTGATTTTCAGAAGATTTTCAGAAGAATGGTTGTTGTTAAAGAGTAGTATTAATTCTCTATTAATTAATTAAGTCATATGGTTTAATTAAGAAAATAAATTATATCTGCAAATATTAATTTATTGATTAATTGAATTAATTGATTAATTAATTCTGAATTAATATTAGGAATTTTCAGAATTGATTTTGAATTAATATTCAATATTAATTCAGCAAGACAATCATTTGAACTGGTATGACAATCAGATTGTCATACCGAAAGTCATACCAGCTCAAATAGATTGTCATACCGAAAGTTCTACTAGTTCAACAGATTGTCTTGCTAGTTCAATCAATTATCTTGCCGATAGTCTTGCCAGTTCAATCAATTGTCTTGCCGATAGTCTTGCTAGTTCATTCAATTGTCTTGCCGATTGTCTTGCCAGTTCAAGTGGATTCTGTTGATTGAAATATAAAAGAATCGAAGCAGCAGACATTTCAAGACACACAACAGAAGTCAACAACTCAAGAACAAAAGAAAAGCAGAGCACAAATATTTCATCTCACTGCTGCAAATTCAAGATCAACAATTTCTAGTTATTAAAGTTAAATCCAAACCACTAGAAATCATTCTCTTGTTCTTGTGTAACTATTTAGCGGATCAAAATCCCTAGAACTTAATCTCAAATTGCGTTTAGCATTTGATTCTTTTTATTGCAAAAATAGAAAAAGTTCACGTCAAATTTATTCTAGATTTGTGATAATTAATTTGAGATTAATCCCTTGTAATCGATACCGTTGTTGTAACACCTTTCAAGTTTAATAATATTTTTATTTAACTTGAATTTTGTTTCAATTTTTATTCCGCACTAAATTCGATTATACGGTATAGTTTGTATTCAACCCCGCCTTCTACAAACATATTGGGACCTAACAATTGGTATCAGAGCCTTCTGATTAACGAACAAATCAAGATCCTAGACTTTTGTGATTTTTTAACTCCTTGAATTTTTATTTATTCAAAAATTCATAATGACTTCACAAAAAGTTGGAACCGTTAAAATTCCACTATTTGATAAAGAAAATTATATTATGTGGAAGAAGAAGATGCTCTTGTTTTTACAAGTTGCAAATCCCAAATATCTGAACTTGTTAAAGAAGGGTCCAAAAATTCTGATGGTTATTGAACCAGAGGTGATAGAAGATGATGTTGTAATTACCAAGGCTAGAACCTATGCAAAAGAGCCTGAGGATTTTTCTCCTGCTGAAAAAGAAGAAGCCTCCGTGGATGCCAGACTTCAGTTAATTTTAGTTGATTCCCTTGATTCCTTGATGAACAGACATGTGATGAACTGTAAAAATTCCAAACACATCTGGAAAACTATTGAGGTGATTAATGAAGGTACAGAAGAAGTTAGGGAGAACAAGTTAGAGATCCTAATCTCTGAGTATGAACATTTTAAATCCAATCCAGGAGAAGAAATTATTGAAGTGTTTGAGAGGTACAATGCATTGATCAACAACCTGAACATAAATGGAAAATATTATTCAATCAGGGAGGTCAACAAAAAGTTCCTTTTAACACTGCCAACTCTTTTGGAACATAGAATCACTGCCATAAGAGAAGCTAGAGATCTGAGTTAGATTTCTTTGGATAGACTCTATGGTGTGTTAAAAACCTATGAGTTGGAGCAGATTCAGCAGAAGGAAGTCTACGGGAAAGATAGAGTGGTCAGCACATCTACTGCTCTAGTATCTGAAGGTCAACAACAACAACAACAATCTTAACAGTCAGAGAGAATGGTACAGTATTCCAAGGCTGAGGAAAATGTATTAGTAACAGAATATGATCCTCCTAATACAAATCAATCCAGTGATGATTTTTACTCCTTGGAAGAGCTGGAGCAATTGGAAGATGAGTCAATGGCCCAAATTTTCAAGAGATTCTCCAATGTCAGATTCAAGAGAAATCCCAAGTTCAAGTACAAGTCCAACTACAACAGATTCCAGACAGGTGGATCTTCATCCTCCAACACCAGTAGTGGTGGATACAAAACAGGGATGGTTGATCAGAGCACCATTAGATGCTATAACTGCAATGAGTTGGGATACTTTTCCATAGAATGCAGGAAGCCAAAGCAAGTAAGGAAGAACTCTTATGATTCAAATCAGAAGAGTAACTCTGAAAGGGCTTACCTGGCAAATGGAAGAAGCTGGGATGATACTGATAGTGAAGATGAAGAAGATGAGAATCTTGCTCTTATGGCTATTGATGGAAAAGCTTCATCGTCAAGAAAAGAGGTAAAATTTACTGATGCTGAATTAGTTATCATCTAGGAGGTTCCTTAGATTGTGCTCGTCGTGATAATGAACTGTTAAGCCAACAGATCAAAGACCTTGAGAAAGAGGTCAATGAATTAAGACTTATGCACATTAATCAAAACAAGTTAAAAGAACAAGTATCTTTTCTAGAGAATAGAGTTAACTGTTATAGATAACTCGAAACTATTCTCAAAGACAAGATCACCGGTCTTGAGACTAAGGTTAAAGCCTACTTCAATTCTTGTTCGAAGGCTAAAGAGTTCTACAGTAAGCAAGCTGTTAATCAAACATCTGGAATAGGTTATGATTACAATGTTGCTATTGGAGAATTAGGCATAAACTCCCCTCCTCATGTATGTGCTAAAGGTAGGAAAGTACCACATGTGCTTAAGGGTGTTGATAAACCCCTCTATAAAAAATCAATTGTTGAACCATTTGATGGGACCTCCTCTATTATTCAAGAAGAAATACATGCTGAAGATCATGCTAATGAGAAGGTTGTTTCCAATCCAAGTGTGTCGAAAGTCCCAGTCAAAGTTGTGAAAGCAACTGAGATGAACTCAGACACACATGAGTTGGATAACAAAATTGCCATGTCTACCATGCATATTTTGCCTATTGTTAATCCCTCTCATAAAGCATGTGGTGTTGCTAATTGTATGTCTTGTGCTTTCAATTTGATGTATGCTTATTTTAATGGTAAGCATGTTTCTAGTGATAAGACTACTTCTCGTCAGCATGTGAATAATAGGAAGCATGATAAGTCTAAGACTGCTAGTCCTTCTAAGGCTAGAAAGGAGACATTTGTGCCTAAGCCTAAACAGAAATTTGTTAAGGCTGTTTACAAGGTCAAATGTCCAGTCATTGAGAAAGTTGAGAACATTAAAGTTAAGAATGTTGTTTTTCCTGACAAAGGTCAATTCTACAAGTATGCCGGGCCCAACCAAGTTTGGGTTCCGAAGAAGGTCTAATCCATTTGTAGTGCAGGGCAGTAAACAGGTGGAACCGGTAGTGTGGATTCTTGACAGTGGATCGTCAAGACATATGACCGGAGATAGAGCCCTGCTATCAAATGTGGTTGAGAAAGTTGGCCCAGTGGTTACCTTTGGAGATAACAGCAAAGGTTTAACTGAGGGATATGGCTGTTTGCAAGCTGATAATGTTATCATTGAACTCAAACTTCTTCCAACATTAGTGATTTCTTATTTTATTTAAAATCTTTTGAAATCACTATTGTACATCATTTCTCTCAAAAGATTAAATGTATAATTTTCATTCATTATAGATCTTAAGTATATTTTATCTCTATAGTGCCATATGTTCTGTGATACAGGTTCAGTCTCCAATGGCTTTCTTTCATTGACAGTCATAAGGTTGAAAACTCACAACTTCTATCCCAGACTGTAAAGACAAACACAGAAACAGAACCAAACAACACTCTCTTACCACTAAAATGAAGTATGAGTGAGCGTGAGGGAGATAGTGCCTTAGTGCACCACATAAGGAAGGTTCTGTAGTCAACCCAGTAGCTCTGTCTCCTACAAAGATAAGTAGTATTTAAACCGAGACAACTGCTAGCTCCTATACATCTTCTCAAAAAGATGTAATGGCTGAAAAGGCATAAAAATAGTGACTAGACTCATTCTCTCAACAGGGTGCGTCTATTGAAATTTGCATGTCTTCCAGGGTATCCATTGTAGTGTCACCACCTCAAACATAAACAATTCTTGATGCACAAGGAAATGTTACACACACAAAGGATGAGTTGATGGAAACAAGAGTTTCGACCATTTTAAGGTCAGATTTGATTGTTCAAGGTTCTTTAATGGACCAATTGCCTTTACAGGTGTTAGGAGAGGATACTGATCCAAAAGCCATATGTCAGTGGTCAGTGTCTACCTCCCCATGCTTAAATCCCCTGGATGCATCTGCGGATAGTGGATCTGACATAGGTGCAGATCGACAACTTATTGACAATGATTCAGATATTACCTGATGAGTCACAAGGAAATGTCTTCACAGGCATTAGAAGGGAACTTTGATCTTTATGCTAAATTCGTTGGATCATTGTTTACCTTCCCAGAATTCAAATCTGGAACCCTAAAAGGGAAATTAGCAACTTGTAGATTATGACTCAGATTCATCTGACGAGTTAACAAGAATAGGGATTTGCGAACTCCCATTGCACCACATGTGACCTCCTTAAGGATGGCTAAGGTGATTTTCCTTGTAGGTACAGCTGAATTTTGGAGCTATGAGAGGAGTGATACACTTGTGAGAATGAGTGTAAACACGAGTGGAGAGAAGAGTGAAACACATGTGAGGTACACTAAACAGAATCACACACTCACAGTGAGGAAGAAAGAGAAACTACTTGTTATTTCTTTTCCAACCAAGTGAAATATGAGAACTCCTTCAGACAACGGCATAAATTCCTTCTCTAAGGGGGAGATAAAAGCTTAAGTAATAGTTTGGAGGATTCCTCAACTAAGGGGGAGAAATAGCAGGGAGGAAGAAAAAGATCCTACATATGTACACTACACCACACCATTGTTGTTTGTAACTACGGATCCTATTGTACGGGAGAGGTGGTAAACACAAGGTGATTTTCTAGTAAGGGAAGAAGCTATTTTCCAAAAGGGGAGTACCATTGGTTTTTATCTGCGGATCCTATTGTACGGGAGATGTGGTAAACGAAGGTGATCTTCTTTAAGCAGTTGATTCTCATAGGGGAGAAGCAAGAGAGATATGTGCTTCTCAACTGGAAATGTGGTTGTACAAATGAAGATGAAACTACTTGAAGATATGTTCAGTCTAGAGGAACATCTATTTGGAATCTGGAAAATGTTAAATGTTATCCAGAACTTTTCTGCTATTTACTTTGCATTTCTGTTTACATCTTTTTCTTATTTGTTAGTTGAGTTATCCTCTAGGTATTTGTTGTTATTATCTAACAAACAAATAGGGGAGATTGTAAGGCATATGTCATAGCCTATTTGTTTATTCGAGGATTTAACTCAACTCAAATAAGAATGTAACAAGTAAATAGTGGATCTACCGTCAAAGAGATCTCGCAAAGTAACATCTGTCAAATGATTCAGAAACAAGGTTCATCTACAGACTTGAGGAATTACTTCACTGGAAGAAGTTCAAGAAATTGATCAAGCCTCAGTGATATAAATCAAGATTGTGGATTTAATCAAGTGACAAAGATCTCGTCATGGTATCAGATAATTACAGGGATTTAATCTGTAGAAAATCAAGTATCAAAGTCAAGACATAAAGAAACGTCACGGAAGTTAGTCACTCATGAACCAGACAGTACATCGAGTGTCAACATTGAAGTGGTGGAATTGATTCATAATTGACAGTGATTTTTAGAAGATTTTCAGAAGAATGGTTGTTGTTAAAGAGTAGTATTAATTCTCTATTAATTAATTAAGTCATATAGTTTAATTAAGAAAATAAATTATATCTGCAAAGATTAATTTATTGATTAATTGAATTAATTGATTAATTAATTCTGAATTAATATTAGGAATTTTCAGAATTGATTTTGAATTAATATTCAATATTAATTCAGCAAGACAATCATTTGAACTGGTATGACAATCAGATTGTCATACCGAAAGTCATATCAGCTCAAATAGATTGGCATACCGAAAGTTCTACTAGTTCAACAGATTGTCTTGCTAGTTCAATCAATTGTCTTGCCGATAGTCTTACCAGTTCAATCAATTGTCTTGCCGATAGTCTTGCCAGTTCATTCAATTGTCCTGCCAGTTCATTCAATTGTCCTGCCGATTGTCTTGCCAGTTCAAGTGGATTCTGTTGATTGAAATATAAAAGAATCGAAGCAGCAGACATTTCAAGACACACAACAGAAGTCAACAACTCAAGAACAAAAGAAAAGCAGAGCACAAATATTTCATGTCACTACTGCAAATTCAAGATCAACAATTTCTTGTTACTAAAGTTAAATCCAAACCAATAGAAATCATTCTCTTGTTCTTGTGTCACTATCTAGCGGATCAAAATCCCTAGAACTTAATCTCAAATTGCGTTTAGCATTTGATTCTTTTTATTGCAAAAATAGAAAAAGTTCATGTCAAATTTATTCTAGATTTGTGATAATTAATTTGAGATTAATCCCTTGTAATCGATACCGTTGTTGTAACACCTTTCAAGTTTAATAATATTTTTATTTAACTTGAATTTTGTTTCAATTTTTATTCCGCACTAAATTCGATTATACGGTATAGTGTGTATTCAACCTCCCTTCTACAAACATATTGGGACCTAACACATATACCAAACCTTAAACCCAAACCCGACCCGAATTTGCATTCGTGTACCAATTTGATGACACTAACCCGGAACTAATATATTTGTGTTACCGTTTGAACACTAAAATACACGAATTATATACGGAAAAAAATAATTATTAAAAAATGTAATAAGTAATTAAATAGTCTTGGATAGTAAACAACAAAGTTCCTAATACAAATGCATAAACAACTGATAATATTTTTGCAAGTACAACAAACTTCAAATTGTTCGACCCGAAAATTGAAGTACTAAAAGTAAAACCATATATGCCCGAAGTCTAAATTGAAGTACTGAAGTGTGTGTATATATATTTAAAATTTTACATATTTATTTATTCTGTATACTTACGGTGCCGTGTACAAATTTTGGAAACCCAAACCTGATATTAATTATATTTGTATTTTTTCGTGTTCGTGTACGGAATCCAAACACTAATTATTCGTATCGTTTCATACCGTATTCACGTGTATACCATTATTGCTAGTTTTACATGCAGTCAATATCCCTCTGGAATTTCATGCCAAAGTTATTGTTCTCAAGTTATCATTACTAACTACTCGCAAACGACCTCGCATTTTGTCGAACAATCTAGAGCTCACAATTTAGGATTTTTAATAGGGCTTATCCTGAGTTTTTTCTGGTTTATACTTTGTTTCTTTTGCTTTTAATTAGTTATTTATTGAAATACCCCCGCTTCCATTAATATTAACGGGACAGGTGGATATCTTCAGTATGGTACACATAGATACGAAATTAATTTTATAGAATATAAATTGATAGAAAAAAAAATGTAAACCCAAATCACAAAAATAAAAATAAAAATGGATTATAAACGGCCAATTACTCTGCGATTACAATTAACATGAGAAGGATGTTATCCAAGTATTTAGTAGTCATCCTTTTTGTAGGACAATTGTAATAAAAAAAACGTTAGATCTTGAAAGGCTACTGATGAAACTTGGAGGCTGTATGACATACACAAGTCTCCAACTCAGTCAGGACTGTTGTAAATTGGTACTTATAAATTAACCTGGGGGCAGTATGATTAAATCTCCCCCCCCCCCCCCCAACACACATTTAACAAAAACCACAACTCTCAAGAAAATATTATTTAAAACCGGTATGATGAAATCCACCCCCCCCGACAACATACTTAAAAAAACCCACAACTCTCAAGAAAATATTATTTAAAACTACAAGAGGTCAGTTCGTACATAACAAATATGGAGGATTGTAGTAGTAGAATTTCACAATAATTTACTCAAATATGGCTTTCCATACGTATTTAAAAATATCAAGTGGACAATTTGACCATCTAAATTGATATTCATCCTTGTATTATACTTAATTCTCTGGACAGTAGCCGATCTCGGAGAAGCAAACCAAACTGCAGAGTACTTCAGATTTGTCAAGGAACGCCTAATCAGAGATACTCAATTTCCCAGCAAAATATAAACACAAAATCCATATTAACCTGCAGGTCTGCACCAGAGTTTATAATGGAAGATTGAAACTTGGTCAACTGGTAAAACTTAGAAACGAGATCAAATTGAATGTTAACTTGACATTTACCACTCTTAAATTACGACACTTTAACGTTTCTTCATAGATACATGAGACGCCGCACCCTTCAAAGAGGACAACAAAATGTGTTAATCATTTAACCAATATAAACGGAAAACTATAACCAAAAACTAATACTTCGATTGAGTTCAATATCAACTAACCAAGCTGAAAACTTGTCGCAATTAACATGAAGCAAACACTCACCTGGTGCTGATATTAGCGAGGAGGCTTATGCAGACTGGGACGATTACAGAAAACACGACCATTAGCCTTCACCACTAACGCTACTGCCAGGCTCATGCTTGCCCACATAATTGAAAAGAGTACATTCCAAAGATCATACCGGACTGCATAAAAGCAACTATTAAAAATTCTACCATCTCATAACATCAATTCAGATTTTACTATACAAGCTTACTATGCTAAGAATTTTAAGTTCCAGCTTCAGAGTATAAATTTCCTATAAATGCTACATCATGCAGTTAAGTGTCAACTGTGGTGGTAAAACCAACTGTAATTTATTCATATGCATTGTCCCAGACTGGCAAGATAGCAGAAAAAAATTGGAATTACAAACTCACCACGCCTCAATGACATCATTGTAAAGAACAACCCTGTCATCACGAGCGACATGGCCAACCGAAACGACTGCAAAAGAGAAAAATGATTTAGTATTTCTTTGAGAAAATTTATCACCACTTAAGATAATTCGACATTCAAAAAGGCAAACACGCCTATCACTTCAAGAAATTACACAAGTATATTGATATGTACAAATGTACAAGAAGACCTAGCTAACACTTTTGGAATAAGGTCCAGGGCTATGATTAATTCTTGAAGGTCCCTTCACTGCTGAAATGCCTCCTAAAAGCTAACATTCAAATTTCATTTCTCCAATATTTAATTATTAAAGGATATACAAGTGGTTAGTTAATCTAAAAATCAAAAAACGTAAAAAGATACTTAACAATGCTAATTATGATCCAAAATATGATATGTTTCAGTTATTGCTTAATGCTTAACCTAAACTAACAATACTAAAATAGTTTCAGACTGAAGTACAGTCTGTATCCACACTTTAGACTATTTAGTCGAGGTTTCCCTGTACTTTCTAGTGGATGAAAATCCCTCCCTCATTCTCTTTCATGCAACAATAAAATTATTGAGATATAAGGTGCATCTTACTTTGTGCGACAAGGACTAGGTGCATATAATTTACAATATTTATCTAGGCATGTAGTCTAAACTGTAGATGGAGTAAAATTAATCACGGTGTTTAGACAGTGAATCGAGTCAATGGGTCCGGCTAGCTAATTGGAAAACAAGTTACATAACAAATTATATATGTGCATACTTAAGTACATATTACCAGAACATTAGTTTTATAGTTTACAAGTTATACGTTTTAACATTTTAAAATTTGATTTTTTATAATTTAAATCAAAAACATTTACTAAAGATTATAAAAAACTGACTGAAAAGCAATTACAACAAAATAGATCAACAGCAGTGTCTGTATATACAAAAAAAATTGTATTTTAAAGTAACAATTTGAAAACTGGGAAGAGTTATATTTTTAAATCTATACTATACAGTAACACACTCTATGTTTTTTTACATAAAATAATTCTAAATTTATGCCCGTGCCTAGAACGGACTCTACACGTGCTTGTTTAATATGTTAACCAAAATATGGTACTACCATCCATGACGAGGACGTACCATTGAAAGGATTGAAAGGGTCTTTTGGCTTTTATTCAAGTAATAGATGTCTATAAAGTATATACATCTCTAACTTCCTATTCAGGTTAAATGGCAATCTTGTTAGAATAATATAAGATCCTGAAAAAGGGTCATTCTCTAAAACCTTGAGGTTTTAGAGTAACTGGTTCCTTGACATGGTATCAGAGCTCAGGCTGGCAGAGGATTCAGGTTCGATCCCTGCCACCCCCAATATTTCTCACAATTTATGAGGGACACGAAAGGCAAATTTATGCCCCAAAGATGGGCGCCCGTGATCCACTCTTCACCCATAAATGGGCTTTCGAGTGAGGGGGAGTGTTAGAATAATAAAAGATCCTGAAAAGGGTCATTCTCTAAAACCTTGAGGTTTTAGAGTAACTGATCCCTTGACAAATCTGTGACGATCTAAAGAACTTGTTGAATGTAAAAGGAAATTCAACTATAAACAAGTAATACTATTGAAAAAATCAAATGCAAACTGGATAACCCATATATTCAAGTAATGATATAACTGAACTCACAGCTACAGCCTCTATGCCTCGTTTTTGAGAGGTTGGC
This sequence comes from Apium graveolens, assembly GCF_009905375.1. Classification (NCBI taxonomy): domain Eukaryota; kingdom Viridiplantae; phylum Streptophyta; class Magnoliopsida; order Apiales; family Apiaceae; genus Apium; species Apium graveolens. Next base: position 167,503,687 of record NC_133655.1, read on the forward strand.
ATCATGTCTCGGCTGGCAGAAACAATATAGTGTCCTTGTAGTAGATCGATTGCATCCTTCACATAGAACACAGTAAAACTATATCAGGACTGAAACGAAACTAGTGAAATGGCTAATTATGTTATAGAAAAATAAGTTGCATCAACTGCAGAATAAATTATGCATATCCTTTACACAAAAAAGAAGAGGAATAGATATGCATATCAAAGTGAAAAGGATTATCATTCGCTAAACAATATAGTCAATTATGTACAAATCTGCACACATATACACAAAGGTCAACAAAAGTTATACAATGCTTCTTAACTTTATGTGCAACATGTATGTTTTACAGTAAAATGACGTAAAATTAAAAAAATTATTCCAAAAGACCTGCATGTATAAGTATATTGCAGCTACATGTAAAATTACATCTATGGAAGTACAATACTTGCAAGACTACGATTTTCTTATTATTGTGAATATTATTGCTGATATGAATGGAGGTAAATAATACATACCTGTTTTGTACCATCACAGAAGTTATTCAGGTAGTACCGCATGAGAGAATTCCTTCCATCATTAAGAATTCCTTGGAATGTCCGTTTTCCAAACCTAAGAATTAACCAAACAATTTAAAAAGGTATAGATAAGTTTTCTTTCCACATAGGATGGATGATTGTTATTGTGATTCTCAGATATAAGATTAAAAGGGTGAATTTTGAGAAGTGAAAAGTTCTTCAAAATTATAAATTCCTTGTAAAATTCAATCATTAACATATATCACTTATTTTTCAGTTAACCATCTTCCATATATCATTTCTATTTTTTGATTTCACAACCAAGTGTGGCACATCTTATCAACATCTTATTTTACTCAAAGATGCTTGACATAAAATAAATCAGCTAAGATTATCACATTGGAGAACTTTTTCCTCAAAGTTTTCCCTTAAATTCACTTTCTAATTAAGATAGTGAAAAGTTGAAAATGTCTAGAATTTAAGTTATGAAATTTATATGAGTTTGAAGGTAAAGAAAAGAACTGCAAGCTTACATTAACATGAAAATTAAGACTGAATACATAACCTTTCTCGTTTGGTATAATATATTGTCAGTAGTAGGTCCAAAGTTGATTTCATTCTTTTTTGTCATTATCACATCCTAGATCACTTTACAAATGTCTTAAATGCACTACTGACAACTAGATTGTGGTCAGATTTACACCTGTCACTTGGACAAAATTTTATTACAATCAACATTCAACACATTGAACTCTGTTTTATAAATGAAAGTGGACATTTTGGTTTCAACTACAATTCCTTTATGCTCCATATGGTTGGGACTTGGGAAGAATGCAATGAAAATTGATTTCCAAATTAAAAGGTAGAAGGAATAAGAAAGGGCAGTCAGAAAAAATAGAGAGTAAAAGATGTGTATGATGAAGACTGTAAAGAACGCGAGTAGAAGGCGGAATGGGTCATTGATTCTCGAATTGATGGTTTGAGTTGTAGTCTAAATGGGTAAGAACAAAACGGACTAATAATTACAGATACTTTCCACAAAAAAGTACAAATTTCTATTTCATCCTTCTAACCTTTAAAATTTGATTAAAATACGACAAAATTACATTGACAAACACACACAGATTTAGATACATGTATCTGTCTGTGTATCTGTTGTGTGTGTGAGTGTGAGTGTTAGCATATGCTTATAATGAAAGGGTTTTCAAAAGAATTAATTATTAAATCGAAAGTTTTCTGTGTTTGAAAGGTAAATTTTCTGCAAGCATCTAACACTTATTTTATTACCAAACCTTCTAAAGTGAGCACAAAAATCTTAATACAAATGAACAAAAATATACAGACTAAAAAAGAATGAATAATACCTGACGAAGTCTCCTTTCAGAGCTGGAGTACCAGAATACTGAATGCTTATTTCATCGCCATGATTAGCCCATACTAAAGACGTATTATATAGATATATACTAAATTAGTATATAAATCTATTAGATGAGTACTATACCTGAAGTGGTAATATTACGGGAAACAGCACTAACATATCTTAAAACTGTCATCCAAATTTGAATGGGTGCTAATAGTCTCTTCAGCATCAAAAACGCCAAGCCTTCTAAGTTGGAACTCCAACAGCTTTCGTCCAATCATGCTCTAAGGATAAGCTCAAGGTCAGAAGAAAGAAAATACACCAAGCACAAAAATTGGAGGCAACAACCCCCATTAAATCTTAGCAAACACACTGGAATCGAACTTCATAATCATGATTTCTTAAATCTTTTTTTCCGGATATAGGCGGTAATGAAAAAACAGGGAGGCATCGATTTTGTAGACCTTATCAAAAGAAAGAGTATAAAATTTAATAATACTTTAAAAGATAGAAATGAAAAACCTCTCATAGATGTAGTAACCTAAAACCATGTTTTCTGCAATTATATTAAAAGCTCTCAAAGTAGGAGAAAACCTCTCAACTTTCGCGTGTCAAGAAAAGTAATTGAAGAATTCCATTTAGGCACCACCTCAGAATTACAAATGCCCACATGACATCTATCAACTTCATTCAGGAGAGAGAAGTAAAGGAATATTTTTTTAAGTTTATTAAGGAATAAATGTAACCTTTATACTGCGTTCCTTTCTGGAAAGAATTTGTAATAAATTATCGAATTTTAGAACTTGGTCCATAAAGATTTTCTTGAAAACTCTCAAAATGACTTAAGGAGCAAGCAGAACAAGACCAAAAAACTACCAGTCACAAACTATATTAACTATCTAGCAATAAACATAGACTCCCGTGGCAATTAAACCCCATACTCTTACTAATATAACCAGAATGCGTTTGGAATACCTGTGTTACATTTGTCCTGTCTAAGCAATCAATACAATTGCTTCTCACAACTCCAGTTTGCACCTCAACCTTCTCTCCGCTTTCATTTAGCAGAAGGTAACTACAATGTGTTAATAAAGGAGAAAAGTGAGTGCTAGATTTCAAGATATCATTATAGGAAGGCAGAAGTGTCACTGTTTTATACAAATGACGACAAATAACTCTGCCAAGTATTTTCAATTTAATATTTAAGCGAGGGAAATTCTTTCAGACATTTAATTTTATCTTAATTGAAGCAATTTAATTCTAAGCTGGTAATTAGGATGAGTGTTAACTAGTTATCTTCTAAAAAACCTACATATTTAAAATAGAGATGCCTGAACCTGTTATAATAATATCCCAGGTAAAACATTTACTGTATGACTGCACTTATCACAGCTTTTCTGTTTTAAGAAAACAAGGTTGACACTCTTTTTTTAGTGGCTGAAGACCAGTTCAAGGTCCTTGCACAATGAATGGTTTTGTTTTGGATATATAATTTATACCAAATCAATCAAGTAATGATCACACCAAGATATAATTGTTAGCTGTACATTCACGAAACCAAAGTTAAGAAGACAAGAACAGCCGGAAAATACTAGGCAAAAATTTAATAGACATAACATCTCGTACGATTGATCTAGTAAACTGACAAAAAAGTTAACTAAACACCTCTGTTAATTAAGAAACGTATTACAAGCCCAAGTAATATAATTTGGCTGGAGAAGAAGTTAAGCAGCTAAACAAGTGTCGCATATATGCTTATAAACAATGTCAGTGCAACTTCCTTTTGTAAATTGTAAAAGAATAGAAATAACATGAACAATAAACTGTTCTCTGGAATTATTTTACATTACGTGCTTGAGCATCGGTTTGTGACTTTGCTTATTTAGCTAAAAGGTTAGAACATGAACACATACATTGATACATATAATGGCTGTCAGCTTTTAAACTAGTTCATCAGGTCGGCATTCAACATCTTTAAGAGGACAAAGTACTAATATAATGTTTGCCTGTTATATTTTTTTTGGAAGTACTTTACATGTACTGCAAATATTCTATGTCCAAGACCTTGGGATTTATTAATTTGGGAGGCATTATTTCTAGCTTAAAAACTGGAAGGGAGACTAAATTGGGCAACTGATATCCAATGACTCAACAATCAAACCAATTTTTAATATACTGACTAACTTTTTTACCAACTAAATGTACACAATGATTACCAGAACTTCAAAGAATACATTGTACATCCCCAAAATGCAAAGTGATTTCAACATACACACCACAGAACACATGCAACTATTTCAGGAAGAAAACAGTAATTGTTTCTCAGAGATATATTACTAGGAAAACATGGCATTTGACAAAGAATCTATACTTCCCTCGCATCCTTCTGTGAGAACATAAATTCAAGGTAGAAAGAAGGCTTTATTTTATCAGGGTAGTAGATGATTAAATACCAATAATGGTCCAAAATTAAATTTATGGCTGGGCTAATCCCTAATATAGAAGGAACATTTCAGTTTAGCCACTACTCCATAACACCTCACCTAAACATACCTATTTTTAACAAGAAAATCCTTAATTTGATCATAGAGGATGGAAAGGCGCTCGAAATGGACATGCCCACAAATCTGATGGAAGTCAAAGTGCAAGTATCTACATAAAGGCATCAATTAGAGAATAATATAACGTGCACAGAGTGTGCAATATGAATATAGTTTTAATAACAAGAGAGTACCTAACATCATCACCAGAAATATGCTGCATTGCATCAGCGAATTTTTCACTTAAGCGACCCTCCCCGCCATGCTGATAAAATATACACTATATTAGTAATAATCTCCGGACAAGGCAAACATACACTAGATGTACATGGTAACACTCATAGCAATAAGAAGGAAAGCCCCCCTGAAGAACACCATTGCTTAAATGAACTTGTTCAGTTATTCACACATAAATCATGATCCCAGCCATCAAAATTCAAAGGGATACATACATCCATACATATACATATATATATATATATATAATATTATCATGTTCTACCTTGTTGACAAGATCAACAGCTATAACATTCCCATATCTTTTCCTTATATCCATAAAATGCCTCTCGATGACTCGAGGCTGCACAGAAATAAATTGTCAGATAAGATGCGATGGTAATAAACTATTGTATTAGTACTTGTGCAAGGGCAGATTATAATGCTACTCACTGCTTCCTCAAGTCTCAGTATCTCAAACTTAGGCTTGTATGTTAGGTTAACAATTTGATCCCAGAGTAAAGGAATTGAGCCTCTAACCTATAAAAAGACAGGTCAATAGATTAATCCATCACAACTCACAAGATATAATAAACTCGTAAAGTTACTGGTAAAATCTTAAAAAAAAAAACAATATACATACAATTACACCGAGCAATGTCAATATAGGTAACTTCCTATTCCACAAGACCTATACTACAAACACTCTACAATGTACATATACACTAAACATGGAGATATTAACATTAAACAGTGATATTCTCTCTTGGGATTACTCATTTGACGAGAATCATACTTTATTTTAAAAGGTTACTTATACAAGGCACAGCCACATTGACACTGGCCACGACAAACTGAGAGTTCTGCTGCCTAACCCTATTTTTCTTCCCAGGAAAGGAACTACGACGCCCTTCTGTCATCAAAGTAAATAAACCAGCTGAAGTAACCGCAATTTTTTTTCCAAGGGTCCTATTTTAAATGGTTTGCGAACAAAAAATATGTTTTAGCAAGCTTATAGGGATACTGTAATAGAGTGCAATTTATACTTCATAGGCATGAGCATCTGTGCCTTTATATACAGCATGAACGTTTACTACTCACAACCACTATACAGTTGTCATATTGTAACAACGTTTTTGCCCATGGGCCTTAAAACATTTTTGTTGCCTTGCCCAAAAGTGATTTTCCTTATCAATCATTTTCATTACTATTAACTTCAACAGGGCAAATATAAAAAATATGCATGTGGTGTGCGGATTAGCTTTAAAGATATAAGCAGTAAATGGCAGATAGCTATAATATGTGTAGTCAGTAGTGTGCGCCGTGGCTTCAAAGATACAAGGGCATAAATTGAAGAAATCTATAATATGTGTCAAATATATTAAGAAAATACATATTCTACCTGTTATTAACAAAATGTTTTATGGTATCCTACATTTACATTTCAAACTTCTACATGTTGGGACAAAATCACGAATATCGTAGAGTAAATACTGCAGTTGAAAGAACTACCAAGCCCAACAGCAAAACATTAGACAAGAAAATAATGCCATGATAGCTGATATTTATAGCAAATACCAGATCTTAACTATTCAACTTTTTTTGAATGACTATATGGTATTCCCATTGGGTAGGCAAAAATTTGTAAAATAATTCTTTTCAAATGAACTTGTTCTCATTTATATTGTTAAAGTTCAGGGTGATTTTATACTACTTACAAAACTCGACTTATTACTCTAAGCCCTGGGACTAGTGTGTGAATAAGGTTTATTAATATAACTATTTCTAATATTTTAATCACTATTTACTACTAATATTATTATGGTTTTATGGTTTTACATTTAATATTGCATAGACCTCTTAGAAGTAGAATGGAGTGATATAATGGTGTTACCTGCACAAAAGATGCTGTATATCCATTCAACTTCATGATTTGCTCAGACTCCACATAATTAGCAACATACCCATCAGAATCAGCTCCTCTTCTCCACATCCGAGTCCCTTTATCAAACAAACATTACATTACACATGAGAGAGAGGGAGGGAGGGAGGGAGGGAGAGGGAGAGGAGAGAGAGAGAGAGAGAGAGAGGAGGGAGGGAGGGAGAGAGAGAGAGAGAGGGAGTTAAAAATATCAAATTATTCGAAATTAAAAAAAAACTAGGTAAAATGATTTAATTTAGTAACTCCTGACTGTTGATCAAAGTTTGAATTCAAGGATATTAGTTATACATTCTGTATAAATATATACATAATTACATTTTTCCCTTACTATAACAAACATTGGTAAAGAAAACTAAAGATACAAAATCATTATTTATTCTTTTTTGATCTATAACGGTCTACCTAAGTAAAAGGATGGTGGAAAACCTAACTCGTCGATAAAATATCGGGCCAAACTATAGAATAGTCACCAAAATTAATAGCACAAACTTACGAACAGCTAGATGAGATACAGGGAAATAAATGATTATGCAGCTTAAATTTAGCAAAAAAAAAAATATGAAGTACAGTAATCAAGAAATATTACAAATAAAAAAAAAATTACTACTCAAATATACATGAATAATTAACGGATACAGTAATATGGACGCAATACCTAAGCCAATCATATATACATATATGGAAGACAAAATGGATGAAGAAAAGCGAAAATCTTATGATACAACTTGCAAGGTAAAAAATACAACATTTACACGTTGAGTAATCTAAATATATGAAAATAACAGATTGTTAATTAAATGCATTTTGGTAAACCTTGGATTCTTCTAAGCAGAAAACTGAATTGTGATCTCAACACCTCCATCGATATTAATATTTTACCTCAAGCTGTTTCATAATGATCGCATTAAAGCTAAAAGAGATATATACATTTTACATTTCAAGCAGAAAGAAGGGACTTATAACTCAGCCAGTGGCACATCAGACCTCTTTCTTTGCAAAAGGAGTCTGTTTAAGGATAGCCCTCTAACTCAGCCAGTGGCACATCAGACCTCTTTCTTTTTTACAAAGGTCTTGATTTAAGCATCTTCATGAGAGTGACATCTTCATGAGAGTGACATGGGTACCAGTAAGTGATTCTATTTTTTTTACCAATTGATGATATCTATCTGATATCCCTTTCTTGCGCAAAGAGCTTAGCAACGTCAAAATTTTCAAATAAAGTTATCTGCTTAATCTAACCTAACAACCTTCAAATCTGGACTAGTTGGCGGACAGATAACAATTGCATACATCACAAAAGGAATACTTGAAGCTTCGCAAACAACGGATTTTTATAATGTAACTCTTTTGGTGGGTGGTGCTGCCATAATTCTTGCAATCTTTATTCTGTCTCCAGAGTTTTTCGTAAGGACCCATATAGAATCTCGATTGCTATCTAGATCTCTTTATTTATCTTTCCAATTATGTACAAGATACTTTGTTCCTAGTATGAAAAAATAAGCAGTATCCTAGATGAGGAAAACCAGGTTTTGATAATTTAGATAAAATCGCTTATTTCATAAACTAGTAGCAAATAAATCCATAATGAATTAAAAAAACCATTTATAATCTGTTGAACCTACCGGAATATTCAGAGCAGTGTTGGCCCAAGCATGGACATTAATCCAATAACAATAACATGAAAACCTAATATTTTCAGTACTGGAGACTCAATTTTTTTAATGAAGGAAGCCCATAGATGTGATGGATTAGAATAATATGTATTTTGTTTGGGAAGATGTGCTCCTGGCATGAATAGCCCCATGTCACATGAAAACCCTCATCGCATACCTTTGTGGTTCTCTAACATGGAAAAAACAATATATGAAGGAAACAAAATCTTCTTCCTCATTCCTTTAACTTTAAATATGTATGTTTTAAGAATTTCATGGATATAATAATTCATAGATTCATAGGTCAATACCAGATCTTCGAGTACATCTCCTAGCAATGAGAGTGACATCAATAATATCTTTCCCAATTGCCGCTTGAAAACTTTGAAAACCTGACTATTAATTAAGGCATAACTCAAGTCGAAATGATGATGTAAAAGTTTAAGACTAGAATTTTATCCACAAGTAGAACATGAAGGAGATTATAGTAATTGTAATTTTCTAACAAAACTAAGATCAGGATATTCCCTTGGATTATAGGAAGCAAAAATGGATCAAGCTGCACAAGCAAGACATCCGAATTAGGGGGTATATATGGATGAGAATTCTGAAAGAAATCTAATGGGAAAAAATGAATATGATGTCCTGGCAAGAAAACCTTTTTATCTATGAGGTCTTCCAGCATATAGTTGTTCCATGAAAACCGAGGTTCTGCCTGAGGGGAAAACATTTTGGTGCTATTAGAAATTTGTGGATATCAAACTTAACTTATCCAAAGCAGAACCACTACCATATCTAAAATTAATACAATTATATATATATATAAAAGACGAATTACTGAGATTCATTCTGAAAATTATTTGTGGTTAATGCCCCCCAAAAAGTAGATGATACCTGTCTCCACAGCGGAAGAAGTCGAGATTCATCCCCCAACTCATGCAACCGTTGCGCACTGCAAGATACAAATTTACAGTGATTACTTCTTCAAAAAAATTAAACCATAATAGGAATAAGGAGCCTAGAGCATAGGAGTGGCAATTTCAGATAATCAGTCGGATTCGTGTTTGGCTGACTGTACCCAGTACTATTTTTAGGTCGAACCAAACCCGACCTGTTAATATTGTATTTAACCAAAATTTGACCTGTTTGAACCCGAAAATATTTTTCAACACAATATGCACACTGAACAAGAAACAATTTCCAGCAGCACGTCTCCCTTTGCAAAAGTAAGAACCCACACAGATAATAATTAGTGATGATTCAAGTAAGATTCCAAACCTCTAAATCGAACGAAAGAAAAAACAACACTCCAATTCATCAATAGTTCAATACAATAACGGCAAAGCAGAAAGATCAAATATTAATGTCAACAAAAATCATACCGCCAAGAAAGAATTAGACTGAAGGGCAATTAGAGAGACATAGCCATGAGAGAGATGAGTCGTGAGAGATGAAGCATCAAGCAGGGTAATAATTGTCAAGGGCTCTACAAATATGATTATGCAAACCGAGATGAACTTTGGAATATAAATATAATAGTTCGGCTGGACTTGTGTAGTCAAATGTGCTGAAGTTTGCGTCTTTTAGTCATGTATTATCAGCAGATATTTGGTAAATATTATAAAATTTTATATTATTAGTATTCGTTCCGGGTTCGGGTATTTCAGATTGACCCGAAAATTACCCGATTTTTCGAGTTGAATTTAAGTAACCCAAACCCAACCAAAAATAATTTCCCTACCCAAATTCATAGTTTTGGTGTCGGGTTTCAGGTCGTGTCAATTTTTGCCTACCCCTACACAAATAGATCTAACGAGACAATCTTAAAATATTTGGTTCAATGAATAGGGAAAGGAATAGAAACAAGAACATTCCCATTTAGAGAAAGACAAAGCAGGTGCTTGGTAAAACCTACTTAGCTAAGGGGGTTCTGGCTGAAAAATTTAGCCACGAGTTCAAAATATCATTTTCAGTATATTTTAAGTTCAAACAATGTTTCATGAGTTTTTTGGGATCATTTGAGTGAACTATACAGAGAATTCTTGTTTTAAAAGAGAAAAAAGCTTTATAAACATATTCCCGGGAAGTGAGCCAACCACGAAAAAAAGTAAAGCAGGAAAATATAAAAGCACCACTTTACGCCCATACATGCAAGGCGTAAAGGCTAACCAAGGTGCTAGCAAACCACCAGGAGGACGTGTATGTGGGAAGGCTCCCACCTAAGCGTCCATCAGGAAATTAAAGCATTCAACTATATATATATACATACACATTTATATATACTTATATATACATACATACATACATATAGGCAAATGATCAAATAGAAACCTCTATTAAAATAAAAACTAGAAACTACTATTTTCACCCCTATTTTACTATCCCACACGTAGATGACATTACACACCCCGGCACTTTATTAACTATTGTCTCTGTTTCCCAACCATACCAGCCATTCATCTTTATTCGGCAATCCATCTTTTTACGACGACTCAAAAATTAGCTATAGTTATTTTATGTCTTCTTCGTCATATTTATACCCACAACATGATCCACCAATGCCCATACTTACAACTGCATACAAACATTTTCTAATCTTTTTATATAGTAATTACCACGAATTTCATTATAAACTTTTATACTTTTAGGGGCTGAGCATTTTTTCCCCTCATCTGGTAAGCATTTTTCAAATTATGGCTGTTTGAACTAAAAATAACTATGAATAAATTATTTTTGGTTTTAATTTTTTGGATGGTGATAATTAGAACAAATAAATGAAGATATTAATTTACTATCGAAGATGATGTTAAAGCTTCCATAATGTTAAAGCATATGGTGAATATGATAATTATGATTAATCAATTTTTGTTTAAGATTATTGGCTCCGATAATATAATACTAGATACTGTATTGCAACACATATTCAGTTGATATAATACTAGGTATTGTACAGTATCACATACTGTAGTGATTAGTTGTTCTTATTTAATGGTTTCAGTCTTATAAGTTAGTGATTTATAGAATTCAAATCGGTTATTTAAATGATTTAATTAGATATTCCAGTATCAATTTTAATAATTTATTATTTTTGAGACAATTTAATTATAATTTAGAAATCATCTCATTAATTTGGATATAACAATAAAATTAGTATTATTATTTTGAGTATAGCTTATTAGCTAATAAATAATATCAATTTTTCAATTAATCTTAAAGTGAGTGCCTTAAGAATTTAATGATTTTAATATTAGTAGATGCATTACATTATTAAGGAAATTTCTTATCATAATAAATGATTTGTTCTATTTTATTTTGTGATTATCGTTAATTTTAACTAGTAGTATGTATATGAATTTTATTAATTTTAAGGCATGCAACTAAATATCAATAATTTTTATTAATCAAGACGGTTTATTGTATTATTTAATTAGTAATTTTAATAATTTAATATTAGTGATTTAGTGTTTTTGAGAAAATATACAGGTAATTAAAAGAATTTTTAATCGAGATTTATGAATTTTATTTACTCATGTTTTTAAAAGTTTTTTAGAATAATAGGTTTTTTAATGCGGTGATTAAAATGTTTATGTATTTTGAGACTAGTTATCATACGAAGTATTAATTAGAGTGTACTTTATTGATTCCAAGATTTATGTTTTTTAAATATAATTTTACATTTAAACAATTTAGTGATTCGTGATGATATGATTTTTTTGAAAAAAATATATTAAAATATATTTTAAATGGATAAGTAAAAGGCGTGGGTGAAATAATTGTGGCGGCTTGTTAGCGGGGCCCGTGGATGGAAGAATAGAAGAAAAGGATTCTCCTCATGTTTAATGGGCTGGGCTACGCAATTGACATTATGGACTTGGGGTTTTTAGTTTCTATTATAGGTTAGTTTCTATTTGAGTAAGACTCTCTCTCTATATATATATATATATATAAAATTCTATGGAGACCACATTTTTATCGTAGACCACGGAGACCGCCTATGTTTTGCAATCAAAACACTATGAAATATATTATTTTGTGAAGTATATTTTACGAATATCACTAATTTATTAAAAATGTTGAAGATCATTTAAGTTTAATAAGTATAATGAGTATGTTCTGCAATTTGAACAAATGTTCTGCAAATTAAATATGTTTCGTAGAATAAAACATTTTGTATGTTCTACATGCACTACATGTATGATATTCAAAATTTTGAATACAATAATGATATTTGTAGAACATAATTCACAAAATAATACATTTTACAATATTTTTATGCAAGATTTTAGTTGCAGAGCAAAAATGGTCTTCGTGGTCTCCAACAAAAATGTGGTCTCCATAGAACTTGACATATAAGAATCTCCTTAAAAAGGGAACCCCCTTAAAAACGGAACGAAAGAACCTTTTGTAAAAATGAATTTTAAAATTCAAAAAAAGTGTAAATGTTTTTTTCATAGTGCTTCCATAAAGTTAATTACAAACAACAATTTGTTTAAATTTTCAAAAAAAGTTTAGAATCTACTTTTGAATCTCATAAATTTTAAGAATCTGTTTTTGAATCTCATAAATTATAAGAATCTGTTTTTGGATCTCATGAATTTTGATTCAAATCTTGATTTTAAATATTATATAATGACTATTATAATATTAATGAATAGTTATTTCTTAAAATAAGCTAAAAATATTTAGAATTTTGTTTTAGATCAAAGGTTTTCTCATTCCCTTTTTAAGAGTGTTCCTTTTTAAGAGGGTTCTCTTTAGAACCTTACTACATCTATATATATACACACACACACATTACCACATCCGTCCCAGCAGGTTCTTACATTGGTTTTGGGCACGGAGTTTAAAATATTAAAGAAAAGTGAAGAAAGTATGTGAAAGTTAGTAACATATATATTAATGAGTTAATTGCACTTTACACCCTACTACTATGTTTCAAAAACAAATTTGTACCAGAACTTTGGGAAATTCAGTTTGCACCCCTATACTTCAACTTTGGGATTCATTATGCACCCCTTTCCAGAATTTTGTTAAATTGGGTAGGGGTAAAACCGGAAATTCAGCAAAAATATTAAGTAAATTAATTTCATATCTTTGAAAATAATGTTAAAAATTGAATTTTGATACAAAATTGTAAGTTTTTAATTTTTTAAATGATAATAATAATTTCAGTTTTGATTTTATTTTATATTATTAATGCTAGTATTTTGTAATTCTACAATAAAAAATATTTTAACAATTAATTTTGATTATATAATTAAATTTAATTAAGTAGAGTAATAAAATTTTGATATTAAAAAAAATGAAAATCGAATGTAAAATTAATAGTGTTATTTAAAAATTAAAAAATTTATTATTTTATAGTTGATATAAAATAATATACAATTTTTAATAATATTTGAACAAGCTAAATTTTATTTTGATTAAGTATATTGTTGAATTTCCGGTTTTACCCCTACCCAATTCAACAAAATTCTGAAAAAGGGTGCATAATGAATCCCAACATTGAAGTATAGGGGTGCAAACTGAATTTTCAAAAGTTCTGGTACAAATTTATTTTTGAAATATAGTAGTAGGGTGCAAAGTGCAATTAACCCTATATTAATAGGGACTTTTACATCAGTAAAGAATAATCACCTCAAGGTTATGTTGACATCATAAGAGAAATACAAACCAGGAGTTTTCTCTGCAACTTTTAGTAGGGCGGAAAACTCGGTTTCCATCTTTTTCTGTGAAATAAGTGTAATATCCAGCATAAGAGTGTATCCAACAAAAATATAATATACATACCTATATCTAATTATCATAACGACTTTAAAAATAATCAAATGTACAAACTAGTACAGAAGCTTGTAATATCTAGCCTAAGAGTGTATTCAACAAAAATATAATATGCATATATATTATATACATATATATAATTATCATAAAGACTTCCAAATAATCAAATACAAAAACCAGTACAGAAGCTTTACCTGTTCTGCGGGAGTACTCTTGGGAGAATGGTCACAGGGAAATATTTTCAGGGAAGTAGCCTTATAGAAAGGATGACTCAAGTAAGATCCAACACATTCGCGTTCGGTAATAACTATCAAATATGAACCTACAACAGTGATAGATGAGTGCCAATGTCAATGTTCATATAAAATGGCATAGGAATTTGGTAAAGGAAACTAGGGAATACAAAATTTAGAAACTAATAGTTGATTGAATTTAATATGAAATTCTACCTACAATATTGGTAGATGAGTGCCAATATTAATGTTTATATATAATGCAATAACAAAAATAAAAAATGGAAACGGGAAATAAACAAAATTTAGAAAGTGAGAGTGAATATAACTTAATATGAAAGTCTATCAAGTGATTCTGTAACGGTATCTAGAATGAGAACTGAAGAAGAAACAACTTCCACCATACGCAGATAACAGTCGACACAAAATTCAATTTTGTTTGTCTCAAGATTATAATAGATATTTTTTAAAAAAAGTTTTAATTGGGAAAGAAAAACCATCCACATAAGGGATTTCAGTGATTACAATTCAACTTCTTTCAGATATTTGTTTCAGCACCAGAAAAAAGGTTTAGAGCAGGTTCCAAGTTTGCTAAGCTCCTAGCATTGCTGGTTATGTCACATATGATTATGAACTTCTTATTAGCCATTTATGGCTTTGCATCTTCATAGTACAACTCCTAGAGAGAGCAAATTCAAAGTGCACCATGAGTCCATGATGCCTCTCTCGGTAGTATGCTTATATACACATACACACATTACATAAAAATTTAGAGAGATAAAGAGACACCGTCATGCCCTAGCTGTTAGTGAAGCAATGTGACATGATCCTGAATGTTTCCGAGGCCTTCTCTTAACATTTAAGTTGAAGCTCTTTAGCCTCCAGTCTAATAAATGTCAGTCATTTCATCAAGATGAAGCCTTGCTTCATAATTCGAGAAGTGTTCAAGACCAAGCAGAAGAAGCAAGTTAATGCGTTTCAGTTCTCTTTTGGGGCCATACAATTGTACAAACACAATCAATTGTATGGGATAAAAGAAAATATATTACTAGTCTAACACAGATAGCAATACCATACATTGATCATCAACATCTAGCAACTGAGGCCTAAACCGAGATCCAGAGAATGCCAGTTTTCGACAAAGGGAGAAATGAAGATCAAGTTTGTAATTTCATCCTTATAGCTCTTGCTCTAGTACAGAAAAACAGTAAAATGGACCATATATACAACATGTCTATGACAGAACCAGATTAAGAAAGACAAACTTTAAAGTGGTTGCATTCCTACAACTCACTGTAACAAAAGGCGAACTTTCACTATTGCCAAAAAGTAAGCATGATCATGTAGCATTTTATCAATTGCCAATTTGCCATGTTATCTCAACTAAACTTGCAAAAAATGTACTAGTACTTCAAATCACGGTGAACTATTTAAACCACATATACTATAGCATATCCTATATTCAACAACATTTAACACTTACTTCCGCAACTCAATAACAAAAATGAAAAACATTATCGAAGCATTCTCCCTTCGACTAACCTGCAAAAAGCTTCAGCATCCCAACAACTCCAAAAATAGTCAATGTTTTTGGCTCTCCACTACAATGCGGAACCTCATCTAGCAATCATAAAAGTACAAAAGCTAATCAAACATCTACAACATATATACAAATAGTAACAAAATCACATTCACAATCTCGAAAAATGTAGATAGGCAGAAGCAACAAACCAATCAAATTCATCGAAGCATCGACACGATTAATCGCTAGACACGGACCGGAAGAACCATCAGTAGACTCAATCACATACCGATCTGGAAACTCCCACAAACGCATCCGTGTGTACAATTTTTGTGACTCCGTCATTATTTTTGAATTCACACACACTAAAAACACACAGTTAATAATATGAATTGAAGCAGGTAAATTAAGTTAGTTGTTAGGGTTTGAAATAAATAAATATATGATTTGAAGAAAATTAAAAGAGGAGAGTTACCTTAACGGAAAACTGAAGATCTGATCGAGAAAATTTAGTAGATAAACGAATCGCGGACATATAGATACCGTTAATTTGTGCGCGGGTCAGTGTATGTATCTCGGGCCGTTGTTTTTTTCTTTTCTTTTTTAATTGTTAAAATATATTGTATTCAACAGGATTTCTTTATTTTTTTAAGAAAAATAAAATAGACAATTAATTTTTTAAAAGTTGTTAGGAACATGCACGTTGTATAAATTTGGGAAACAAATTTACTGTGTATGCAATTTTTTGGGGATGTTACTCATAGAAAATATTTATAAACTATAAAATTTTTAAGCAATTACTTAAATAATGATATGTGTGTTATTTATTAATAATTTTAATAGTTTATTTAAAATAAATAACAAATTATATTCATCAATTTATTTAAATAATGTTATATTCAATAAAATTTAATAAATAATGTTATATTCAATAAAATTTAATAAATAATACCAGATTCGATAAATTACACTTAGAAAAGTTTCGACCAATTTAAAGTCGACAAATGTCAAAGTATGCATATTTAAAATTTTAAAATTTCTTAGTAAAGTGAAGCGATAACAAAATTTGTACATATTTGAAAAAACAAAATAAAACTAACGGTTTTCCGAAATTGATGTTTCAAAATAACATATTTGAGAATTTTGTTCAATTCCTACATTTTGAATAGATGTGACTAATTTGGATATCATGTAAATTGAAATCTGATATAAATTGCACAGGTTCACTTATTTTCCGACAATCAGCTTTAACATTGACCGATGACACATATATATATACATGGAGACATAGTCCAATGGGATTAAAATTTGCGCGTGATATGAGATTTAACTATAATTACTGTAACGTCTTTAAACTCGGGGTTAAATTTGAAAAGTCATGACATCAATATACTAAATAAAATTTAAAATAATATCAATATAATAAACCTCGAAAAACTACGAGGACTGATATAAAATAAAATATGAAATATGATTACAACTAACAAGCAAAAATATAAATATTACAATCCTTTAAAATTAAAGATTGCAATTCCGACTTGGAATTGTCATATAACCTAGTTATATCTTAACACAGAAGATTACATTCTCAAAAAATCTCCTAACGATTTCTCATATAAAACATATAAAACATCCACCTGGCACCTGAAACCTAACGGTGCGGAAGCGACCACTATAGATACTTTTACGAGTGGTACGCCTAAGTCTGGTCATCTTCTTACTTAACTAACAAGATTAGATCAACACAAAATAATATGAGCGAAGGGGCTCAACAAGTAACAATAAGAACAATTCTAAGTATTAAAACATGGCAGTAACTCAACATTAAAAAGTTAAATATCTGGTTTAGGGTTTTAAGGGTTCAAGATTAAGCATCTGGAATAATCAAGTAACTGGTTTTAATCAAGTAACTGGTTTGAATAAATCTTTTATAAATAGGTTTCTGTCAAAATCTAGAAAGTTTCAAGATAACTTTTGAAGATCAATTCATAATGCTTTATAAAATTAGTGCTTAAGGCACGATTATAATCTTTAAGTTTTATTTCTATAAAATAAGTAGTGGTCGATTGGATTATCCATCCTTTTTTTTTTGGGTAAATGAGGTCTAAGCCTCGTATATTAAATTAAAAGGGAGAAGAATGTACAAAAGGCGACCCTTTTCAAATTTTCGAAGGAACAAGTCTCCAAAGAAAAAAAGAAAAGAATCAAGAATAAAAACAAAGACAACAAAAGCAAAGGAAACAAACTAAAAAAAACCAAGCCCAACTAACAAGCCCAACAAAGAGAATCTAGGCAAGCCCAAAAAGCACAAAAAAGCACCAACCCAAGGAGAAAAACAAGCCCACTCCCACAGCAACAGCCAAGCAGCCCAAAACCCAGACAATCAAAATTCCAGAGACCAAAAAAACCACAGAGACCTTCAAAATCAACACCCCAAAATAATTATGGGAACCAAACTCACTCGACTTGCCAGCACAGACCAAAACAAGGCTAGCAAAATCGAAAATCGAACCTCCAGAAAAGCAATAACTCCAGCAACAAGCACGCATCAACAAAAGCCATTCTCCAGAAATAATGATCCCCAAGAGCAGCTCCAATCACACGGTGCAAAATCCAACTCCAGATCGCAAATCCCAGCTAGAACTAATACAAAACAGCAACAAAATTCTGCAGACATACATCTCGGAACAGCAACATGTACTTAAAATCAAAACCCCAGCACAACAGAAATCAAGCGAAGCCATCCCTACTTCAACAAGATACACAGCAGCAGAAACAGCAGAACAACCACACCCAACCAAATCTGGGCAAAAATCGCCTCTCCAGTCTCTAACATGCAGAAATCTAGCAGCCCTGAAGCACCTCCTTCGATCCAAATCAATCAACCCTCCTTCCAAAACCTTCCACCTAAAACTATCTAAAAAAACAGGCCCCAACCTAAATCTACCCTTCAAACCCTCCCCCTCCAGACACACAACACCATCCTCCCACCAAGGAAGCAACCTCCCCAACCACTTCCAAAAGCCCCAACCCAACAGAAACCACACTCTCCCCCTCCAAACTAGCAAACTATCAACAAACCCACCCCACAGAATACAACACCACCTACCTTCTCTACCCAGAAAGGAAACCCCCCACCCAAACCCAAGACCCCACCCAAACTCGTACACACACACACACTAACACACACAGGCTCACACACACCCACACACACCACATACTCACACACACCATAAACACACTCACACCAGACCACATCCAAGAGACCAATGGCCAAAAACAAGCAACAAAAAACTCTGCACCCCTTCCATAAATCTACAACTTTTCCTACAGACCCATAGCTTACACTCCAGAAAACAAACCAGAACCCTCCATACCAAGAGTCACCAGAATAATACAAATTCCCCAGACTACGTGACAAGAAAGATCCACCCAGACGAACACACTTCAACCCCAGGAAAAACAAGATTAAAACACCCCACCCCCAAAGCACGAAACAGAAAAACACCGACATCAAAATTGGATTGAAGGTTGCTCCAAGTAGACGCCCCACCTAGACAGTTCATTTCTCACCCTCAAGCTTTGAAACAAAGGAGATACTCTGAAGTCTTTTCCGAATATCATCATCAATCTCAGCTATAATTTGTCAGGGCTGTTTTCTCTTAGACTGGAACAGGCGCCTATTACGCTCCTGCCATATATGAAACACTACAAGCAGCTAACACCAGCTTATTAAGGATCACATGAATTGCCTTACCCTTCCAGGAAATAGCAGACTCCTGAATAAAATGATCCCAGTCCTCCCTGATACCTCACTAAATAACCTCTGAGTTGAAATTCAATTAAGATAGCCCGACAAAAATCACACTCAAAGAACAAATGGTTTACCGAGTCAGGGTTCCTATCACAGAAACTGCAGAAAGCTCTTTGTTGAATCTGCCAAGATTTAAGACGGTCTTGAGTAAGGAGCCGATTGCGAATAGCCAACCAAAGAGTAAAGCAATGTTTAGGTATACTCTTAGAAAACCAGACTAGATGCCACCATACTACTTTTCTTCTAGTTAACCGTAAATCGTCCCAGACTTGAGACACTGAAAACTTCACCAACTTATCAGTCTTCGATTTCCATAGCACTTTGTCAGCCCTATCTGACAGCCGAATAGAAACACCCTGAAGGCTAGGAATTTTCGAAATTAATCCCTCAGGCCATTCAACGAAATCATTAACTCGAAAGTCTGCCACTGTGTTATATTTGTTGAGCCCCATATTCGAGATGTCTCTATGAGAACACAACCTCGAGAAAGGAAAATCCAAAGCGCAATTATCAAACCAGAAATTCGTGTGGAGGCCATTACCCACCTGATTTATGACAAAAGGACGAATCTCCTCACGCAACTCTAAAATATTCTTCCAGCTCCACGATGCATCCCAGGCCACTTGAATATCCCAAAAACTCCTTCCTCTAATTCGGTAAGCATAAATCCATTTCACCCAAAGCGAGCAAGACTCAGACACTATATTCCATATGTGGTAAGACATAAGGGATTTATTCCAACATCTTAACGATCTCAGCCCAAGACCTCCTTCCTGTTTAGGACAACAAACATCTTTCCAAGCCACCTTCGCCTTACCTTTAGACACATCTTTACCTCCCCAGATAAACGTACGAATCATTTTCTCCACTCTCTTGGTGACTGTTATGGGCAAAAGAAAAATTGAACCCCAATAGACTTGCATTGACAACAACACCGAAGAAGCTAATTGAACTCTCCCCGCATAATTCAACCAATTATTTTCCCAAGACTCAATTTTATCTCGAACCTTTTGAATCAGAGGCTTATATCATTAACCCAAAGAGTAGTCGAAATAAGAGGAACACCCAAGTATTTAACCGGCAAAGATCCAACATTAAACTCTAAAATATTCTGAACCAGAATTTTATCAGAATGAGAGACATTACCAAAATACACATTACTCTTACCATTATTCGGCCAAAGACCAGAACAACCCCCAAACTCCTCTAGACAATCCTTCAAAATTTGAACCGAATAAGGCTCAGCAGCACAAAACAAGAACAAATCATCAGCAAAAGAAAGGTGAGTGATATTCTGATTGACACACTTCGGATGATATTTAAAGACACCTTCCTCCTTAATTCTCTTCTTAACCATCAAAGAAAACACCTGCATCACCAAAGTAAACAGGTAAGGAGACAACGGATCACCCTGACGAAGACCTTTCTCTCCTTTGAAAAAACCATGCATCTGACCATTCAGTATAATCGAATAAGATGGCGTAGAAATACATTCTCTTATCTAGCCAATCATTTTCCCCGGAAATCTAAACAAATGGAGGGCCTCAATCAGAAAATCCCACGCAACACTATCATAAGCTTTTTTAATATTAACCTTAATAGCACACCGAGGTCTACCAACATTTCTGTGGTAATTCTTTAAAAGCTCCTGGGTTAACAAAATATTATCACTAATGCGACGCCCCAGAATGAACGCATTCTGAGTTTCATCCACCAAACCATTAAGACATCCCTTAATCCTATTAGCAATGATTTTAGTAATGCATTTATAAATAACATTACAAAGCGCTATAGGACGAAATTCCCCCACCACTGTAGGATGATCCACTTTGGGAATAAGAGCAATCAAAGTAGCATTTACCTCCTTGAGTAGCTTTCCTGTGACAAAAAACTCTTTGATAGCCTCACAAATATCTTCTCCTATAATCCCCCAAGCCTTCTTAAAAAACAAAGCAGAGTAACCATCAGGGCCCGACTGCTTTATCATCCCCCATCTGGAAAATCACCTCTTTAATCTCCTCACTTGAAACTTCCCTGACTAGCTCAGAAGCTTTAGAAGCATCCAGACTACTAGCATAATCCTCAAGACCAACAAACCTGTCACAGTAATCTTTCTTTCCCAGCAAGTTCTTATAAAATTCAACAAAATGGGAATTCATACCATCACCTTGAAACACAATCCCATCCTCATCAGCAATTTCCAGAATAGATTTTTTATGTCTTCTAGCCTGAAGACTCCTATGGAAGAATTTCGAGTTCTGGTCCCCCACCTTAAGCCAATACACCTTAGCCCTCTGTTTAAAAAGCCTCTCTTCCTCTAGCTTACACGCTCTATACTCCCTAGCACTAACCTGCTCTCTCCTCCTAAGGTCCTCATCAAGCGGAAGAGCATCCAACTGATTCTGAATATCAACAAGCCTAGATTTAAGAACATCACCTTTCTGACTTAAGTCCCCACCCTTCCACGACTCAGCTTTGAACAATCTCTTCAGTCTATGCAATTTCTGAGTTAATTGATACATTTTAACTCCACCTACTCTCTGCTTCCACACGCCTGAAACAATCTCAAGAAAGTTATCTCGATAAGCCAAGAAGTTGTTAAATTTAAAAGAACTTTTACCCCTCCGCCGTCCAACATGAAGATCAACAACAGCCGGGCTATGGTCACTAACACCTCTAGTCAGGAATTTCACAGAAACCCCTGCAAATTTATTCAAAAAATTCAGGTTAGCCAACACCCTATCCAACTTCTTCACCACACCTACCCCATGAGGAGACCCTGCCCAAGTATACTGAATGCCAGAATAGACAATATCTTGAACTTCAATAAAATTCACACAGTCCCTAAATTCCTGAGTAGCTGGGGACCGACTATCAACTCCTCCTTGAATCTCTGAGTCAGACAGAATTGCATTAAAATCCCCCATTACTATCCAAGGAGACGTCACCGTCAACATGCTATAAGAACAGAGAGACTTCCAAAGCCCTCTCCTATCCACATGCTCATTAGCTGCATAAATAATAGAGCAATGAAAGGAGTTATTACTTTCCAGCTCAGTAACCACACAATGAATAACTTGATCTGTAGTAATAATCTCTAACACATCAAACACTCTCGGATCCCATCCGACCACAATTCTACACCCTTTTGAACAGTACTCAGAATTAGAAAACCAATCCCAATTACGGAACATTCTGTTGAAAACATTTTTCACACGCCCTTTAGCGACATGAGTCTCTATCAAAGCACAAAACCCCACCTGATTCGCTAAAATAAGATCAGACACTTCCTTTTTTTTTAGGGCTGATTAAACCCCCTGACATTCCAAAAAGCAACTTTATCCATTAAAACAACAAACAATAAGACCAAAAAATCAACAACTCTACTGATGTCCAGAAAAACCACCCTCCACAAGGCACTCATCATCCACCTCTTCATCATCACCTTGATTCTCAAGACCCTGCAACATAAAATTATCAGTCTCATCATGATCCGACAAATAATCACGAATCTGATTAGTTCCACAAACAGCTAAATCCAAATTAGAATCAACTAATCGAGCTTTTTCTCTATCTTCAATCCGCTGTTTCATACAAGCTATTTCCTTTGGAGAAGACTTGCTTCCACTCGTAATATACTCTTGGACACGAGCATTAAAAATATCAAACATAGACTCCTCTGTGCTTACTTCCAGACCACTAGCTTTCAGACTCTGATTATAATTCTGCAATACCACAGATCCTGACTTCCCATTCAGATCTGCGCCCCCTCCAACAAACTTCTCGGCTATAATATTATTATTAATTTTACCTCCAGTCTCAAGACCAACCCCCTTATAATTAATACCAGACCCCAGCTTCAATCCTTCACCCCTCACAGACAACCTATCCTCACTTTTATTCAACACCCCAGCCATTTTATTCACCCCAACTCTCTTGCCATCCACTAATGGATCCTCATTACCCAACTCTGCTCCACCTGACCTACCGTTACTTCTAAACACAAAATTCCCAGACCCCCTGACATAGCCCTCCCCATCTGTATCATCACCCCCTTGCTCAGACCCCAGAACATCGAAGCGATTCTGAACCCCTACGATATCTCGGCTATTCTGAAACTTCACCTGATTCGAAACTACTACATTCGGCATTACAGGTTTCACCTTAACCTGAGTATCTCTGATCACCACCCCTTTATTAGCATACCGGAAATTATTATTCGACCCATTCCCCCCTACCTTATTTTTCTGAGGAGGCTTAAACCCCTCCTGAACTTTCTCCTTCCCTCTACGCTGCACAAAAACAAATCCATCTTCAGTGCCTCCCTTCACAGACTGATCCACCACTTCCCTCTCCTGAGATTGCTTCAACACTACTACCACTGGACACTTATGCACAGTATGACCAAATACTTCGCACTTATTACACCACGACGGGCGCCAAGGATATTTCACCCTCAAACAGACTTCCACCGGCTCAGCCCCATTCTCACCGGGTATTAAAACAAACAGCTTATCAGGCAAAGGGCGGTGGGCATCAGCCTCAATAAGAAGCTTCGCGAAACTCAGTCTACCAGTGGCCTCCCTACACATCTGTTCAGTCATCGAATCAGCCATAATAATTTTTCCGACCCCACTTCCAATACAACTCAGCCCTTCCTTATTCCAATATTGCAGAGGTGTATTAAATATCTTAATCCAAAGGGGAATCACATTAGGGACATTCTTAGATAGAATTATCTGTGGAAACCATCTCCTCAAAATCAGAGGTTTACCTTCAACCATATAAACTCCCTCCTCCAGAACAGCCAACAATTCTTGCTCAGTTGAGAATTTGAAGAAGAAAAATCCCTCATCATTCATTATAATATCCATTAATCCACGTTTACCCCATCTCCTCTTTGCATTATACTGCATGACGTGAAACACAACTCTACGCTCAAAAAAATACCCCACCAGACAGTTTTCCCAAGCTTTTCTCCCTTGCATATCAACCTGTATCGGAGGCTTAATAATCACTTTTCCATTAATAACTTCCAGCACATGGTACTCAAACTTAATCCTCTGGTCACTCTCCTTCTTTCTCAGCAAGTTAGACCAACCTTTTTTAGCACCACCATTCTCCTGTTCTGTATCTATACTCCCCTGAGCTGTATCTATATTTTCTTTCAAATGTCCAGACCCAGAGTTCTGATTCCCATCTAATCCACCCATGACTTTCTCAGCAAAACTCACATCCATATTAGCATTTGCATCAACATCTCCATGCAAATTCTCAACAGCAGCGATAAAATCTACTGGCCCAACCTCCGGTATCGGACTTCGAGTATCTTCTCGACGTCGTTTGTAACTATTCCCGTCACTAACCTTTAAACATAATACGGGTGATTAGCCTGTATTGACCTCAATTCCGGTCATAAGGTACATAAGGCACTATATTGACCTTAAATCTTGGATTATCCCCGCTAGTCTCTTATATAGCTAGACTAGTCCCGCTAGCCTCTTACACAAATATCCAATCTATAGGAATTCAGTGAAAATCTTTATATTGAAAAAGTCATTGTATTTATAAAATTTAATTCCATTTAAAACATTTGTCGGCCTTTGAAATAATTTAGACTCTTTCAAGTCGAAAATCATTCTTAATTTCATTTCAGGAATTCAAGAAAAGGAACAAAAGTTAAAGTGAATCAAGGTTAAGCATAGACATTAACGATGCATATAAAATAAAGCTATTAACAAAGCGAGGGTGTTAACGAAGCATAGTATTATTAATATTAAAATCTCGGTAAGCATAGGTATTAACAGTGAGAACAAACATCAGAAAGTATAGGGTGTATAAGTATGCAAAAGAAAATAGGCTAGTCGAGGTTATATCAAGGATTAGGGTAACAATATCAGAAATCAGCTTCCTTTATCATTTCATATCATAACAACTTCCTTTATCATTTCATATCATTCGACATTTATAAGAAAAACAGAGTGCCTTAAATGCTTTCTTTTTTCACTGGGATCACTTGTATCGGGGTATTGTCACCTAAGACTTCTTTTCATTTTCTAATTCGAGCGTCAACGCTTTCTGAATCTACAACACTAATAAACTCTAATTAGGACCTTATAAACAATTGACATCTCTTTAAACGTCTAACTTTCCTACCCCATTCGCTTAAAATAACCAACTCATACACGTACCTTATTCACATTGGTCACGTAAAGACGCATTCATATTTATACTCTAGTATACACTAATACTTTTGATCCATTACTCATATCCAAGTAAAGACGAAGCCACATATTCACATATTCGATTACAGTTATCATATATTACCCATGTCACTTAACTTTCATTTATAAGACATATAAATATACTATCATATTTTACTTGCAACTAACATACATAAATTCACATCACAATTACTATAACACCATACATAAGTAATTACTGTATTTATCTTTAAAATAATTATTTAAATTTATAATAGGTTTGTAAATGTGATCTAAATATATATTTTTAATATATTTCATAAAAATTTTACCTAAAAACTTATATTTATATTTATTTATTTTAATTAATATTAATATTCAATTTTACATGAAAAACACGACAGAGACAATACGAAACAAAAGTACACAAACATGAAAGTACACGAATCCTAAATATGTTGGTTTTGTCTTTGATCTTAAGTACACGAAATAGGAAAATACACCACACTAAAGTATACGACACGAATGATTTGTCAGGTCTACGTGCAGACACGCACTTGCATAATATATAAGGCCAGCCACATGAAAGTGCACTCAGCCACGGAATTAAATAAATTGGCACGCTGCTTGTGTGTGTACAAAACTATTAACTTTAAATCGATCGTTTTTGAGGTTATAAATAGCTTTAAAATGATTCAAAGAATCGATTCATGTATTTATGTTGATTATTTTGTTGTTAAATGGTGAAAGTCGAGTTCCATGTTTTTCCAAAATTTTGATTTTGATTTTATGATTGTATGTTGATTGTTTGAAGGTTAAGATGTCATGAATAGATTGTAGATGTTATGACCTTCATTTTGATAACTAAATCGTGATTTTTGATTGAGAAATCACTGGATTCGGGTTTTGGCCGAAAATTGGTTGAAGCACGTCAGTTTTAGATTTTGGCCAAAAATTGATTGAAGCTCGTCGGTTTTAGACCGGAATTTGAATTCGGATGATATCAGGAGGACAGTAGGATGATTTTTTGAGTTGTACTAGTAATTAGGATTGATTTGGACTAAAAATGGAAGAATTTGGGCATGTTTTGGATCACCGGAAGTCCGGGAAGAGGCCGGAAAATTCGACCGAAATTTGGAAATTCCCGAAATCGGCGAATTGCCGGTCATCTTCTCCATTATTCTGGCGAGTCTTCCCCCTAAGTTTGAATTTATAATCTTAGCATCATCCAATACTAAACCTTATCTCAAGTCAACACATACATAATCTTATATTTTAATCGCAACTAAACCACGAGATTTTACGAATTAAAACTACTAATATTAACTAGAATATTTAAAAACCGAAATAAAATATAATTATCAAATCAAATAAAATCTGAAAAATTGTATAACTCCACATGCATTATCATCTTTAACAATAAATCACATAACAAGCAATTATATCTCAATTCCACATAAATTCGGACTAAGAATTATCAAAACTAAACTCAAAAAAATATGAAAATTTGAAATCGATACATGTAACACGGATTTCGAAAATAAATGAATTATTTTAACTAAATTCGGACTCACAAAACACCATTGTCCACTCCACTGGCTTACAGGAGTTCATTGTCGGCGGCGGAGTCGAATGGAGGTGCTCCAAAGGTTTGCCAATCACATCTAACTCCATTTAAAGCTTAAATCATGTACCATCTCGAACACAATCAAGAACAAACAAGAATTCATCAACGCCGAACCAAAATTCGGATTTCGGAACAAAGCCTGAAATGGGTTTTAAATAAAATCACACAACAACTGTTAGGTATGAAGTGCAACACATAGGGGGTGAATTTGTTTTCTTAATTTTCTTGATTTTACTTTCTTGAAAATCAGTTTATGTTTAGGCTTTGGAACTTCAACAACTAGATATAAATTTGTAGTGATAAATAACTTAATATAAAGGACACAAGTAATTTATCAAAACTCACTTGATTTATATTTAAATCAAATTTATTTTGCTACAAATATGTGTTCTTGAATAATAAGAACTCGGCTACTTCTCTTAAGAGATTACAAGATTTCTAGATCTGTTTTTGTTACATCTAAACAAATGACCCGTGACATGTTTTATAGATTAATATGCACATTTTACATGAGTTACGTCAAAATGGACTAACATATTTTCTAAAGCCCTTTTGTCTATTTCCACTTTAGGTGCAACAAATCTGTGTACAATCTAACAGGTCTGTTACCTTACTGTTCCTATCGTCCAGGACGGTTAATTTATTTTCTAAGGACAAATATAAATTTTTATATTTATCTAATTTATTCTACGATCTTAAATCGATTCATCCTTCCGATCGATCATTTAATTTCTATCAGATTTTGAAATAATCTTTTATCAATTCATTGAACCCTTCTTTGACTTATGAATCAATAATTAATTCTTTTTGACCTTTACAGAATACTCATTCAAATCTTTTATATTTTGAAACTATTCGAGATTCTCGTTTGACATGATAATTCTCATTATTCGAGATAATCACTATGCTTGAAGTATATCTATATATTGTTCATGTTGATACCAAAGTATTATTATTAAATATAGACTGCTTCATTGTTTGAGCCAGAATATGTGATACTATTTCTGAAATCTTTGTGATGTGAAGTGAGGATTGAATCGGGATGTGTTCATCTATATTGGTCAATGTGTGGTTTGACCCACGGTATTTATTATGGCAGGCCGATATGTAGTCATGTTATTCGGCTCGAGTGCATTCGAGGGTTAATACATTAACCCTTCCTTTATGCTAGCAAGTGTGTGTTAGGCGTTGTTACGACGAGCCGTGATCGGGTGATCATAAGATTCGCAGGAGGACGGTAAACTGTGATAGTTGATCGCATCATTGATGTACCGGGGATGAAAAACGACCAGTTATTCTTGAATCAAGTGGCAAGATGCCATATAAGAGCTTCTTCATTTGTGATGAGTTGTTGATTTACTCTTTGTTGAATTTACGATTTTATTACTCTTGACACCTGTTATTATTATCTTATAAATTGTTAGTCATTTATACTTGTTGAGCACTCAGTTGTTCACTCTTGCTACTCCTATATTCTCAAACAGTGAAGAACGAACCAGATGACCCATTTTACCAGGCAAGACATAGAAAAAGAATGGAGCATGCTCGATGTGGCGGCGTTAAGCCGTTTACCTAAATATTATGTTATGAATAATGTATTAAGGCTATTCCCAGACTTGTAGTAGGACATCTATCATGTATGTAATAAGCAGGTGTATGTGTGTGAGAGAATAGATCCTGAGATTTGTATAGTGGCTTCCAAAGTGAATGATGTATTCTATTATGGTTTGTAATAATAATACAAGTGTGCGAAGCTTGGTACTGTGATGACCTGAATCCATGAAAGGGTGGGTTTGGGGGCGTCACAGCAGCCCTTGGATTTTAATGTATGAAAAATTACAAATGCACATGTTCGTAATATTTGTTTCTTCAAATCTCAAAAAAAATTATGTGACACTAATTTGAAATTCGACTAGGTCCATATATCGTAAACTCATGTTTTTCTGTTTGACCTTGCAATATTAAACATTAATTAAATATTTGAGAATTCACAACATAGTAATTGATGTTATAAACTCCACTTTGCAATATATATAATGATTTGTCGATATGCAATTTTGAGTAGTCAACGTGAGACTTCACGTTACAGTTTTAAGGAATATTGTACATGGAGATTTTATGACATGACTATCATAACTTGGATTTGATATGACCGTCGGGATTTAGACTTCACGACGTAGTTTTATCATAATTTACTGTATTGTAACTTCATGACATAACTTTACAATTTTGCTATATGGTGACTTCACGATACAGTTTTAAGACTTCTCGATACGGGCATCATACACTTCTTGAAATCATCATTTTCAGACTTTTCGATATGGCTAGTCTTGGACTTATCAATATGTCTTTGAAAACTTTTGTGTACAATAATCTTTAGATTTCATGACATCATACCTTAATAGATTTTTCCATTTTTCTATAACTTCATTATTTGACAACCTTCCTTCTTCACTTGAGCATGAACAAAAATGATGTTCTTGTCAACATTTATATATTAGCTTATCAATATTTAAGAATTATAGAAAATAATCTAATATACTGAGCATAGACATTTAAGTTTGTGGTTCTCTAGTTAAGAGCAAGTCCAACAGACTAGTTATACGATGTCCTAACTTTTTTTGACAAATATGACTAATAGATTTACGAATGAGTATCTGTATAATAATTTATCAAGGTGAGCGAGAGTCGAACCCATGACCTGAGTGTTAGGGAGACTCGCATATAAACGCAGCGAAAAATAAAAAAATTTGAATCCCTACCTCAACATCTATGTATAATGAGCGGATGATTATGGAGAATAGGATCATGTACCTTAATAAAGCTTTCCTTCTGAATATGATGAAGGTTCTGATCTTGATGAACCACAGCAGCCCTCCTTGCGAAGATCTACTCTCCAAAGGTATCCACACGAACGTCCGATCGTCCAACGATCACCGGAGCCGGTACTAGCCGATATGGTCGCCTCCTTCTCTCTCTCTCTCTAGCATCTCCTAGATGTAGAGCTGCTAGGGTTTTTCTCTAAAAACTTGATGCAACTTCTAACCCTAAAATTATACATTTTAATGCATATGTAACATCCCAAATCCGGGGTCAAGATTTGGTGTCACGAAACAATCTTTACATAAAATAAAAGAATATTCAATTAACCCCTTGAATCCGGATCGTTTACAGGTTATGGTATGAAACAAAAATATAATCTTCTACAACATACAACGACTAAAATACAAATGGAAATACCTTTGTACTAATGCTCTTGTCATATTCTTTTAACATCTTCGACCTCTCGCAGTGGTGATTTCTCTAACTTCGGCTGTCTATCAAAGCTACTCACTTTTAACCTTATCTGTTTCTGGAAGAAATAAAAATTTACAAAGCAAGAGTGAGCCAAAAATGCCCAGCAAGTATATAATTTGAGTTTCAATTATTAATATCAAAGGAAAATTTCCGGACAAAAACTTTAAACAATTTTAAACGATTCTATTTATTTGAATGAGTTGAGCGAATAAACGTTGGTTGTTACCAGCCTTCAACTATAAATCCAAAAGTGACAAGCGATTCCCAAATTCTTTTCCAGAATCAGGGTTTTTTCCGGTTTTGGAATCATAAAACCTTCGAGAAAGAATGTCGTTAATGGCGATCAACAACAAATTAGACTGGATACTAGTTCGCATCTATATTCTGCTGATCAGTCAGGATACATTGCAGATTTATACCCACCTGTATAGATCCAGTCGGGTCCCCAGGCTCTACGGCACATCTCAAGGCACCGGTCATATCTCGGCCCTTAGGATTAAGTAAAACTCAATCCCCAAAATATCACTATCCATCCCGTGGAGTATTTTGATATCGAATCATTTTGAATACAAAACATCCCAATTCAGGGTTCGCAAATAACCCGAAAGAATGGGTATTTGCTCAAGAGAGCAATCGAATTATAGGAACAAGAATAAAAGAACATGCATAATATGAGTAATTATAGCGAAATGTAAAACATTTAACTATTCTGAACTTAGAATAGGAACGAAGAAATAATTACAGTATTTTAAAAGAAAAATCAGGAATACTTGCATCAATAAGCTTTAACCGTTATTACTGGTTGACTTTGGTTCGACTTGAACGTTCGATTTTACCGTCAAACTACTATCCCATTCTGGATACGATCCCGACACTCAGGTTCTTCGATTGGAACTTTATTGATCCCAGCGTCTAATCATTAGATCATTCCTAGTCCAACGTCGAATCTCGGGTCTTCCGACTAGGACCTGCAGGGTTAAAATACCCTATTTCAGATAATCGCTTCGCTTAACATCACATCACTATCCTATTCTACCCATACGATTTCATAATCCAACTTATATTTATATGCATTATTGAAATACACATAGCAGTTATGGCTTGCACCTTCAAAACTCGGTTCAGTATTTAATTTCGAAAAATACGTATATTTATCGTTTTGAAAAATAGGGTAATCGATTATTCACAAAATATCTTTCCACGTCACGTAAATATGTTTCGTAAAATTCAATTATATCCTCGTTCTACGTCTCCGATAATTACAGCTTACGTTCCCGTATTTTTGGAATTAATTTTTCCGAAAATCGGGCAGTGTTTCCTTTATTTATCGGTCTACCCGTCGAATCATTTCGACGTCAATCACCACAACAACAATCCAATTCGCAATCCCAAACACCGGTACGTTTTATAATACAAAATTTTATTTTTTGTTTCAAAATTAATTTTTAGTTATTTATAATTTAGGACTCGGAATTAATTCATCACGGTTCATTGTTGACTCATTAAAAGTCATCGTCAATAGCGGCAAAATTTATTGGTGCCCGATAAAATTCGGGTTTCTGAATAATTTCCACCGATTAATTTCAATCATTTCCCACATGAATTAATTCACATCACAACTATGTCTCAAATAATATCTGCAGAAAAGAATATAAATAAACAAAATTCAATCAGAACAGCCGAACCAAGCAACAAGAACAACACACGCGCATCACAGTCACACGCGCCATCCACCCTTGCCGCCGCACCTCGCCGGATTCCGGGAGGCGGCAACAAACACAGAGCACAGAGTTACCAAACACACACATGTTTACACACACACGCTTACACACACAGAAACATACACACACGAACACACAGAAGAAGCCGAGTAAACAACAGGAAAAGAAAGGGGAATAGGGGCGGCGATTCTGCCGGAAAACGAACCAGAGCGATAAGGCGGCGACAATTCGCCAGAGAATTAGAACCACGGCCAAGGAAAGGAACAGAGGTGCAGCAACAGGAAGAGAGGATAGATTAATAGAGAGAGAGAGAGAGAGAGAGAGAGAGAGAGAGAGAGAGAGAGAGAGAAAAAAAAGAAACGAGAAAGATGAGGGAGAGATGACAGAGACAGAAGAGGGCAAGACAGTCGAGAGAGAGACACACGCGAAGAGAGAAAAAGGGCCTAGGGATTTATCAGTGAAGGGGATGAAATCGGGTTTATTTACCCGGTTTCTTTCCTCAATACCGCAACTGAACACCCCAATTTATTTAATCACGATAAACTTTACGAACAGAACAACATCGAAATAGTCTAAAAAATAATCCTCAAAATTCCTATACCATTTAAAACTGATGATATATAAGCATTTTAGAATATAAGAATTTATTATTATTTTTAAATCATTTTTGAAACGCAAATCAGACTCGTGTTTTATATGTTAAAGAACAGACGTGCGGATAAATGAAAGCCAGAAAATTATCGGGATAATTTTGAAATTCTCGAAATATTTAAAAGTTAATAAAATAAAATTTCCATGATTTTTGAAACATCTTGGCATTAAATATTGATTTTCAATTAAATGGAATAAGAAAAATCATTTAAAGATAATTAATAAATAAAATATTGATTTCTAAATTTTATAAACTCCTAAAATAATAAATAAAATTATAAAATAACAAAAATAATTTTAGGAGCAATTTTAGCATTTATGAGCAAAATAAATAAATATTTAATTAAAAAATCATTTTAATAGAAATTAAAGTCATACAGCTCAATAATTAATTATAAAATTAATCCTTGCTTTGAACAAATTACACACAATTAATAATAAAGCAACACACAGCTGACATAACTATTCCATATTTTATTTATCTGATAATTCGATAATTACATTTACATATTGGATCCGAAAATAGGTTACTTAGCCGCTAAGTAACTAAAAGACGATACGATTTTAATACCAAATTTGGATAATTATCAAAACAGAGCTTCCTATAAAATACTTTATACGAAATTAAGGTAATAATGTCTCGCCTTTTGAGAATAAGCTATCTACAATCCGCTCAGTCCACCAAAAACAATCAAAACACCGAATCAACCTCTGTTGATGATACAGGTACGAACATATAGCTCTCATCAAGGGCTTCAAAATGGTTACAAATACTTGTGATTTGGTGTTCAATAACACCTTCAAAATTGACTTTGATTTTTAGAACACTTCAAGAACACCAAGAACAGCTTTTTTAAAAAAAATTCAGAAAAATCAAACTTCAATTCCTACATGATATTGAACTCTATTTTTGAAGTATAATATATGAAATTGACCAGAAAAACATGCTCTACAACATGGAATTATCAAAACACTCAGATAATCATGTCTGCAAAAATTCATATTTTATTCACTAAATAATTCGAATTAAAATAATTAAATAAGAAAAATACCTTGATTTCTGGGTAAAACTGATGATTGATTCAGAAAGAAGATTTCGAGAGCTTCGTTTTGATATATTGCACACTTTAATCGGAGTTCGGTAACGCCTTCGTTCGCGCGTTTGATTTTCAGGAGCGTATCGGTTCCTAGGGTTTTTCTCTGTATTTACTGCATTTTTTACTGGTTGCAAATGAATAAACGAAATAAAATGAAATAAGAAATAGGCTATTTATATTTACGGAATATTGGTTTGTTCTGGATCGTTCTGGATCATTAAATTAGTTGCTTAGCCGCTAAATAACTACAAAATGATCCAAAAATAGATTACTTAGCCGCTAAGTAACTATAAAAATGATACAATTAATACCAGAATTGGATAATCATCAAAATCGGGCTTCTTATAAAACACTATATACGAAAATAATGTAAAAAATCCCGTCTCTCGAGAATACGGGTTTTATTGATTACCGAAATGATTGTCGTATCAAAAATTGTACGTCGGGACGTGCACGGGTCAAACCGTAATCCGGATCAAAAAATTTAAAACAAGGAAAATGTCCGTAATTACCAGATTAGGTTATGAAGGAGTTTTCGGAAGAGTTTCGGGTGGTAAAAACGCAAAAACAGTTGAAATTGGACGATTCCCGACTCAATAAAATAGTTTTATAATTATTCAGAAATAATTATTAAACACATAAATTATTATAAAATCATATAACAGTCCAAAATTTACCAGAAAAATATCACAATTACCTATATTTTATTCTGGACATAGAAAAATTAAAATACTAAAAGAATATCACATATAAACACCAAAACATCAATTCCAATTATCAGCTAATTCACTAAAAATCACATAAAAATCACATAAACAATTCCAAATAATAATAATAATAATATTTGAAAATATGGGATATTACAGGACGTCTCCCCGGAGCGCAACAGGTGAAACTCGATTCCGCCTCGCTTATGGCGTCGATGTCGTCCTACCTATCGAGATAAGCCTAATTTCCCCACGAGTCGAAGTATTCGACCCTTCCCTCACACTCGAGGGCTTGCGCTTCCATAATGACTTGCTCGAAGAAATAAGAGAGGATTCTCGATTCCGCATGATCGCGCAGCAGGAAAAGACTGCAAAATACTTTAACAAGAAAGTCAAAAACAAGCGCTTCAGGGTTGGTGACCTCGTCCTTCGAGATTCCGCTGCATCACAGCCCACTGTTTCAGGAAAGCTTAAGCCGACGTGGGAAGGCCCGTACCGAGTGTTGAAGGTTGTCAGTGCGGGGACTTATGAGCTCTCACACCTCGACGGACAACCAATCAAGAACGCCT
Source organism: Apium graveolens (assembly GCF_009905375.1). Taxonomy (NCBI): domain Eukaryota; kingdom Viridiplantae; phylum Streptophyta; class Magnoliopsida; order Apiales; family Apiaceae; genus Apium; species Apium graveolens. Next base: position 167,539,119 of record NC_133655.1, read on the forward strand.
GGAACGGTATTCACCTCAAGAAATTGTATCAGTAATTCGCTTTTATGTATAATGTTTGAAACCTTAAGGCTACAACTGCCATACCAAAAACCAACCCTCGATGCAATGAGGGTCGTTATGAGATCCCCATCGAGGGATGCTTAAGTTATGACAATGAAAACTTATAAATTATTTTAAGAAACATCAAGTTTATCTACTTTATCTTTTACAAATTCAATCACACGAAAAACTCAGCGTTACAGCAACTACCAAATAAAACAAACACTCTCTGCGGCTGCGAAATGAACGTAATTTAATCGTCACAACTCAAATTTTTTCTTTCAAAATTAACATCCATATGAAACTTACACCTACCTATACGAGAAAAGATAACATCCATATAAAAGAGGAAAGTAACATGATCAGTTTAAAGAAGGGCACCACGACAAAATACATTTATGGAAAGCAAGCTTTTTAATTGCAATAAAAATGGTAACATAACATGGACAACTTAAGGTCTATAGAAATCAAATAAATATTCCAAATGTACGAAAACAGAAAAATTTCCCTAGGCACAACTCACAGAACACCATCCATCAGAACATAAAAACGGAAATATGATGAACAAGATACATCATAAGTTCAGGAAACAATAGCAGAGATACCCAAGTTCGAAAAGCCACGAAGGCCACAATTCCAAAGTCATCAAGTAAAACTTAAAATGTTACATAAATCACGGGGCATACCCCGCCTTCACGGATTTTCCGTCGGGTCACTAGGCTGAGAGGCCGCGAGATCATGAATGTAATCCTCGAAGGTGTGCCCCGCAGTATCGACACCTATGCCCTGCATTCGGGCAACACAGCGGCCATAACCATCTCCAAGAGCAGCAACGATGTCTTCCACCCCCTTTGTACATCCGCCTTCAACGAACTGTTCTCTTCAATAATTAACTTGTACGACTCGTTCATCCCATCAAGTTGACGCTCTAACCCTTCACATTTCTCCTTCAAATTATCACGATCCTTCTCAACTTCAAGGACCTTCCCCTCAAGTTCTGCCATCTTGTTATTCGTCGATTGTTCAGACGTCTCCAACTCCCGCACACGCTTTGACAGCTCATTAACCTTCTTCTCCAGCTCCGAATAACTCGATCCAAGCTTCTTTTTTTTCAGTCTTGAGGGTCGACCTATTGGCTTCCAACCGAGAGTGCTCCTCACTGCCAACATCAGCCTTATATTCCTCCAACACGTGCATAAAATCTGCCAAAAACTATAAAAAAAGATAGAAGTAATAAAAAAAGAAGAGAGAGAGAAGAATATATATATATATGACTAAATAAAAATCGATACGAAGTACAACAAACTCATACCTGACCAATTCTACTTTTACACCTGTCAGCAAGCTCATCGCGCCTTTGCCCAGTGTAAAGCAACAGAATCTTGTGGGAGATGAAATAACTTAAAAGCTCTTATGGGTACAGTAGATTCCCATGTCCAACACTCAGAAGGTTGGATCTCCACCCTAACAGCTTCCTTCCTCACCCGAGGATCGACTGTGTTAGACATCAGAACCCTATTCCCCATCAAAGTAATGGTCTTATTCACCCCACCACCCGTTGCAACCGGATCCACGTGATCACAACCGTCGGCGTCACCCTCCTCCACTTCCCGACGACCCCTCTTGCGGGGATGCAAGTCCGCCATTTCCACATCCGATACAACCTTTCCCGGATCTTCCATAACCTTATTCCCTTGTTCATCTAGCAACTCAATGGACATAGAGTGGCCCGCTCCCGACGCCCCAGCCCTCGAAGATCCGACAAGCGAGGCATCAGCATTCTTCCTTGAAGCCCGATGTATAAGCATCAACATCGCCTTATCCATCTCCATCCTAATCTCACTGTTCAAAATTTTCTTTAAAGAGCCTCCAGCCACTGAAACAAAACAAAAAAGAAAAGAGAGGGTCAATTCAAGACACAAGAACATTTAAGGCAAACAAATACCGAGATAAAAATAATCCTTACAATCATGCATTTCCAAAAAACTAAGTTCTTTTAACTGAAGATGGATATACACCGACGTCAACCCATGAAACTCGTTCAAGTGACACATGTCACATTTCTCAATATTGTTCAGGTAATCAATGGTATGTTGGTTGACTTTCCCACATGGCTTCACAAACTATAAGTCTGGACCCCCGATGTATAACCACTTGGAGTGGTACCCAGAGTTAGAGGACATAATACTGACAATCTAACTCTTTTATACGGACAGTCAAAGTAAACCTGTCCGTCGTGGTATCGGACCGCGCATATAAAAAAAACAACTTAAAAGAAGGAACCAGGTTCTTGTCACAGCAGAGAGCAACAAACCCACTAAGTTGGGCGATAGAGTTGGGTGTCAACTGGCTAACCCCACACCCAATAGCCTCGAACATAGCCAGAAAAAAGGGATGCATGGGCAACCGAAGCCCAAAATGGAACAAGATCATCGGTATCTCATGCATTCCAAACTCCGGCATCATCCATACCCGCTCATCAGCCGTCGGAACCCGATAGCGATACCCGTTAGACAAGTCTACATACATCTTGAACTTACTTAGTGGCGGGTCCTTGATAATATAATGACTCAAGTAATTCAAACTCGATTTATCCCCGAACTCCTGCATCCCTAAGAGAAAACTCTCCTCAACTATACGATTCTTAGTCTCTATCGTTCGAGGGCTCAGAGGCGGCGAAGGAAGAGGTCCCATGTGAATACTGTTAGGTCCCAATTTGTTTGTAGAAGGGGGGGTTGAATGCAAACAATACCGTTTCGTCGAATAAAATGCGGAATAAAATTGTGAAACAAAATTCAAGTTAAATAAAACTTTTATTAAACTTGAAAGGTGTTACAACTACGGTATCGATTACAAGGGATTAATCTCAAATCAATTATTACAAATTTAGAATAAATTCGACATGAACTTTTTCTATTTTTGTAATTAAAAGATCAAATGCTAAAAAGCGATTTGAGATTAAGTTCTAGGGATTTTAATCCGCTAGATTGATATACAAGAACAAGATAAGTATTTCTAGTTGATTAGATTTAACATTACAATCTAGAAATTATGATCTTGAATAAACAGAAGAAAGGATGAAATATTTTCTCTTTGGTTCTGCTATAATTTTCTCGTTCTGTATTTTTTAGCTGCTCTGTTTTTTTTGCTAAAAAATGGATAGATGATGTCTTCTGCTTCTTTTTAAATAATCACAGCCGAAGTTGTTGAGAACTGGTGTGACAATCCATTTAAGCTTGAATGACTTTCGGTGAGACAATCTATTAGAGCTAGGAAGACAATTAAAATGAACTAGCAAGACTTTCGGTATGACTATTGATTGTCATACCGATTGTCATTATAGTACAATTGAAATTGTTTTTCTGAATACTTAATTGATTTTAATCTATTTGAAAATTCTATTAAAACAATCAACTGAATTTGCAAGACATTCGGTATGACTATCAATTGTCATACCGATTGTCATACTAGTACAATCAGTTGTCTTTTTAGAATTATCACAGATTTTAATCAATTAATATTCTGAAAATCCTTGATATTAATTCTAAATTAATTAATCAATTTAATTCAATTAATCAATAAATTAATCCTTGCAGATATAATTTATTTTCTTAATTAAATTATATGATTTAATTAATTAATGGAGAATTAATACTAACGCTGAGCAGCAACCATTCTTCTGACAATCTTCTGAAAGTCACTGAGACTTGTGAATCAATTCCGCCACTTCAATGCTGACACTCGATGTACTGTCTGGTTCATGAGTGACTAACTTTTGTGACGTTTCTTCATGTCTTGACTTTAACATTCTGATTGAATCCTTGTAATAAATTGATACCTTGACGAGATCTCTGTCACTTGATTAAATCCACGATCTTGATTTATATCACTGAGGCATGATCAAATTCTTGAACTTCTTCCAGTGAATCTTCAAGTCTGCAGATGAACAATGTTTCTTTATCCTTTGACAGATGTTACTTTGTGAGATCTCTCTGACGATTGATCCACTATTTACTTGTTACATTCTTATTTGAGTTGAGTTAAATCCTTGAATAAACGAATAGGCTTAACATATGCCTTTCAATCTCCCCCTATTTGCTTGTTAGACAATAACAACAAATACCTAGAGGATAACTCAACTAACAAATAAGAAAAAGATATAAACAGTAATGCAACGTAAATAGCAGAAAAGTTCTGGATTATATTTAACATTTTCCAGATTCCAAATGAAATTTACAAGTGAATACAAGATAGATGTTCCTCTAGCCTGAACATATAACTACATTAGACTATCTTGATTCATAACGCTCTAATCATATTACATTGAGTTTTGAGCTAATTGACTTTAGTTGTCTTCTCTTCTGACTTCACCTTCTTCTAAATCTTGAAGCAATTCCTTGTCAAAAACACGATCCTTTTCTGAAGTGAAGCTTGCAGGTCTGACTGGTTGAACTCCAACTGTCTTCAACTTATTCTTGAGTTGATTGTACCTTTTAACATTCTTCTCACAATAAGCTTGAATCAAGTCAGCAGCTTGAGTCTTCAACATGGATGAATATCCAGCAGTTCTCAAATGATGTTCCATCCAGACCAGATGCTTAGCTGAGTAGTCTTTAAGAGATTGTACATCCAGCTGACAGATTTGAAGACAATCAGACTTAAAGAATCTCACTTGATGAGGATTGTTGACCACTTGAGGACTAGCCCTGCTGGCAAACTCTTTAAGCCTTTCCCGAAGAACTTCATTCAACTCAGAGCTTCTTTTCACTTTGTTTAAAAGAACCCAAATCTCTGACAACGAACGATTCTCGAATAGATGAAGTGACACCTTGAATGATCCTTCACTCTGACAATATACAAAAATGCTCATCTCATTTAGGGATCTATCAAAAGCAGCTGTGATCCTTGAGACTTCAGTCTTGATAGCATTCATGTACATGTCATTGTTAGGATTTGATATTTCCAGCTTGTCAAGAAGATGTAAGAACTGCCTATCATTGTTAGTGCATAGCTGAGGCATATCGAGTACTCTCCTAGCTTCATCCCACTTTACACCCATCTTCAGTCTGACATCTCTTCTCCTTTCTTGAGCTTTAATGTCATGAAGACGTTGCTTCTGAAGAGTTTCTGTCCTTTGTATGTCTTTTCTCCTATCAATGATCTGTGAGACCTTCTTGAGTTCAGCTTCTTTTCTTTGCATTTCTGACTGTTCTTTCTGAAATTCTTTCTCAAACCTAGGATCCACTGTATCTTCTTCTTCCCAATCTTCAAAATCACTTTCTTCTTCAGCTTCAAATAACCCATCTTTATCTTCCTGAACTGGTTCAGTGGGGATGTCAAAAATATCGAAGTCATCCTGTTCTCCACTGTAGTAGGCATCATCAGCCTTTCCTTTATCTCCAGCAGAAGTATCTTTTTCTTTCCCTTTGGAACTACTCCCTCCTTTCTTCTCCCCCTTAGTTGAGGGATCCTCTACAGACTTTCCTTTGAAACCTCCACCACTTCCAGAGCCTGATCCTCCACCAGACGGTCCTTCAAAATAAGCTCTTTGTTCTTCATTAGGGCAATGAGAATTCTTGATCATGTAATATAAGTGCTTCATGCCTTCATTCAGATGTTCCATGCCCGTCTCTATCTTTAGAAATCTTGAGTTGTCTAGTGAATGATTCATCTCAACGAGGTCTTCAAGAGAAGTCATCCTTGTATGTAGGGAGCAGAAGTTGGATATGTCATCAGCTGATAAGTTTGGAGTGTCCTGAATAGAATTGAGCTTTGGTATTACAGCAGTCTTTAAATCTGAGATGTCATTCCTTATGATTGCAAGCTGATTGTCGACAGAGGTGGAAGAAGAAGACCGTTCAACCACTTGTTCTTTGAATGCTTGAGCTTCAGCTTGACTTTTAGCAAGTTCTTCTTTCAGGGCAGCAATCTGAGCTAACAGGTTGACAGTATCAGTGTTTGTGTGTGCTCTCACCTGAAGTTCACTCATATTTGGTTCACTCATCTCACGTGCATGTGTTTCTCTCAATATGATTGCTCGTGAGGAGTCTTCCAATTGCTGTCCTTGGGTACCTGCATTAAAAATCACCCTAGCCTCTTCAAGAGAGGTCAGTGGTGGTGCAATGGGAATTCGCGAGTCCCGATCCTCAGTCAATGCTATCAAATCTTTTGGAATAGATGTCTGAATTGCTTCAGGGATAGATGCTATCTAAACATGGCAATGGTCATAATCTAGCAGGGAGTTCTCGGGTCCAAATGTTATGAACAAAAGCAGTCTAAAGTAAACCGGACATTACGACGGCTATGTTTACGCGATTTTCCAAATTTAAACCATTCAAAAACCATCACAATTCAACCTCAACCCATTCATACAACCAAAGTCCATCCTTATCACATCATAACAGCCCCAATCAATTCAATATTAACATTTATACTTATGCCTAAGCTTGAATTTAACTATACTTAAGTTCTTTTAACCAAAACAATAAGATTCACCATTCCATTTCACTACCACTCCAACCCAAACTCTAAACCACAAGCATTAAGCTACTATATCACCATAACAATCAAAATCATCTTATTATACAAAGGAATCTAGGGTTTGGAGATGATATACCTTCCTTGAAGTGGTGGGAGTAGCTAGGAAGCCTTGAGGAGTCTTAGGAAAGCTTGGATCTTAAAGGAAAACAAGAAAAATCAAGTTAAAAACTTTGAAATCACTATTCATTGTCTTCTTCATTGATTTCTTGAAGAAGATTGAGAAAGAATTGAAGGCTTAAACTCATAATATAGCCATAACTATGCATAAGGATGACTAGGGAATTATCTTACCAATTTAGGAAGCCTTGATCTTGAGTTTTGAAAATTCTAGCTTCTTGAAAATGAAAAAGCCGAGAGCATGAAGAAAATAAAATGCCTTGTGTTCTTGTTTTGATGAAAATGAATTGTTTGGCTTGGTTGGTTGAATATTTGATTTGTTTTTGGTTAATTACCAATTTAACCTTGATTTTGTGTGGTTAATATTCCACCACATTTCCTTCCCATGTCATGCTTATGTCATGCTATGATGTCATCTTTCCCTCCTTGTCCTCTTCTCATTGGTTGGGTGACATCATCCTCTCTAATCCCTTTGATTAACTTCCTAATTGTTTGCCTAATGACCGCTGATCTGTTACACGGTTCGCTTAACTTTCGTTTTCGTTTATCGTTTGAGGGATCACACCCGGGATCTTATTACTTAGGTTCCCTTAACCTTTCTCAATATATTATATTCCTTTTATGATCCTCTCTTATAATCCTTTAATTTAAATCCTTTTTATCCTGTTACCTTATACTCAATTCTTTCCGTATCTAGTGGATTTCCGGGAAAAATCAATGTGTTCGGAATTGGATTTTGACGATCTTTACATACACTTATATACCATATAGAGTACTAATAAAATCTCAGAATATCCATAACAGAACCCCTACATAGTGTGGCATGAAAAGTTTTCTCATTCAGCAAAAACACTATTCATAAGGGTTTCAAAAATTTCCAAAAATTGGGGTTATTACATGTGCACTAGATTTTGAAGGTAGTTGGGATGAGCATTTGCCATTAGTTGAATTCTCCTACAACAACAGTTATCATACCAGTATTGGAATGCCGCCTTACGAAGCTTTGTACGGGAGAAGATGCAGATCTCCAATATGTTGGGAAGAAGTTGGTGAAAGAAAGATTTTGGGTCCAGAATTGATTCAACAGACGAAGGAGAAAATAGAACTCTTTCGGAAAAGATTAACAGCAGCTCAAGATCGTCAACGCAGATATGCTGATCCTACCAGAAAAGATATGGAATTTGAAGTTGGAGAGGCAGTGTTATTAAAAGTTTCTCCTTGGAAAGGATTATCAAGATTTGGAAAGAAAGGAAAACTGAGTCCGCGTTATGTTGGCCCTTTTGAGATTTTGAAGCGTGTAGGAAAGGTTGCTTACGAATTAGCGTTACCACCTCACATGCAGCATATTCACAACGTGTTCCACGTGTCAATGTTGAAGCGTTATTTTCCTGATTCGAATCATGTAATAGAATATGAGCCAATCGAGATCCAGCCAGATTTGTCTTTTGTGGAGCAACCAGTGCAGATTTTAGATAAGAAAGAAAGAGTGCTTAGGAATAAATCTGTATCTTTAGTGCGAGTCTTATGGAGGAATCCCAAGGTTGAAGAGTCGACTTGGGAGTTGGAAAGCGAAATGCGATCCAAGTATCCTCATTTATTTTCCTAGGCTGATTCTGAGGACAGAATCCTGTTAAGGGGGGAAGGATGTAATAACCGGGAAAATTATGTGAATATTATGTGTTAAATAAATAAATAAATATTATATGTTTTATAAAATTTAAAGTGATCATTGCCATGATATTAGAGGTTACAGTTCTTATGTGTGTTTCTGTGCGGGCCAGAAATTTTTTTTTTCTTCGATTGATTAATATACATTTAAACTGCAATTATATGACTTTATCTATAATCAAGACGCGTATTCATTAGCATCTTTATTAAGATACTTGTTTTATTTCAAGTTATGTGCGTTTGAGTGTATTTTAGGTATTTTCGGGTTTATTTGGTAATTTAGGGATCGTTTTTGTTCTTCAAAAATTAACGGACCGGGACCCCACCGGGAAGACAAACCCCACAAAATTCGTGTTTTTATTTTTATAAAATTATTTGTATTTCAAATACCCCTTATTTTTTTATTTTTGAATTATTTGCAATTTTTGGAGAATTTTGATATTAATTTTGTATTTTATCGTTTTTAAAATTATTCCCCGTAATTATTATTTTGGGGCTTAATTATTGTAATTTAGGTATAAAAACACCCTTATTTGATTTTGGGGGTATTTATTTTCTGTTAATATAAATACCAGATTTTGTTTATTTTATTTTCAGAATGAACAGAAAAATAGTAAAAATTCAGAAAATCCAGAAATTCAATTTGGGGGTGAAATTTCTTCTTCAACTTCAATCCCTGATTTTGATCGATTTAGTAAATCAAATCGGACACTCAGATAGTCGAATTGAAGCTCTCGTTGAACCCTATATGTTGGTACCAGAATCACAGTTTAAGGTTGTTCCTTTCTCAAAAACGATGTTCATCGTTTTGACCCGATTTGGGTTTATGATTTCAGTTGATTTTTGATTGTTTCTAAAGATATGAGTAGCTTTAACATGTTTAATACAATCGTTTTATATAATTTTTGGTGATGATGTAGTTCAGGATGATTATAGCCGAATTTCGGGTATGTCAGATTTTTTTAAAACGAATTTCTGGGTTTGTTATTGATCCTTTGATGTTTATAAGATTATTGATAGTCTGGGTGTGAATTTAGCTTTGGTTTGATACCGAATTCATAAGTTTTGTTGAGTTTTGAGCATAATTGATGTTCACCGGATTTTCGCCGGTTTCCGGTGATGAAACTCGTCGGAATCGATGAGTTGCTTGTTGTTGGTGTTGATTGATGCTTTAATCGTAATTAGGAATGAAATTAGAACTCGTTACGCTGATAACCGGACTGAATCGAAGGGAAAAGGAGTGTTGTTTAACCCGCCGGAATTTTCCGGGTTCCCGGAATCGACCGCCGGATTCTGGGTTCATAAGAACTCCGGCGGGTCGTTCTTGGTGACCCAGACCCATTTTAATACCCAATTGCCCGACCCGTTTTTTTTAATTACAACCCGGATTCAATCCACCCAAACCCTAAACCCTTTCCCCTAAACTGTTTTCCATATTTTCTTTTATTTTTATTTTTTTTAATTCAAAAATTCAATTTCATTTTTAGAAATCATTTCTTTTAATTACAAAAAAATCATTTAGGTATTATTTTTAAATTCTAAAAATAATTTTCTGAATTATTTTAAATTCTTAAAATTATTTTCTTTTATTATTTTCAAAAATCTAATTTGGCTTAATTATTTATAATTTATTTTATTTAATTATTTATGAATTCAATTCATTGATTAAAAAAAATCGTTTAATTAGTTAATTTTATTTATAAATAGTTAAATAAATGTAAATTATTTATAATTAATTCAAATAATTCTTAAAAATTATTTTTAAGCTTTAAAAATTATATTTTAGTATTTAAAAATCAATTAATATTATTATTAATTGATTTAAATCTATTTATTTCTTATTTTGTTCATAATAATTAAACCGTTCGTCCGTTTAATATGAAACGAACGCGTATAGACTTAGAAAAATATTACGCTTTCAATAAAAATACTTTTAAGTCCTAATTTCTTTTGTATTGCAATGTCATTTGATTTATGTATCCGTTTGAGTTAGTATTGTATCGATAAATGCTAATATTGACCTGATTTTAGTTCTTAACGCCCTGAGACGTATTTTTTTAATGATCTGACTTATGTGTTACATGAAATAGGTGATTACATGTTATACGAATGCCATGATTATGTGTTACGTGATATGTATGCTATTTGTTTACAGTTTTAAAATGCCATGTTTAGTTATAAACGATCGGGTAGATGTTAAGACGTATAGTACGTCGATTGAGTTTGGTTCTGTCGATTAAGATAGTTCTTTTATTTATAGAATCGAGTAGCAAGGAGTGCGGTCAAGTGTTAGTCGGAGATAGTATCCAGCAATTATAAGCAGAGTTATAGTAAGAGGTTATCGAGCATACCAGGCAAGTACCCCTAACTTATTGTTCAAGTGACGTTTATTTTGAATCATATTATGCAAGTACCTCTATCTTCATTTATCATTCAATTGATATTGACTCTGAACTTTATTCTTTCGATTTCCATACTATTCTAAGTTCAGAATAGTTAAACGTTTTATATATTTCGCTATAAATCACTCTATACAGTGGAACAATGAATTGAGATTAGCGAATAACTAATTATTCTAGTTATTTCACCATCGATTGTTGAGATAACTCTGGACCATGAGAAATGGGGAGTTATATGGTTAAGGATGTCCTTTGATTCGGCTCCTTTGATCAAAATGTTTTATGGATTGGATGAATGCGTAAGTGACCGGGACGGACGGTCCAGCGGGGGGCTATTTCTATGTGTTATATGAAATACTATGCCACCATTTTTGCCACAGGCAGGTATATTGCCTTTTTAATTGAGTACTCGTATTTTGGGGATATGTTTCTATGAATCATGACCTTGTGCTATCACACGGGCTGATCAGCATGTGATAGTACGTCCGTCGGAGTTAGATTCCAATCTAATAATTATCGTTAATTATTGATAGCTTATGAAGCTTTATTATTGATCAAATATTACTGATTTTATCCTGTTGTTCAGTTATTATCAGAATGTGGTTTATCATTTCAAGTACATTTATATTGCTTGCTGAGCATTTCTTTCGCTCATACTTGTTTATCAATCTAATCTTTCAGCTAAGCCCGAGCAAGCTTGAGATCCAGGTTTGGTCAGAAGTCGAGTGCTTGTAAATAGTGGTGTGTATTCCAGGTAGACTGTTTTGGGACGCTTGGATAGTCTAGAGGTTTGTAATAAAATTTGAATAATCTGTAAAACTAATTAGACTTATGGTTTGTAATAACACTTGATTTGTAGTAGTGCCTGTTCCATACTATAACCTGTGATCGATCCAGTGCAGGTAAAGGGGTCGTATTTATTATATTATTCCGCTGTGATAATTTTATTATAATTTAGTGGCAAGTGACCCCCAAATCTAGACCCCGGGTTTGGAAGTCGTCACAGGTTGGTATCAGAGCTACATGTTATGGTCACTGAAACAGGCGTAGGATTGTCATAGATAAGTCATAGGAAGATCACATAAGATAGGTGCGTGTAGTTTAGCTATTATAGGATTAAATTTAGGTTATTGGGCTGGGTTGTAGTTAAGTTGTTTAAGTTCCCTATTTTGCGTTTAGCTTTAGGCCTTGTGTCATTGCCCTGCTATTTTGTTGGTTTAGTTAAGATTTTAAGCAAGGATTTAAAAGGTTTGGATAATTCGGAGTAAATTTTCTTTGTGTTATTATTCTCGAGATAATAAGCAGGATTATGTGATAATCATGTCGCTTGTGTTAATATGGTAGCAAGTTTATGATATTTTGAGAAGAGATAGTGTTTGCGAACTTTAATATTCTAAGGAATTGCTACATATTTGACACAATGCTTGACAGATTATTATATATATTGCTTGTTTCTTACCAGAATAATGGCACCAAAGAGAAGGAATAATTCAGGAGAGGGTAGTACCGAGAGCCGTACAGATCCAGCGATTATCCAGATGTTGGGACTGATGCAGCAGCAGATGTTACATCTTACGCAGCAGCAACAACAGCAACAACAGCAACAAGCAGCAGCACCACCTGCAGTGACTTTTAAGCAGTTTCAAGCAGTGAAGCCACCTGAGTTCAAAGGAAGTGCTGATCCTGTGGAAGCTAATGCATGGCTCAAGGAAATGGAAAAGGCTTTTGAATTGGTCGGAGCAGGAGCTGAGCAGAAGACCAAGTTTGCAAGTTACTTTCTGAAGGGTGAGGCGAACTATTGGTGGGAATCCGCGCAAGCATTGGAAGGAGGTGAGTTTATAACTTGGGGGAGATTCACAGAGCTGTTTCTGGAGAAGTATTTCCCGAGGTATATAAAGAATCAAATGGAGATTAAGTTCTTGAACCTGACCCAGGGTGATCTTACCGTGGCGGAATACGAGGCTAAGTTTACTGAGTTAGCAAGGTTCGTGCCAAACCAGATTGATACAGATGAAAAGAAAACAAGAAGGTTTGAACAGGGATTGAAATTTTGGATTCAGAACAGAGTAGCCATGTTTGAATTAACTTCATATGTGGCAGTGGTTCAGAAAGCAATGGTGATCGAAAGTAAAAGTGACATGTCTCAGAAAGGAAAGGATAGGAAGAAAAGGAAGATAGGAACCTCAGAAGAAGGTCAGCAGCAAGGTAACTTTCAGGGCCGTTTCAACAAAAGGCCAGAGTTTCAGGGTAATAGGAATATGGGATTCAGAAGACCACAATCAGGAAATGGAGGATAAGGCAACCGTTTTCAGAATTCAAACCAGCAGAGACCCAATCGTCCACCAATACCAGATTGTTAGTTTTGTGGTAGGAAGCACTTTGGGAATTGTAATGCTAATGTGACGTGTTTCAAGTGCGGCAGGAAGGGACACTTTGCTAATGTGTGTCAGAATCAGACTCAAGGTCAGAATATGGGAACTGGATGTTATAAGTGTGGAAAGCCAGGGCATATTTCTAGGAATTGCCCAACACAAGGTACGACGAGCAACACCCCAAGGCTTACAGGTGCTCCATCTCAGAATGTGCCAAGGATTGAAGGACCGTCAGCAAAGGACCAGCCCAAGGCCAGGATATTCAATATGACTATGAATGATGTTGTTCAGAGTTCAGACGTGGTTGCAGGTACGCTTTCAGTCAACTCCGTAGATGCTAAAGTTCTATTTGATTCTGGAGCTACAAGGTCATTTATTTCTCAAAGTTTTGTTGATAAACTGCATTGTGAAGTTAAATTGTTAGAACAAGCGTTAACGATAGAGTTAGCTAATAAGGACCAAGTTTTTGTCGACCGAGTTTGCCCGAGGTGTGATGTTGAGATAGGAGGACATCATTTCTATGCCAACTTGATGCCTTTTAAGTTGGGAGAATTTGATGTTATTTTAGGAATGGATTGGTTGTCAGAAAATAACGCTCAGATTGATTGTAAGAATAGGAAAGTGAGACTTCATACCTTGGATAGTAAGAAGAAGGTGATATTTCGAGGAAATAAGCAAGAAAAGAAGTTCTTAACAATCGCTCAAGTGAAGAAGTTATTGCATCAGAATTGCGAAGCGTATTTGGCCCATGTGGTAGACATCAACAAAGAAGTTCCAGCACTAGAAGCGATTCCAGTTGTCAACGAATTTTCAGATGTCTTTCCAGACGATCTACCAGGATTACCTCCCGATAGAGAAATTGAGGTTGCAATTGATCTAGCACCCGGAACAGAACCAGTTTCTAAAGCTCCGTACCGAATGGCACCAGTGGAGATGAAAGAATTGGCAACTCAGCTGCAAGATCTTTTAGAGAAAGGAGTGATAAGACCCAGTGTATCCCCATGGGATGCACCAGTACTGTTTGTCAAGAAGAAGGACGGAAGTATGCGGTTGTGTATCGACTATCGAGAACTGAATAAGCTAACCATTAAGAACAAGTATCTGTTACCAAGGATTGATGATTTGTTTGACCAATTGAGAGGCGCTGTATGGTTTTCTAAGATTGATTTAAGATCCAGATATCATCAACTGAAGATCAAGCCTGAAGATATTCCGAAGACCGTATTTAGAACCAGATATGGGCATTATGAGTTTCTAGTGATGGCATTTGGATTAACCAACGCACCAGCAGCTTTCATGGATTTGATGAATCGAGTATTTAAGAAGTATTTGGATAAATGCGTGATCGTGTTTATAGACGACATCTTGATCTATTCCAAAACAGAAGAGGAGCATGTAGAGCATTTGAGGATAGTTCTGGAGATACTGCGACAGGAGAGGTTATACGCAAAGTTTTCCAAGTATGAATTTTGGTTAAAAGAAGTGCGATTTCTTGGGCACGTGATTAGCAATAAAGGAGTGGAAGTGGATCCAGCAAAGATTGAAGCCATAATCAACTGGGAGAGGCCAAAAACACCAACGGAAGTAAGAAGTTTCATGGGATTGGCAGGTTACTACAGAAGATTTGTGCAAGATTTTGCAAAGATAGCTACGCCGTTGACAAAGCTCACCAGGAAGAACCAGAAATTTGAATGGGACGAGAAATGCGAGGAAAGTTTCCAAGAATTAAAGAATAGATTAGTATCTTCTCCAGTACTAGTCTTGCCAGATGAACAAGGAAATTTTGTGATCTACAGTGACGCGTCGTACAAAGGATTGGGATGTGTTTTGATGCAGCATGACAAGGTGATAGCCTATGCTTCAAGACAATTGAAACCACATGAAGAAAAGTATCCAACTCATGATCTTGAATTGGCAGCTATAGTGTTTGCATTGAAGATTTGGAGGCATTATCTTTATGGGGAAAATGCGAGATCTACACGGACCACAAGAGTTTGAAGTATATCTTTACCCAGAAGGAATTGAACATGAGGCAAAGGAGATGGCTAGAACTAATCAAGGATTACGACTGTACTATTAACTATCATCCAGGCAAAGCAAATGTGGTGGCCGACGCGCTGAGCAGAAAAGAAAGGTTGAACATGATAACTTCATCTGAGGAATTGATCAAGGAATTTGAGAAGCTGGAAATAGAGGTCACTATTCCAAGTATGTCTACAGAGGTATTGTGTGCAATGTCTTTTCAACCAGAATTATTAGAGAAGATTAGAAGATGTCAGGAGGAAGTTATAAGCCATGAACGAGACAGTTTGATAGGAGAAGAAATAGGGAGTCAAAAGGATGATAAAGGAATATTAAGATTTTCTTCCAGAATATGGATACCCAACGTAGCCGAGCTGAAAAATGAGATTCTTCGAGACGCTCATAACTCCAGATACTCAATTCATCTCGGGAGTACGAAGATGTACAGAGACTTAAGAGAAAACTTTTGGTGGCCGAGCATGAAGAAAGAAATTGCAGAATGGGTAAATAAGTGCTACACTTGCCAGCGAGTCAAAGCGGAACATCAAAGGCCTAGTGGACTGATACAACCATTGGACATTCCAGAATGTAAGTGGGAGCATATCGCGATGGATTTCGTAGTTGGATTACCAAGGACCAGGGCAAATCATGATGTTATTTGAGTTATTATCGACAGATTGACGAAGTCGGCGCATTTTCTTCCTATCAACGAGAGATTCTCAATGGATAAATTGGTACGGTTATATCTTAAAGAAATTGTGACAAGACACGGAGTTCCAGTATCCATAGTTTCAGACAGAGATCCTCGATTTAACTCAAGATTTTGGAAAAGTTTTCAAGATTGTCTCAGAACGAAGCTGAACATGAGTACCGCGTATCATCCGCAGACAGACCGTCAAAGTGAAAGGACGATTCAGACTATTGAAGATATGCTAAGGGTATGTGCACTAGATTTTGAAGGTAGTTGGGATGAGCATTTGCCATTAGTTGAATTCTCCTACAACAACAGTTATCATGTCAGTATTGGAATGCCGCCTTACGAAGCTTTGTACGGGAGAAGATGCAGATCTCCAATATGTTGGGAAGAAGTTGGTGAAAGAAAGATTTTGGGTCCAGAATTGATTCAACAGACGAAGGAGAAAATAGAACTCATTTGGAAAAGATTAACAGTAGCTCAAGATCGTCAACGCAAATATGCTGATCCTACCAGAAAAGATATGGAATTTGAAGTTGGAGAGGCAGTGTTATTAAAAGTTTCTCCTTGGAAAGGATTATCAAGATTTGGAAAGAAAGGAAACTGAGTCCGCGTTATGTTGGCCCTTTTGAGATTTTGAAGCGTGTAGGAAAGGTTGCTTACGAATTAGCGTTACCACCTCACATGCAGCATATTCACAACGTGTTCCACGTGTCAATGTTGAAGCGTTATTTGCCTGATTCAATTATGTAATAAAATATGAGCCAATCGAGATCCAGCCAGATTTGTCTTTTGTGGAGCAACCAGTGCAGATTTTAGATAAGAAAGAAAGAGTGCTTAGGAATAAATCTGTATCTTTAGTGCGAGTCTTATGGAGGAATCCCAAGGTTGAAGAGTCGACTTGGGAGTTGGAAAGCGAAATGCGATCCAAGTATCCTCATTTATTTTCCTAGGCTGATTTGAGGACAGAATCCTGTTAAGGGGGAAGGATGTAATAACCGGGAAAATTATGTGAATATTATGTGTTAAATAAATAAATATTATATGTTTTATAAAATTTAAAGTGATCATTGCCATGATATTAGAGGTTACAGTTCTTATGTGTGTTTCTGTGCGGGCCAGAATTCTTTTTTTCTTCGATTGATTAATATACATTTAAACTGCAATTATATGACTTTATCTGTAATCAAGACGCGTATTCATTAACATCTTTATTAAGATACCTGTTTTATTTCAAATTATGTACGTTTGAGTGTATTTTAGGTATTTTCGGGTTTATTTGGTAATTTAGGGATCGTTTTTGTTCTTCAAAAATTAACGGACCGGGACCCCACCGGGACGACAAACCCCACAAAATTCGTGTTTTTATTTTTATAAAATTATTTGTATTTCAAATACCCCTTATTTTTGTATTTTTGAATTATTCGCAATTTTTAGAGAATTTTGATATTAAATTTGTATTATATCGTTTTTAAAATTATTCCCCGTAATTATTATTTTGGGGCTTAATTATTGTAATTTAGGTATAAAAACACCCTTATTTAATTTTGGGGGTATTTATTTTCTGTTAATATACATACCAGATTTTGTTTATTTTATTTTCAGAATGAACAGAAAAATAGTAAAAATTCAGAAAATCCAGAAATTCAATTTGGGGGTGAAATTTCTTCTTCAACTTCAATCCCTGATTTTGATCAATTTAGTAAATCAAATCGGACACTCAGATAGTCGAATTGAAGCTCTCGTTGAACCCTATCTGTTGGTACCAGAATCACAGTTTAAGGTTGTTCCTTTCTCAAAAACGATGTTCATCGTTTTGACCCGATTTGGGTTTATGATTTCAGTTGATTTTTGATTATTTCTAAAGATATGAGTAGCTTTAACATGTTTAATACAATCGTTTTATATAATTTTTGGTGATGATGTAGTTCAGGATGATTATAGCCGAATTTTGGGTATGTCAGATTTTTTTAAAACGAATTTCTAGGTTTGTTATTGATCCTTTGATGTTTATAAGATTATTGATAGTCTGGGTGTGAATTTAGCTTTGGTTTGATACCGAATTCATAAGTTTTGTTGAGTTTTGAGCATAATTGATGTTCACCGGATTTTCGCCGATTTCCGGTGATGAAACTCGTCGGAATCGACGAGTTGCTTGTTGTTGGTGTTGATTGATGCTTCAATCGTAATTAGGAATGAAATTAGAACTCGTTACGCTGAAAACCGGAGTGAATCGAAGGGAAAAGGAGTGTTGTTTAACCCGCCGGAATTTTCCGGGTTGCCGGAATCGACCGCCGGATTCTGGGTTCATAAGAACTTCGGCGGGTCGTTCTTGGTAACCCAGACCCATTTTAATACCCAATTGCCCGACCCGTTTTTTTTAATTACAACCCGGATTCAATCCACCCAAACCCTAAACCCTTTCCCCTAAACTGTTTTCCATATTTTCTTTTATTTTTATTTTTTTTAATCCAAAAATTCAATTTCATTTTTAGAAATCATTTCTTTTAATTACAAAAAAATCATTTAGGTATTATTTTTAAATTCTAAAAATAATTTTCTGAATTATTTTAAATTCTTAAAATTATTTTCTTTTATTATTTTCAAAAATCTAATTTGGCTTAATTATTTATAATTTATTTTATTTAATTATTTATGAATTCAATTCATTGATTAAAAAAAATCGTTTAATTAGTTAATTTATTTATAAATAGTTAAATAAATGTAAATTATTTATAATTAATTCAAATAATTCTTAAAAATTATTTTTAAGCTTTAAAAATTATATTTTAGTATTTAAAAATCAATTAATATTATTATTAATTGATTTAAATCTATTTATTTCTTATTTTATTCATAAAAATTAAACCGTTCGTCCGTTTAATACGAAACGAACGCGTATAGACTTAGAAAAATATTGCGTTTTCAATAAAAATACTTTTAAGTCCTAATTTCTTTTGTATTGCAATATCATTTGATTTATGTATCCGTTTGAGTTAGTATTGTATCGGTAAATGTTAATATTGACCTGATTTTAGTTCTGAACGCCCTGAGATGTATTTTTTTAATGATCTGACTTATGTGTTACATGAAATAGGTGATTACATGTTATACGAATGCCATGATTATGTGTTACGTGATATGTATGCTATCTGTTTACCGTTTTAAAATGCCATGTTTAGTTATAAACGATCGGGTAGATGTTAAGACGTATAGTACGTCGATTGAGTTTGGTTCTGTCGATTAAGATAGTTCTTTTATTTATAGAATCGAGTAACAAGGAGTGCAGTCAAGTGTTAGTCGGAGATAGTAGCCAGCAATTATAAGCAGAGTTATAGTAAGAGGTTATCGAGCATACCAGGCAAGTACCCCTAACTTCACTTATTATTCAAGTGACATTTATTTTGAATCATATTATGCAAGTACCTCTATCTTCATTTATCATTCAATTGATATTGACTCTGAACTTTATTCTTTCGATTTCCATACTATTCTAAGTTCAGAATAGTTAAACGTTTTATATATTTCGCTATAAATCACTCTATACAGTGGAACATTGAATTGAGATTAGCGAATAACTAATTATTCTAGTTATTTCGCCATCGATTGTTGAGATAACTCTGGACCATGAGAAATGGGGAGTTATATGGTTAAGGATGTCCTTTGATTCGGCTCCTTTGATCAAAATGTTTTATGGATTGGATGAATGCGTAAGTGACCGGGACGGACGGTCCAGCGGAGGGCTATTTCTATGTGTTATATGAAATACTATGACGCCATTTTTGCCACAGGCATGTATATTGCCTTTTTAATTGAGTACTCGTATTTTGGGGACATGTTTCTATGAATCATGACCTTGTGCTATCACACGGGCTGATCAGAATGTGATAGTACGTCCGTCGGAGTTAGATTTCAATCTAATAATTATCGTTAATTGTTGATAGCTTATGAAGCTTTATTATTGATCAAATATTACTGATTTTATCCTGTTGTTCAGTTATTATCAGAATGTGGTTTATCATTTCAAGTACATTTATATTGCTTGCTGAGCATTTCTTTCGCTCATACTTGTTTATCAATCTAATCTTTCAGCTAAGCCCGAGCAAGCTTGAGATCCAGGTTTGGTCAGAAGTCGAGTGCTTGTAAATAGTGGTGTGTATTCCAGTAGACTGTTTTGGGACGCTTGGATAGTCTAGAGGTTTGTAATAAAATTTGAATAATCTGTAAAACTAATTAGACTTATGGTTTGTAATAACACTTGATTTGTAGTAGTGCCTGTTCCATACTATAACCTATGATCGATCCAGTGCAGGTAAAGGGGTCGTATTTATTATATTATTCCGCTGTGATTATTTTATTATAATTTAGTGGCAAGTGACCCCCAAATCTAGACCCCGGGTTTGGAAGTCGTCACACTGCTACCACAATTTGAGGAGATTGCTGGCCCTTTTGTGACCTTTGGAGACAACAGTAAAGGATTCACAATGGGATATGACAAAATTATTTCTGGAAATATTGTCATTGATGATGTAGCATTGGTAGCTAGTCTTGAAGTAAATATTCTCAGTGTCAGCCAGTTTGCAGACAAAGGTTTTAAAGTTCTATTTGACAAAGAAGAATGTATCTTCATCAGCAAGAAAACCAATGAAGTTGCTCTGAAGGGAGCAAGGAAAGTAAGCCTATTTGTTGCAGACTTAGACTCAACAAATAAGGATGGAATTTGTTGCTTCTATACAAAGGCATCTATAGAGCAAAGCAACTCATGGCATAAGAAACTCGCACATCTGAACATCAAGGCAATCAACACTCTGGTCAAGAAAGAATTAGTGAGAGACATGCCAAAATTAGAGTTAGCTTAAATTGAAGTCTGTGAAGCTTGTAAGAAAGGAAAAATGAAAAGATCAAATCACAAATCAAAAATTGTGAATTCCATAAGTGCACCATTGCAACTTATTCACATGGACTTGTTTGGGCCAATAAATGTCTTATCAATTTCAAGAAATAAATATGCACTTGTGATGGTGGATGATTTCTCAAGATACACTTGGGTAGAGTTTATGCACTCTAAATATGAGACTCCGCACATAATAATTGAGCACATAAAGAAGATAGAAAAATAGGCTGAAGATCAAAACTGTGTAAAGAGATTGAGAAGTGATAATGGGACAGAATTTAGAAATGTAACATTGAGTGAATTCTGCAAATACAAAGACATTGTTCAGGAATTCTCTGCTGCCAGAACACCTCAACAAAATGGGGTAGTTGAGAGGAAGAACAGAACTCTAGTAGAGGCTGCTAGGACAGTGCTGCAAGATGTCAAGTAGTTTTTGGGAAGAAGCTGTTAACACTGCATGCTACACTCAAAACAGATATCTCATTAACAAGATTCATGGCAAATCACCTTAGTCAATCATTTCTAAGAGAAAGCCTACTGTAAAGCATCTTCATGTGTTTGGAAGCAAGTGTTACATTTTAAAAGACAACTCTGAATATATGGGAAAATTTGACTCAAAGGTTTTTGAAGCAATTTTTCTGGGATATTCATTGGAGATAACTTCCTACAAGGTCTATGTAATTGATCAAAAGAAAATTATGGAGAGCACATATGTGACCTTTGATGATGACAAGTGTCTAGGCTTGGAATGCCTTGATGAAAATGAAGCTGAAACCCTTGCATTTGAAAATCTCAACATTGACAGTGATGTAGAAGCTGAAGTAATTATACAACAGATGATGAATGAAGAGAATACTGAACAGGAAAATCATGGAAATAGAAGCTCATCTCAAACACCTGAATTTGACAGCACAAACTCAGGAGGAGAAAGAGAATAAGGATCTACTAGTCATACCAATACTGAAGAAAATGATGAAGGCACTAGTCAACAAACTCACACTTGAAAATGGGATGGGAGACACAATCCAAATGCAATAATTGGTGATCCCAATGTTGGTGTAAGTATAACGACTCGTATATTTTTGTAATATTTAAATGTGTAATTATTGCAAATAAAGAATTGTGTATTGATTTTGATCACTGTGTTTCATTTATTATTATTTATATGTGATTGTTGGGTTGCGTGGGTTGTTTGTATGATTATTTGTTGCACCATATTATTTTTGTTTTGCTTTTATAAGTGATTTTATGATAAACTTATTTTTAAAAATATTTGGATTCTCTCAAAAATTGTTTTTATGATTTTATAATTTCAATAAATATTTTTGGGATTTTATAAAATTTACAGATCAATATTTTGTTAATTATTTATTTTTAAATAATTTTCTAATTATGTTTACTTGTAAAATCCATATTTAATTCCAGGATTCTTCAAAAATTATGAAACTCATATTTTATTAAGTTCATAAGATTCTGAGAATTTTAAAATTATTTTGGTAATTTTCGGGATTAATCTTACTCGCGCGTTGTTTCGTTTATTCGTTAAAAGCGGGTATAATTGTGTTTTAAAAATTGTTTTAAAATTTTGAATTTTTTATATTTATAAGCTTTGGGATATTTATAATATTTTAAGATAATTCTCATGATTTTCCGAGATCGTTTTAAATGTCGTAGCGGTTCGATAATTACGAAATTCGTCCCCTAGATATTGTTCGGACACGTGTCAAATTCATGTATAAATGAATTGACACGTATCCACTACCATTTTATATGTGTCCCAGCCTTATTTTTTTTCCTTTCTCTGTTATTTCCCCCAAAACGAGCCTTGTTCTTTGTCTCTCTCAATCAAATCTCCCTCGTCTCTCTCCTGACCTCACAATCTCTCTATTTCTCCCCCTTCCTCTCGCTTCTCTTCGTCACTTTATCCTTCCTTGTTCTATTCTGATCGCCGCCTATTTTCCGGCCATTTTTTTCGGTTGGCCTCGCCGCCTCTTGATTGTGTTATCTAGTTGCGTATGTATATATGTCCATCTGTATATATGGTATATATGTATATGTCTCTGTGTATTTATGTGTGTGTGTGTGTGCGTATGTGTGTTGGTGTGTGCGGTGGCGCGTATGTGCGTGGTGGTGGCTGTGCGCGACTATGTTGGGTTCTTTGTTTTGGGCCTGTTCTTATTGGGCCTTGTTTGGGCTCCTGTTGGGCCAATTATGTGCACTTTGGTTTGGGTTGTTATAATTTTAATTGTTGCAGGGAAATTATTGAGTAATAATTCGTGATATTAAATTTAATTTGTGCGGAAAATGGTTTTTATAATCGGTAGAATTTCTTCGGATACCTGAATATTTTTGGGCACCAATAAATTTTGCCGCCGTCCGCGATGAATTTTTATGAGCGGACGGTGGACGGTGATGATTTTGATCTGAGTCCTAAATACTTTAAATAAATAAAATGATCATATAAATTATTTGCAAAACGTGAATAAATATTTGTATGACGAGTTGTATGGAATTATGAATTGTGAATTGTTGGGATTTGACGTCGATTGATGTTTCGACGGGTAGGGTCTATAAATAGAGGAGTCGCTGTCAATTTTTTTATAAAAAAATGACTTTTAAATACGATTCAGGTATATTTATGTAACTAAATATAATCGAACCTTAATTGTTACGTGTATTATTATGTGCGTTATTATGTGTATAATGTCATGCATATATGTGCAAGTCGGGAATCATATCGTTGGGTAAAGTGTTTAGTGAGGATAAGTCAAGCATAACCAGTCGTTTAACCTATGTTGTTTCGATTCTGTAGGTTCAAGTCGAAGGACCCAGTAGTTAAAGTCGATTAGAGTCAAGCCAGTGATAGTGTAAAGCTTCGCAAGGCAAGTAACCCTGAACAAATCTTTTATAGTTCAGTATATATGAATAATTGTTGATTTAATTTACGTACTGGTACAAAACGTTTTAAGTTACGTATTTCCCGTATTTAAATATGTTTTATTAACTGACATTTTGGGGAAAAAGTGACTTCTGAAAATGCCTATCTCTAGATTACGAAAAAATTGGAAAGGTTTTGGGAATGTGTGTTGTGATATAATTGTTTAAAAAGAGATAGGTGTAATTTATTTTAAAAACTGGATAAAAACGGATCAGGTATTGGATGGTTGCGTAAGAGGCCCGTAACGGCCTAGCGGGTTACGTAAAAGGCTAAGTCGGTTGCGCGCCCTATTTAAACCGCTTAGTCCAGCGTGGCAGAGACCTAGCTAGTCTCTGAGTTCCGGAACAATATTATGGTGGGATAAATTGATTAGCTATCCCTAGGATTCATCCAATTATATATCTGATTTTCGTTTAGTGGTTCCCGTAACGGAATAAATGGTTTTGTGGTCCCATAACGGGACAGATGATTTATGGTCCCTGTAATGGGACAGTGGTTTTGGCAAGGAAATAGCATGCTAAATTTGGACTCTGGTATTTTTACACGGCACACTACAGATGATATTGTTTTTCAGAGCATGCTAGTTTTGATATCCATTTTATACCTGTTTTACCTATTTTCGTAAACTAGTTCTGATATCTGTTCCTATACCGTTTTATATATATTGTTTCACTTGTTATTCATATAGTGGTACTGTTGAGCAATTGATGAGTAGTTTGTATTTTGTATTGTAATAATTAAGTCCATAAAAATGTTAAAGGGTAGACTGAAGTCTTTTTCTGTAAACAGTATCAAGCCTAAAAATTCTATCTAGAAAAAGATCAAGAAGATCATGCCTCATAAGAATTATTAAGAAGCTTGTTGTTGAATAAATATGTTTTGAGAAAAATATTCTAAGTCAAGATCTCTACAAGTCACAAATTAAGCATTATAGAAAAGGCATTCGAGAACTCAAGAATGACTTATCAAGTCAATAAAAGCTTATAGAGAACTCAGAGATATCGACATGCCAATTTGAAGACATGAAGAATGAAGATATCGACAAGTCATTTCTTCACTAAAGAACTCAGAGTTATCGATAAGTCAATTTATCACTAGAGAACTCAGAGTTATCGATAAGTCAATTTGTCACTAGAAATCTCAGAGTTATCTATAAGCCAAAGTGAAGACATGAAGATGAGAGATCTCGACAAGCCAAATTCTCTTATAGAGAACTCAGAGACTTCGATAAGTCAAAACAACAATAGAGTGATCAGAGATCTCAATAAGCCAATATACTTATCGAGATGTCAAGTTCTCTATATACCAAACTGGAGATCTCGAGGTAAAACTCAAAGGGCAAAGTGCAGACCAGTTAAATATCCAAAATTATCAATTAACAAACAATCTAATCAGTTGGATTGACAAGTCTACAAAAGAACCTTGAAGAGTACAAGATCAAAGGCCAAGATTAACTGGAAAAGTAAAGTCACAGGCGTGCAAGATTAGCAAAGATACACTAAGCCAGAAATGGATAGATTTGGTTATCCAAAAATAGGGTTTAGTACATGTTGTTGCATGCTGTGTAATAACCATTGTTTAATATTCTATAAAGTAAATACTGAATGCTTTGTTAGATGTAAGAATTGAGATTAGAAAAATCTTGTATTCTCTCAAGGAAGAAGCTAAGCTCTTTATGAACAAAGAGACTAGAAACTTTGTAGCAAAACATTCTTAATTTTAATATAAAATTAAGTAAGTTTTGAAAGATTTGTGTTAACTGTTTCATCTGTCTAATTTCAGCACTAACACATTTCACTATAAGATTTTAATTAACTTTATTCATCACCATTAAACTTCAAGAAAAGCAGAAAAACACAATAACACATTCACCCCCCCCCCCCTGTGTGTGATTCATTACCTAACACATGTGTCACAACAGTTTCTAACAGTTTTTTCCATGAGGGGGAAATATTTGTTGATGTGCAACCACAATGGGGAATTAAGCAAGGGGTTCCTATATCCCCTTCTCTATACATATTATGTGCAGAAGGTTTAAGCTCTATGATATGACGACACGAAGAGGTGGGTTTGCTACATGGGTGCTCAATTGCTCGAAGAGCACCTCCAGTGTCACATTTACTATTTGCAGATGAATCATATTTTTTCTTTAGGGCTACAAGATCGGAGGCACTGATTATGAAGAACATTTTACTGAAGTATGAAAGATTATCAGGGCAAGAAATAAATCTCAGAAAATCTAGTGTGGTGTTTAGTCCAAATAATACGACTATGAAGAGGAAAAAGGTATGTGAAACGCTACATGTAAATGAGGTTGTTGTACCCGACAACTATTTGGGGTTGTCAATGTATATTGGACGGAGAAACAATAAGGTGTTTAAATTTTTGGTTGAGCGTATCAGTTCGAAATTGGTAGGGTGGAGTAATAAGCAAATTTCAAAATGAGGGAAAATGGAACTATTAAAAACTGCAACGCAAATAATTCGAAATTTTTGGATGAATTTGTTTCTAATACCACAGGAGATCTTTAGTCAGATCCAAATTGTTTTGGTTTTCTTCCCACTCGCGAATTTTTTTTGGTGGGGTAGCGGAGGATCAAACAAAGGGATTAGATGGTTGTCCTGGAAAAAGATGTGTACTGCTAAGGAGGGAGGTAGTTTGGATTTTAAAGAGTTAAATAAATTTAATATTATTATGTTAGCAAAGCAAGGATGGATATTTCTTAATAATAAGAATTCTCTAGGTACGAGTATTATGAAAGCAAAGTATTTTCCGGAATGTGATTTTTTGCAGGCCCAGTTAGGATCTAATCTATCTTACATGTGGCGGAGCATTCTTGCAGCAAAAGAGATGGTTAAACAGGGAAGTCGAAGAAGGATAAGAGATGGAGAACAGACTACTGTGTGGCATGTACCATGGTTTCCCAGGTGATAATGATGGTTTTCTGACTACTAACATGCCTCACGAGTTGGAACATATACAGGTGGTGAACTTAATGGCAACTAACAGTAAGAGATGGGACGAAGAGGTATTGAATGATATATGCAATGAACCTGATGTCCAATTAATCAAGAGTATACCAATTCCAGCTCAGAGTAGCTAGGGATGATTCGTGGTTTTGGTGATTGGAAAAATACGGGGTGTTTTCCGTTAAAAGCTATTATAGAGCACTACAAGGTTAGCAACAATGAAAAAAATTAATGTTTTAGAAGAAACTCTGAGCATTGGAATTACCAAGTAAAGTGATCAATTTTTCTAGGCGTGTCTGTCGTGGATGTTTTCCAACTTCTAGTGCTTTGGCCTTGAAGGATGTGCATATTAATATTAAATGCCCATGATGTTTAGTTAAGGATGAAGATGTAACTCATGTCATGTTCGATTGCCTCTTTGCAAGATCAGTATGGAACCTGATGAGTTTAAAAGAGGTTAGTATGACGGGGTATTAAGGTCACGGTACAAATATAATTCAACAGCTTGCAAAGAAATGTTCACGGTATACTTTTTCCTTGATTCTGCTGGTATGTTGGAATCTATAGAGTCGCAGGAATAAATGGGTATGGGATAAGGTGATAATCTCGGAGTTTGGGTTTCAAGCTGTTATGGATAGAAAACTAAGGTTATTATTTGCTGTATTTATTACTAAGATTCGGAAGCTCAAGGCCTTTAATGGCTGCTCTCGTGTATCGTAGCTTAATTCTGCCTTTACGAGATGCCTACGTATCTCTGTGAATTAGAGAATCAAGCCAAAAAACGTAGTTCTGATTGGTGAGGGTGAGACCCCTTATATAGATGTTGGGAGTCCTTGAATTGGACTTGGTATAGGAGACTTGGTGGGCAAGTCTCATAATTAGAATGGACTTTGGAGTCCTAGGTAGTAGGAAATTGATTCCTTATCCTTTTAGGTCCCCTTGAGGCTAATCTCCAAGGATTTATATCCTTATCGGAACTCTTTTCAACATCTGATTTGTCCCTTATTAATTAATTACGAAATTAATTAATAATCAGGGCTTTTGGGCCTTTTTTATTCCATCAGGCCTGATTTGGTCCATCAGGCTTAACCTTTCTGGTCTGAGTATCATATATCTTTTTATTGGGCCTAGTAGCCCACAGTTTGTACAATTAATGCAGTATTTAATTATACAATCATAATTTATTTATCCCTATAATTTGCCCCCCAACTTTTGGGAAACATTGATTAGGTTTCGCAGAAGTTAAGTCTATTTGTTCCCTTACAGGGTTTCATTTTTCCGTAAAGTATGGAGCGACCTACACATTTACAATGAATTTTTCCTTTTATTCAGGAATTATCTTAATTTCCAGGAATTTTTCCCTTATTTCCGGGATTTTTCCCTTATTTTCTGGATTTTTCCCTAATTTTCTGGGATTTTTCCCTAATTTTCTGGGATTTTCCCTAATTTTCTGGGATTTTCTGGGATTTTTCCTTATTTTCTGGAATTTTCCCTAATTTTCTGGATTCTTCAAATTTCCAGCCCTTTTTTCGACCAGGATCCTAGTCGAAATTTTGACCTGGATCCTAGTCGAAAATAGGGGCCAGCCTTGTCATCCTGGTCGAAGGAATTCGACTAGGATCCACGACCTGGAATTCGACCAGGATCCTAGTCGAAATTTCGACCTGGATCTAGGACCTGGAATTCGACCAGGATCCTAGTCGAAAATTCGACCTGGATCTAGGTCGAAAAATTCCACCCCCCCCCGTTTTTTTTTTTAGCTTCTTGTCATGAGCCTATCGACTAGGATTTCGACTAGGATTCTAGTCGATATTTCGACCTGAATCCTGTTCGAAAATTCCTTGATTTCCTTGTTTCCTGGTCGAAGGATTTCGACTAGGATCCACGACCTGGAATTCGACCAGGATCCTAGTCGAACTTCGACCTGGGTTTTTAATCCCCATTTTTTGAAAGATGCTTGGTTTATTCGACCTCATTCCTGGTCGAAGCTTCGACCTCAATTCAGTCCCGTTATTCCAGCTATTTTCGGGTGTCTGCTCGAAAGATTTCGGGCAGGATTCATGACCTGGAATTCGACCTGGATTCTGGTCTTTTTTACCCGTTATTTTCGGGTGTCTGCTCGAAAGATTTCAGGCAGGATTCACGACCTGGAATTCGACCTGGATTCTGGTCTTTTTTACCCGTTATTTTCGGGTGTCTGCTCGAAAGATTTCGGGCAGGATTCACGACCTGGATTTCGACCTGGTTCCTGGTCTTTCACTAGCCTTCTTTATTTAGCTTTAATTTAGGGTATTGTATTTTCCAAATCCTAATTGGATTTGGGCCTGTCCTTTTTTGTTGGGCCTTATTAAAATTTTCTGAGCCTCTATTATTGGGCTTTTCAAATCTCATTGGGCCTCTTTTATTGGGCCTTTTCAAATCTTATTGGGCCTCTTTTATTGGGCTTTATCAAATATTGTTGGGCCTCTTTATTGGGCTTTGTCAAATATTACTGGGCCTTCTCATTGGGCTTTATCAAATATTGCTGGGCTTAACACACCCTGTTTAGAATGCCCTAGAATTCCTAGGTATATTCTGGAATGTTCTTTTTTCTGGGCCTCTTCTTATGGGCCTTTGTTCTTAATGGGCTTTTCGTCCCTTCAACTTCTTTTTCCTCCTATATAAAGGAATGAGGAAAGGCTATTACTCCTCACTTTCTCATTTCTTAGTTTTCTTCTTTATCCTCCTGCTAAGATTCTCAGAGCAATAACAGCAAGTCGGAGCTCAAAGCCTTTTTCAGGAGTGCTTCTTTAGGTAAGATTCCTCCCTTTGCTTTTCGTTTCTATTTTCCATTGTGTGCCATTTTAAGATAGCCTATTTACGTGCCTCATACTTTTTTCAGATGGCTGACAAAAGAATGACTCGTTTGGCCAAAATGAACGTGGCTAGAAAGTCCAATGATTTTCCTATTCGATCGAGGTATACTTCCTTAATCGACATGATCAACACTCGAGGGGACGAGTATCCGTCTGATGCGCATCTGGATGCGCACGATCATATCAGTGCTTTACGGGATCCCAAGGAGCTGGAAAAGTTGAGCAGCTGCTTCAAAATCAAGGAGCCTTTTAAGCTGGTTCTTGCGGGTCCGGCCGACAGGGCCTGTCAGTGGAAGAAGGACGCGCTATGCGTCTATAGGGATACTCTGAGGGCAGGTATTAGACTCCATTTTCATCCATTCATTCCTTTGCTACTGGCTGATGTGGGCATCAGCCCTTGCCAACTTCCCCTAATTCCTGGAGGTTGATTCTGTGCTATCTGTAGCAATGCGCCAAGCACAACGTCCTCACATCTGTTGTTGTCTTCAGGAAGATTTTTCAGTTCAAAAACAGCCCTGATAAAAGTCCGGGTTGGGTTTCTATCAACCAGCGCCCCACTATCTCCCATATCGTGAATGGGAAGTCCATCCCTGACAACAACTTAGGGTGGAAGAAAGATTTTTTGTTTGTTATTTGGGAAGGTGGAGATTGGGGCTCCCTGTTTCGATCATCCTTTGGGCTGGCCGTAGACGGGAGCCCGAATGACATAACTTTGTCTGAGGAGGAGGCTAGAGGTTTCAACCTCCTTACGCAAGACAACGGCACTTCCCATTGTTGGGACCTTATCCGGGAGACCGTCCTGGTAGAACGCGGCCTTTCGCCCGTTAATAAGAAAAGTAAGTTCCCTTTCTTATCTCCTTTATTTCCTACACTTTTATTTCATTGATTTTCAACTGACTTTGTTTGTTGCAGTGGCTGAGAAGATTGAGGAGGCTACCAAGCCGAAGGACCTGGAGACAACCAGGATGAAGAGGGCCGGGAAGATCTTTAAGGACCCTCGACTGGGTGACCGCTTCCCGGAGTTCCTTCTTCAGGCAACGGAGCCAGATGAGGAAGGCCCCAGCCAAGTTCTGCACACCAAGCAGAGGCCAGGTGCCTATTTTCAGCCTGCTTGGGGGATCCGGGGCAAGGACTCAATTGTGGGCAGCACGGCCCTGTCCAAGGAATGGTCTAAGCATTCCATTTCCCCGGTGGATTATTAAGATTTTGTCCTTCAACAGGACTTGGAGGGGAATGAGCTGTTTGGAGCCCAAGCTCTGGCGACGGTACGTACTTTACTTATGCTTTTTACAATTCTCTTTTCTTTCTTTTCTAAACCTTTGCTGTTTTCTCTTGCAGGCTAACACCCATTTTCAAGGGGCAATTCACCAAGCCAAGGATTGGAAGGTTGGCCTGGAAGATGCCAACAAGAAGTTGGAGGAGGCCAATCAAAAAATCGAGGCCCTTGAAGCTCAATTGGCCTCTTCCACTTCTGACCTGGAGACGGCCCGGGCTGAAAATGTCATCTTGAAGGCGCAGAAGGAAAAAGCCTTTGATGGCTGGATGGACACTCAAGAATTCAAAGACTTGATGGTGGAGCATGACGCCCTTCTTCATCCTGTTAGCTATAAGGAAGGCTGGGACGCTGCTGTGGAGGCCATCCAGGATGAGTTTCCCGAGGTCCTTGAGCAGTCGCCCTTTCCTTGCCCAGTTCGGGTTCCAGAGCTTGGAGGTGTTACTGAAAAGCTTGCTGGCATGATCAAGGATGGAGAGGAGGAAGATTCCTCCGAGGAGGAATTCGAGCCTGTCGCTAAGAAGGCCAGGGTGGAAGAATCTCCCAAAGCAGCGCCTCAACAGCCATCATCTCCTGCTGAGGGAACTTCTACAGGGACTTCGGAGGGGACGACCGAGACGTCCGAAGAAACGACTGAAACTTCCGAAGAGATTTCGGATAGTGGTTCTGAGGAATCTCAGCCTTCCAAGGCCTAGCTTTTTGTATATCTTCTTTTTGAACTTTATTTATATCAGAACTTGTTACCCTTCGGGGTTATGTTTTATATGTTGCTTTTCTTGCCTTTTTCTGTTTTAACTTTACAATCTTAATATGCATTTGAACCTTAAACATCCTTGGATTGAAATAATTTCAAGCTCTTTAATATGAAGTCTGGTTTTTCAAAACCTTACACAGCATGGGTTCGACCCTAATCAATAATAACTAAACATTGTAAATTCTACTAAAATTCTACGCAAGCAAAGCTTCCAGGTGCTTTTAAACCTATTTGTCACAATGACAAGTGAGAATCGTACTTAGCCTATCTTACACGTAGTAAACCTTCAGGTTTTGTGCATGCCAGGTCCTCGGGACTTCAAAACCATCCATAGTTTCCAGCTTGTAGGTTCCTCTACCCTGAACGCTCTTGACTCTGTACGGCCCTTCCCAATTTGGGGCGAGCTTTCCTTTCTGTCCAACACCAGAAGCCTCTATTTTTCTCAAAACTAGATCACCTTGTTTAAAAAACCTCTCTTTAACCCTTAAGTTATAGTAGAATGAAGCTTTTTTCTGATATTCTACTATCTTTGCATGTGCTTTATCTCGCACTTCATCGATTAAATCCAGGGCTAACTTCTGCCCTTCTTCATTTTCTTTTTCATCAAAAGCCTGAATCCTTGGAGAGGAATGTGATATCTCCACGGGAACTACTGCTTCTGCCCCATATGCCAACATGAAAGGAGTTGCATCTGTCGTGACTCTACAGGTAGTTCTATAGGCCCATAATATGGGAAGTATCTCATCCACCCAATTATTTCTTGACTTTTCGATCCTCTTCTTTAGTCCATCCAGGATTATCCGATTTGCTACCTCCGCTTGCCCATTGGCTTGCGGGTGAGCCACAGAGGTGAACTGTAACTCAATTTCATTTTCTTCGCAATACTTCTTGAATTCCTCGTTATTGAATTGTGTTCCATTGTCAGTGACGAGGATACGGGGAATTCCATATCGGCACATAATGTTTTCCCACAGGAATTGTGCAACCTGCTTAGTTGTGATTTTGGCCAAAGGTTTGGCTTCGATCCACTTGGTGAAATAATCAATGGCTACAATCAGAAACTTCCTTTGTGCTGTGGTCATAGGAAAAGGCCCTAGAATATCCATCCCCCACATAGCAAAGGGAATAGGTGAGTTGATAGAGGTCAGCATCTCGGGGGGTTGTCTGGCGACTGGTGCATGCTTCTGACAGCGATCACACTTCTTTACATATTCTTTGGCATCAGCCATCATTTCTGGCCAATAGAAGCCTAAACGGGTTATCTTATGAGCCAAGGCCCTGCCCCCCAAGTGTTGCCCACAAATACCTCCATGCACTTCCTCAAGAGCTAAGCGTGCCTCATCGGGCCTGAGACACCTCAAGTAAGGAACCACGAAAGATCTTTTATATAGAATCCCATCTATCAAAGAGTACCTTAGTGCTCGAATAGTTAACTTCCGTGCCTCAATTGCATCGCTTGGCAACCAACCGGTCTGAATGTGAGCCTTGATGGGATCAATCCATGACGTCCCCAAGCCTACGGGAGCCACAAGCTTAACATCTATGCTTCGTGTCTTCAAAACACGGAAGTACACACTTCCTGAACTTTCTTCAATCTCAGATGAAGCAAACTTTGATAGCGCATCTGCTTTAGCATTTTCTTCCCTTGGAATGTGTTCAACATGGCATTCATTAAATTGGGTCATCACAGCCCTTACTAGGCGAATATACTTAGCCATCGTATCATCCCTTGCCTCAAATTCTCCCTTTACCTGGGATATGATCAGCTTCGAGTCTCCACGGACCTTTAAGTTTTTGACTCTAAGTGTCCCAGCTAGACCAACGCCAGCAATCAGGGCTTCATACTCTGCCTCATTGTTTGTGGTTGGGAAGTCTAGCTTCATGGCATACTCAATTAAGAATCCATCAGGGCTTTGCAAAACCAACCCTGCTTCACTGGAATTTGTTTTTGATGCTCCATCAAAATAGAGAACCCAATATTCTTTCTCCTTGTCCCCATTGTCGACTCCCTTGTCTTGAGGTATGGTATCTTCCTGCCCCCCGACTTCTTGGTTGGGTATGGTACATTCCACCACGAAGTCAGCTAGTGCCTGGGCTTTTATGGCCGTACGTGGCTTATACTTGAGATCGAACTCTCCCAACTCTATTGCCCACTTAATCAGTCTCCCACTTGCCTTGGGACTGTGAATGATATTTCTCAGTGGCTGATTTGTTAGCACTTCAATTTGGTGAGCTTGAAAATAAGGACGCAGCTTTCTTGAAGCCATTACCAAGGCTAAAGCGAATTTCTCAATGGCTGAATAATTCAACTCAGCACCATGCAAAATTTTGCTGACATAGTATACGGGTTTCTGGACTTTCAGTTCCTCCTTAACCAACACGGCGCTCAAGGCGCTCTCTGAAACAGCCAAGTACAAGAATAAAACTTCATTCAGAACTGGCTTGGCCAACAACGGGGCCTGGCCCATATACTTCTTTAACTCTTCAAATGCCTTCTGATTTTCCTCACTCCATACAAAGTCTTTGATGTTCTTCAGTGACTTGAAAAATGACAAGCACTTGTCTCCTGACTTGGAGATGAATCGTCCTAACGCAGCAACCCTTCCTGTGAGCTTCTGAACATCCTTGACTTTGGGGGGTTCCATGTCCAGGATTGCCTTTATTTTATCGGGATTTGCCTCAATTCCCCTCTTCGAGACCATCAATCCCAAGAATTTTCCAGATCCTACTCCGAAAGCACACTTCGTCGGATTCAACATCATCTTATGGTACCTCAGGACCTCAAAAGCTTCCCTTAAATGGGCTATATGATCAGTCTTTACTAGACTCTTGACTAACATGTCATCAACATAGACTTCCATAGTCTTACCAATAAGATCCTTAAAAATTCTATTCACCAACCTTTGATAGGTGGCTCCTGCATTCTTGAGACCAAACGCCATAACAAGATAACAATAAACACCAAAGTCAGTGATAAATGATACCTTTGGAATGTCATCCTTATGCATTTTGATCTGGTTGTATCCGCTAAACCCATCCATGAAACTCAGCATCTCATGTCCAGCGGTGGCATCAATCAAAGTATCAATTCTAGGCAGCGGAAAACAGTCTTTGGGGCATGCATCATTCAGATCGGTGAAGTCTATACACATCCTCCACTTTCCATTAGCCTTCTTCACCATTACAGGGTTTGCTAACCACTCCGGAAATTGAATCTCCTCAATGAAACCAGCCTCTAAGAGCTTTTCCACTTCCTGCTTTATAGCCTCTTGTCTTTCCGGGGCAAAATTTCTTTTCTTTTGTTTCACTGTCTTCCGGCTTGGATCTACGTTTAGCTTGTGAGTAATTAACTCCGGGTCTATGCCTGGCATATCAGCTGCTGACCATGCAAACACATCACTATTTTCTTGCAAAAATTTCACTAACTTCCCTCTAAGGGGCTCCTCTAATGTGGCTCCAATGAAAGTCGTCCTCTCAGGATTCTCGGGGTCTAAAGGAACCGAGACCAATTCTTCTGCTGGCCTTCCTCTATTCTCATCATTTTCTCGAACATCCATATCTTCAATAGGAAGAACCTGCCCCCCGACTCCATCTGCCCTCAAAGAGGCCACATTACAGCTTCTAGCCATTTTTTGATCTCCTCTTTCTTCTCCAATCCCGTTTCGGGTGGGAAACTTCATGACTGAATGGTAGGAAGAGGGGACTACCATGAAGGCATGTATCCCTGTTCTCCCCATGATAGCATTATAAGTTGAACTAGCCTTTACCACCACGAAATCCAGCATCTGCGTTGCTTGCCTTGGCTCCGTACCTATGGTGGTTGGCAATTTGATTATCCCTTCCACAGGACATTCTACTCCAGCAAATCCATATATCGGCATGTCGGTTGGTGTTAACTGGGAGTCGTTATACCCCATCCTTAGAAAGGTGTCGTGGAGCAAGATATCCACAGAAGCACCATTATCCACAAGGACCCTCTTAACAGGGCTATTTCCTATTATTGGTGTTATGACCAGCGGGTCGTCATGGGGAAACTTCACACCCTCTAGGTCGGAATCATCAAAAGCCAATGTTACTTCTGTCCTGGCCCTCTTCGGGGCTTCTCCAACAATATGCATAACCTCTCTAGTATATGCCTTTCTGGAATTTTTGGACAATCCAGCAGCAGTTGGACCTCCAAAGATCGTGTTTATCACAGGCCCTCGAGGGCGTCGCGGTCCTCCAAAAATTGCATTTATAACCGGCCCTCTAGGTTGGGGATTCCGCCCCTGATCATCTTGGTCCCTCCTACGATCTTCAAAGTTCTTCCTTGTATTATTATTTCTGTCCCCTCCATCTCCAGTATACTTGTTCAATCTTCCTTTTCGAATCAAAAACTCAATTTCATCTTTCAATTGCCTACACTCATCGGTGTCATGGCCAACATCTTTGTGAAACCTGCAATACTTGCCCTTATCTAGCTTGGCGGGATCAGCCTTCAAGGGCTTAGGCCAGCGAATATCTCTGTCTTTCTCGATCTCCATCAAAATCTGACTTCTAGGAGCATTTAGCTTAGCGTATTCAGTGAACTTTTGCCCAGGTCCTCCCCTCTTGGGGGTTGAATCAGGGTTTTGTTCGGTTCTAGGATATTTGTCTTTTGCAATATATTCTAAATCAGTTTTCCGCTTCTTGCCTCCAGTGGGCTCATTACTTACTACTGTCTTCCTCATACTTTCTCCAACCTTGATATACTTCCCTGCCCTCTCTTGGAGCTGCAACATGCTTTCAGGGGGACGTTTGGCCAAGGACATCTTAAAAAACTTGTCCCTAGTTCCTTGTTGCAGTGCTATCATGGCTACCTTATCATCAAGGTCTGGGACTTTTAAAGCCTCCTTTATGAAACGATTCAGGTAATCTCTCAAGGATTCCTTAGCTCCCTGCACAAGACTCATAAGAGATGCTGAACTTTTCTCATGGACTCTTCCACTGATGAATTGCTTAATAAAAGCCTGAATTAATTCTCTGAACGATCCAATAGAATTTGGGGGCAGGCGACTGTACCATCTTTGAGCCATACCCGACAGGGTTTGAGGGAAGGCCCGACACTTTATAGCATCATTCACGGGTTGCAGCAGCAGTGCATTAGAGAATGTCCTAACATGATTAGCGGGGTCTCCCGTGCCATCATAGGCTTTGATAGTGGGCATCTTGAATTTCCTTGAGATATGGGCATTCATTATCTCTTCTGTGAAGGGTGGAGTTGGATCATCAGGATCTCCAAGGGGAAGGAGATTGCTTGGATCAGTTCTTGGGACAGCAGCCCTTCTTCGTACCGGACCATCCAGGTCTATGACAGGAGGAGGATTTCTCCCCCTAGGAGGTATCTGGGGTCTGGTGGCCTGGTGAGCCTCCAAATCACGCCTCAGCTTTTGGATTTCAGCCTCATGAGCCCTGATCCTTTCCTGCACTTCTTGGGGATTCGCCCCTGGGGTGCTTTGGGGGCGTTGCCTTCGATCGG
Source organism: Apium graveolens (assembly GCF_009905375.1). Lineage (NCBI taxonomy): Eukaryota > Viridiplantae > Streptophyta > Magnoliopsida > Apiales > Apiaceae > Apium > Apium graveolens. The sequence goes on from NC_133655.1 coordinate 167,576,150, forward strand.
CCATTGGCTCTTTTCCAGGACGCCTCTTTCTCGGGGCCACTTCATCATCCGAAGATTCGGAGTCTCTCTCAGTGTAAGGACCAGAAAATTCCCGATCCTCAGGGATAGGACCCAAACCTCGTATATAGGGGGGCGACTGCCCTCGTGCTTCGCTTTGCCCAGCATATCCGCTTCCTCCAACCTCAGGGTGAAGGGGCATCCCATAAGGGGGGTTAGTAGTAACAACAGTTGAATATTCATACCCGACGGGTCGAGAATTCACAGGTATATGTACTTGTTGAACTTGAGGATTCGTACCTTGAATAGTCGGGGGAGTTATCCCTTGTGGCTGAGGTTGAGTTGCCCCTATCTGGGCTTCCCCCTGAGTAGATGCATAAGTCGAATGGGGAGGAACCTCCACGGTTGACGAAATCACCTGGGTTGTCTCTGATGGTGTTCCTTCCTCTAGAGCTCTACTTGTTCTCCGTGTTCTCGCCATGGTTGTTGTTGTGCTTCCTACAGACGGCGCCAAATGTTATGGATAGAAAACTAAGGTTATTATTTGCTGTATTTATTACTAAGATTCGGAAGCTCAAGGCCTTTAATGGCTGCTCTCGTGTATCGTAGCTTAATTCTGCCTTTACGAGATGCCTACGTATCTCTGTGAATTAGAGAATCAAGCCAAAAAACGTAGTTCTGATTGGTGGGGGTGAGACCCCTTATATAGATGTTGGGAGTCCTTGAATTGGACTTGGTATAGGAGACTTGGTGGGCAAGTCTCATAATTAGAATGGACTTTGGAGTCCTAGGTAGTAGGAAACTGATTCCTTATCCTTTTAGGTCCCCTTAAGGCTAATCTCCAAGGATTTATATCCTTATCGGGACTCTTTTCAACATCTGATTTGTCCCTTATTAATTAATTATGAAATTAATTAATAATCAGGGCTTTTGGGCCTTTTTTATTCCATCAGGCCTGATCTGGTCCATCAGGCTTAACCTTTCTGGTCTGAGTATCATATATCTTTTTATTGGGCCTAGCAGCCCACAGTTTGTACAATTAATGCAGTATTTAATTATACAATCATAATTTATTTATCCCTATCACAAGCAATGGCTATGAGCATGTTGCACGAATGGAGACAGAGGTGTGTAGAAAGCAAAAGCCATAGAGGAGGTACAAATGGAAAGTCGATGAGATGGCACAGACTGAAATGTGGATGGATTAAAGTAAATACTGACGCTGATGTGTTTATGGAATGGAGCAATACTGGAATAAGAGTTGTGATTAGAAATGAATGTGGCCAGTTTGTGGGGGCTCAAAATCAAAAGATGATGGCCTTGTACATTCCTAGAGAGGCCGAAGCTCTTGGTCTTAAGGATGCTCTCTCATGTGAAAAAAACTTTGGCTATAACGGTGTGTTTTTGAAACGGATATGAAGGTACTTGTGGAGGCATGCAAAAGCGTTCAAGGAAATACTTATTTTCACTTGATTATGTTAGATTGTCTTGAATAATTTAAGCACTATGATGAATTTCTAGTAGACTATGTCCTGAGGTCTGCGAATGTAGTGGCTTATAAAGTAGCACGGGCTACTTATTCTATGTCATGCGTCCATGAGTGGGTGGATACCCCTCCTGATTGTATTCTCAATGCTTTGATCATTGATTCTATCGAATAATAGCAAGTACTTTGAATTTCAAAAAACAAATTCGTGTAAAACATTAAAAGGTAAGATATTTATAAAGTCATCCTTAATCAAATGTATATTTCAGATCTTATTTTAATATTACCATCATGAACTAATAATGATCAATAAAAGGAAAATATTTATTGGATTAAATGTATTTATATATTTATATTTATATAAATATATTATTCAGAATCATGTGATTATTAATTTATAGGTCAAGAATTATGGTTCCAAATATTATATATATACTTCACATTCTCCTTCATCATTTTTGTTAGAAATCAAACCCTATTTCGTAATGACAAACAAAATACATATCATAATTATGTTTAAGTTAGTTTGTAGTCTACGACTAATCATCTTACGGGATAGCCTTTGAAAGAATAGCCCATCAACTGATGAGGATTTTGTAACATTTTCTATTAGATTTTTATAAAAGTTAGTGGTGTTGTTATTCATTTAGAAGTATGTTGACTCAATGGATATCTAGAATACAATGGTTAATTGTAAATATATGATGCCATGAAATTCTTTTTAAGTGAAGTGAGTTATCGACTGCTAAAAAAGGTAACAGCATCAACGCTGACAACATCAATTCATCAACGGCTAAAGAATCAATCTCAATGGCTAAGGCAATCTAAATAGCAGTTGATACTGACTTGACAATGATCAAATCCTGATTCTGACACATCACATTGGTCGATTGGAATCTCAGTAAAAAAATGAAAGTCAAGAAAAACTTTGCATATGATCTTAGATATCAAAGAATAAGACATATTCTATTTTTTTCATGCATGAAAAAAAATTGGAGAGATATTCAAATCAATATATCAAGGTCGAATCAAGCATCATTTGTCAAGACTCACAGGAAAGAATGCAGGAAAAATCTAACTGGACCTAGAAGAATATGTTATGTTTTGTCTAGTAAAGATTGTAACTTGGTGATATATAAGATTATGTTATGTTTTGTCTAGTAAAGATTGTAACTTGGTGATATATAAACCAAGTAGTAGCAATGTTATCTCTTAAGAAATAGTTTTAAAAGTGTGCATTTGAGAAAGAGATCTATCTTGAGAGAAACACTGAAAACGCAACTGTGAACTTGCTCTTGTAATTTACATGAATTATTTCGTCAATATATATATCTCTGGTGCTGAACTCAAAAACAAACCACTTGAAACTTTAATAGTTATGTTTTTTTCTTTTCAGTTCATCAATTTAATTTTATGTTCGTAACATCAAAAACATTTAATTTGTATTCAACCTTTTTTTCTACAAATCACCCTAGTTGATTGTTAGAAAATAACATTTTATTTATTAAAATTTGTACAACTTTTCTTTGTAAAAATCATTTATCTTGTAAAATTCATAGTTATTTCATCTTACATCGGAATTCGTTAATTCGGATTTTTTTGAAAAATATTTTCATTTTTTACAACCTTTGTGTTTCATGATTTTCAAGAAAATAACGGTTAGAGTGTTAAAAAGTCTAAATTCAGATCTGGTCATAATTTGAGACAAGTAACTATTCGTTGCTCCGTATTTTTATGAAAAGCATTTTATATTTTTTGATTTATATCAAATATTTGTTTTGATTATCGTAAGTATCATATAGATGTGTGATTAATAAGATAGTAATTTTTAAATTCCCTCGATCTTAGTTGCGTGTTGAATTATAGAATATGGTCAATGGATAGTGTGACATATATAACTAGTTTACGCCCTTCTGGAAACACATAAATACCTTGTTGAGTTTGTCTTAACGAGAGGTGTAAACTAGCCCCCATTGAATCATCTAATATAGAGCTTTGACGCTGGTATAGTGCGGCTGTAATTTAGAACCGTGAGATTTTGAAATAACAATATGATTTTAAGATTTATGTTTTAAAAAAGAATTTGATTTATGTGGATTATATAATATGTAATGTGCATATCATTGATAAATTGTTATAGTGCATATCATGTGCATCTTTGTACTCGCGACAGAGCTAGAAAAAATTAGTCGTGGGGCTAAATTAAGCTAAAATTTATCAAAAATAGTTTACCCATATATATTCATACATTGAAATTATTAAAAAATTACGTTATATACATTCAAAATATTCTAGAATTTACATATAAAAAAATATTTAAATTATTAGGTAACTTCTTACAATAGTACTACTCATAAAAGTTTTGATGTTGTTTATTAAATTCAAACTTATATTATAAAATAATATAAAATAATAGTTATGAATAATTAAAAAAAATTAGCTAGTGTAATTTAATAAGGAACGGACAAGAAGAAAATGACAACTAATTTTAGGTTAAACATCAAAAGTTTTTATTTATAAAAATTGTAAAATACAATTATATTTAAATTATATTAAATGTGAGAGATAATACATTATAAAGTCAAAATTATGATTTAATATGATATATATATATATATGTCAAGATGAAAAAAGGTGATATGAACATGCTGAATAAAGAATCTAAATTTTTAAAATTTATACAAATCAAATGCACATACAAAGATAGAAAATTAAGATATAAATGAAGTAAATTAAAACATGAAGGATAAATAATTATATAAGACTAATTTTGGTTTTAATGGGGGCTAAATAAATTAATATTAAGTATACTCTAACCCTGACAGGGGCTATATTTCCCATTAGCCCCAATATAGCTCTGCCACCGTTTTTTACTATTATTTATCGAATATATATGTGATTCAATGTGATCAATTTATGCGTCTAAAATATGTTTTTGAGGAAGATATAAATATCCTTTTGAGTCGTTGAATTGTAGTTGCTTGTTGGGATTCGCTGCTCATTCATCTAATTTTCAGATTCGGTGTATGATCGAGTTGGATAGTATTGGAGTTCGAGGATCCTAGATTTTCGAATAGATTGACTTTTGGATTTTCACTGTTAGTTGCGCTTTTGTGATAGTCATCTTTATAATAGATTATGGATTAGTAAATTATGTTTAATTTTGGTTTTGATATTAGAATTAATAATTTGAAAAGTCAGGTTCTTATAACAAATTACTGACTAAAACTACATTTTAACATTACAATTTAGTATTAAGTAAAGGCTTTACAGATTTTCTCGTAATATGTGAGAGTTTTGTTTCTCCCTCCTTTTTTATGCAATATTTTTTAGAGCGATTTGTATCATGGCTAGGGTTAAGGATATTGATGCTCAGATGGTTGGCATTGGTGTCGAGAATATGGATAATGAAAAATTATTTTTGAAGGGGAAACAGATGAGGAGACGAATAAGTTTAAACTTTGTCTGGTTGTTTTTCAACAAATTAAAACATCAATAATCGAGCTATGAAGTGAAAACTGGCAGATGTATGGATGACTAGCAAAAAAGAAGTAAATGATTGCATGATAAAGGGACGTGAATTGGGAAAACCGAATCGTAAAGGATAATTATCACCATCAATTTTCGGAGGTGCAGTACACCGGAAAGGTTAAGGGAGTTAATTATGAGCGAGATCGTAGGAGAAATACAGGTGGAGATCTAATGCATATGGGTGAAATAAAATTTGGTGTTGGCATTTTAAAAATATTAACGACAAATTCAAAAACTTATATTTCTTGTGGGCCTATAAATAATGAAATAATTAGGCTTAATATTGAAGAAATGAATAGGACACTAAATAGGTCAGAGACTATTGAGACTATGGATACTGACGGTAAAACGGGGTACTATTTTGGGAAACTGTTCTTTCAAAATTTGATTGTGTAGATTCTTCTCCTGATGTTTTGGCTAAGCTTTCAAAGCAAGATAGTTAGTTGAAATGAATTTACTTAGTTGTAAATGATGATGATTGGAAACCTTTGGAACAGTTCGTGTTCTTGGCAACTTCTTGAAGGCTTGCAAACCTAATTTTCTATTCTTATCTAAGACAATTATCATGTCTAATAAAATAGAAGAGGTGCGTATAAAATTTGGTTTTCCTCAATGTTTTTCTTTATACGTATTGGAAGTAGTGAAGGTCTAGCACTCTTCTGAAGATGTCATGTTGTGTGCGAGTAAACAACTACTCCTTGAATCATATAGATGTTTTTTTCTTGAAAACATTGTTGTCTCCTGGAGGCTTCCGTGTTTTTAAGGTTTCCCTAGACAAATATCGTAGGAAAAACTTTTGGAACTTTATTCATTTACTAGATAACATTTCACAACTATCTTGATGTATATTCGGATCCTTCAACTATCTTATTTACTATTCTGATAAGGAATGGAATAGGCCTCACCCTCAAAGTCTGATAGACGGGTTTCGATTGACCATTGAGGACAATATAATATATGAGATTGAACTTACTGGTCACAAATACACATGGGATAATAGTAGAGATATAAGGGGTTGTGTTCGTGACAGATTGAATAATGGATTTACTATAAGCTCATTGTGGAATAAATTCCCATTGGGTAAGCTATACATTCATTATACACCATGCTCTACTTATAATCCAATTCAGTTCGACTTGCTTAATATGACGTAGTCAAATATACAATTTTGATTTTGGTTCAAAAATACTTGGCTCGACGAACCAGGGTTTTGTAAAGAGGTTGCAAATTATTGGTTAGAATTTTCCCTTTCTCATTTACTTCCTTTTTCCATGGATCTCTCTTTTTCCAACTTTCAATCATCCACTAGTAGTCTATAGGGAGGTGGTTGTGTGTTTTTTATCGTCAAACACAAACCCTCTTCCTCGATTATCTTTACATTCTCAAATTTCAACAATTACTACAACTCTAGGCCTTAAAAAGGGCTCCCTTCATTCACCATCTTTTGCATACATATATATCAAAACATATTTTTTTACAATTAATTATATTCAATTAAAAAAATCATATATAATAAGAAATTCATTAATGAGTCTCGATCGTAGAGCAAATTCTAAAGTAGAGATTGACTATTGAGGAAACATAATATTTGAGATTGAACTTACTGGTGACAAATACACAAGGGATAATAATAGAGATACAAGGGACTGGGTTCGTGAAATATTGGACAAGGTATTCGCTACGAGCTCATTGTAGAATAAATTCCCATTTTCTAAGCTACACATTCATTATACTTCATGCTCTACTTCTGATCAAATCTAGTTAGACTTGCTTAATATGACATTATCAAATCGTCAAGAAGGAGGCTAGTACATCCATTCCGTAGTCAAGTTTGTGATACGTTCTTGGAGGTGCTCGTGTGGATACCATAGAGGTGTTTTTCCGAGAGGTAGACACAAAGTGTGATAGCTAGGATCTCCATTGAGTTCGTGAAAGTCAAGCTCTTGAAAGGTATGATTCGTTATCTCTATAATCTGCCCATAATTATACATGGATCATGTTCTTGGATTTCGAAATTTTTGTTTTATTTATGATTATCCGCTGCGTTTTATGCCTCGGAAATCAAACAATGGTATCAGAGCTACGTGTATAAGGGGCTGATTTGGTTACGTGTTTACTGTATTTTTACAAGTATGCATGTGTGATGAGTCTGTCATGATAACAGTTATGTTATATGAGTCTGCCATGATAACATTTATGTTATATGAATGATATGATGAATCCGTTATTGATCTATATGATGATACTAGTATGTTTAAGATCTGCCATAACTCATATGTATGCGATCTCTTATAATATGTATACTGATACATGTTTTTGGTAACTGGGATATGGGTCGTGTGTATACTGATACATGCTTGTGAAATAGTATTCTGATACATGTTTTGCTAGTATTCTGATATTTGATTTTGCAAAAATTTCTGCCAGTAAGGTCGATCTGCGGTTTAGGGTTTCGTTTTAATTTGTGCTTATGACATATGTTTTACTTATTTATTATTCTTGATTGGATCATGAAAAGTAATAAATAGTATGTCATCTTTATATGATCTATCATGTTCTTTAATGGTTACTTGAGCATGGTGCATAGTTATGGCCTTAAGACCTTAGTTGTAATGGTTTATTCTTTTGGTTTGTAATAAATACGACTTGCATGTCATTTTCTATTTGTAGTTGTTTTATCTCGAATTTAACTCGAGTTCTTTTGTAAGTTCATTAGTATAATTCATAATGTAACATCCAAGAAGGACAAGGGAACAAGGAGGCATCCTATGGAGGCCAAGGAGACAATGGAAGCAATAGAGAAGACATATGTAATAGTTATTATTTACACCATAGATTGACCTTGATCTTTTCATTAGCCTGAAAAGATCACATATGATTGGGCCATAACTATTGAACGTTTACTTTACGCACTTTTCATATGATGTATAAATATTATGTGTAGAGTAGAAAATGCATGTTTTAATTAGATTAATGATGCATGTATGTATTAGATACATCACCCATGCCATGCCTTTAAACAAGATAAAATCTGTAACGACTCAAGATTTAAAATTAACAAACGATCATGAGATTCTCGTGTTTATAAAACACGGAATAAAATGTGAATCTTCTTTATTTCCGACATGGGCGATTTTGTCAACAACGGGTTCATAGAACTTGTAAGGCTGTGGGTTTTAAGCGAGACCGATGTAACTCCTCCACTACCTGGAAATCAAACCATTAACGAGTATTGATTTGAAGTATTTTATTCAAGGAAAAATTAGGAATCTCTTTATGATGGGATCATGATCGTTCTAAATTAAAAATCCCTAAGTAAAAATATTAAGTTTTAATCAGATGTTTTCCAATGAATGAACACTCATTGAATCCTAGATTGATAAGGGGAAGGGCTGTCAGTGGCAGGGGACTCCTATCTATCATGGTGAAATGCGACGAATATAAACGGTTATATTCGGACGTTGTATCATTGGGTCTAACTTAACTGAGTCATCAGAATAAGGTGAATATAAACGGTTATATTCAACTATTATGAACTTAGAAGCATAGAGTTTGGTTAAAAATATATTAGATAGATAAGATCAATTGTTGTTCACCAAACTATCCAAGAATTATATATGATATAATTGACAACTGTTGTCTACCTAAATAATCATGTTTTAAGGACTACCAGTGGTTGACTTAGGACATGGCGAAATATGGATAGTGGCTCACTAGAAAGATTTATGGGATATACTTTCTGAATTAATAGTTAGGGCTATTAATTTGATAAAAAAATAGTGGGAGATATATTATGAATATATCATAATCATATGAACATAAAATTTTAACTCAGACAATCTAATGTTTATTTTGCGCTTTTATTATTGTAGATACTGAGTAATAGCAAACAACACAAACACACTATCCGTACGTTCAGTCCTTTAGAAGGACAAGCTAACAGGAGGAAACAACTTCCTAGACTGGCAGAGGAATTTGAGGATTGTCCTCAAGAAGGAGTGCAAGCTTCATGTCATTGATATTCCTCCTCCAGGCCCCCTTCCTGAGGGTGCTAAACCTGTTGAACGAGCAGCACGCACAAGGGATGAGAATGATACAAATGATGTTGCATGTCTTATGTTGGCAACTATAAGTGCTGAGCTTCAAAGACAACATGTGCATATGGATGCATATACTATCAATGAGCACTTGCAAAGCATGTTTGCAAGCCAGACTCGTCAAGAAAGGTTCAACACGAGTAAGTCACTTTTTAATTGCAAACAAGGGGCAAGTGAACCAGTTGGCCCATATGTTCTGAAGATGATTGGTTACAATGAGTACCTTAAAACTTTGGGTTTCCCGATTGGTCCGGAAACTGGTATTGACCTAATCATGAATTATTTGAACAACAAATTCACTCATTTTGTTGTGAACTACAATATGAATGAATTTGACAAAACACCTACTGAATTGTTGCATATGTTGAGAACATATGAGACCAACATGAAGACAGCTGAACCTGCTCCATACTGATGGTGGGAAATAAAGGTAAGGCCAAAGGGAAGTGTGACGGCCTCAACCCCGGGGTCAGGAGTTGACGTCACCAAACACAATTACCAACAGTATAAACAACAAGATTATTATTAAAATATACTAACTTGACCCCAAACCAAGATCCGATCCAGGTTCAAGTATGGTTCAGATTCACATTATTACAACCCATTTATTCAACATCTAACACACTCAAACTTTATTCAGCAACTCATCAGACCTCATGGCCTGATACAAACTACCTCAGAGGAGCCGGGTCCAGGAGGGGCGGGAACATGGGTCTGTCTAACTGGTCTTCTAGGCATCTACGAGATATACATAACAGTTTGCAAGGGTGAGCATAATCGCTCAGCAGTACCAACATATGAATAACGGAATAAAACAGTAATGTAACAATAATAGGAATATAGCTGTAATCATGATATCAACATTATATAATGAAAATCGGAGATAACTGGATATTACTAACTAGCATGCTTTATCAAAACAACATAGTAGTGTGCTGTGTAAATACCAGAGTCCAATTTTAGCATGTTAATCACATTTATAAAACCGTTGTATCAACTACTTATGCCTTTACGGGAATTACAAATCTAAATCAGATACATAGCGGATATGTGAAGATAACTAATCAGGCTATCAAGACCAGACGGCTCTAACTGCCATCCCATTTACCTGTTCCGAAACTCAGAGACTAGCTAAGTCTCCGACCTGCTGGACTGATCGGTAATATAGTGCGCGCAACCGAATTAGCCTCTTACGCCACCTTAATAGGCCTACTCTAGCCCCAATGTATCCCATATCTGACCGTTTTTTCCAGTTTTCAAAACACTTATACCTATCTCATTTTCAAAATCATTTATTTAACCAGCACACATATAAAATCTAGTTCGCAAATCATTACATTCGAGATAGATACCTTTCGAAGTTACTTTTCCCCAAAATATTTGAAAATAGTGATTTATAACTACAGGGGATACGTAACTTAAAACGTTTCTGTTCCATTACGAAAATAAAACATTTAGCTATTCATACGTACTGAACCATAAAAGAATGGTCAGGGGTACTTGCCTTGCAACGCTTTACAAAACCCTGAGTAGCTTTCACGCTGACTCCATTCCTGGGGCACTCGACTGGGATCTACAATACAGAGTACCCTAGTTAATTATACCAACATGCTTGGTATCCTCAAATCCTAACAACCCAATCCGATAACCCGACTCGTATCGTTAATATACACATAAGCATGTAATCTGAACACAAATAGGGATAATATGTATAATATAAATACGTAAATTTACAAATATATTTTTAGAAAATTTTGGCAGCAACTCTTTTATTTATAAAACTACCCGTCGATTCCAGTCGACGTCAACAACCAACAAATCACAAGTCTCGTTATTCTACCAATTCCACAATCACGCAATTATTATGTGCAACTCCAATATACGATTTATTTTTATTTATTTATTAAGATTAGGACTCAGATAATGATCATCATGGTCCACCGTTGACTCAACAAAGTTCATCGTCAACGGCGGTAAAATTTACGGGTACCCGATTAATTTCGGGTTTCCATCGTAAATTCTACCAAGTATTTCGAAAATCATTTCCAACACGAATAATTAATATCACGAATGTTAATCAATAATTCCCTGCAATAAAAGGAATTAAAATTAAAAATTTGCAATAATCCAAACCAACAGAACATGAACGGCCCAACAAGGCCCAAACCACCAGCCCAACTGAGATGCCCAGCTGAGCAACCCAACTGAGAAACACCAAAGAGCAGCACCCGTAGCACATGCGGCCACGCGCCGCCCACACACACACAACACAGTCGCACACACAACACACACACACAAGTATACACAGAGCACACACATATACACAAGTATATATATGCATATCAACTGAACAAAAATAGAACCAAGCCAAACTGAGAAACAGCGGCGGCTCACCGGAAGACAAGCCGGAAAACGGCGGTGAAGCACAGGGCAAGAATAGCCGAAGAAGGAAGGAAGAAGACGGGTGAAAAAAAAAAAGAAAAATGAGAGATAACAGAAGAGCAAGAAGAGAGAAAGAGAGACAATTGAGAGCACAGCCGAAAGACCAAAGGAAATTGATGTTTTTCTCCCCCTTCAATTGCTTACTCACTCTCCTGAAACAACCAACGCACGGCACGTGTCCAACTTTGTTGGATACGTGTCATTTTATTTTTATTTTGACTGACTACAAGCCCTACACGTCATTTTAATCTATTATTAAGGGTACAATTCGAAAATAAATATTAGTCAAAACATTGCGAAAATAATCTTAAGATGTTACAAATATCCCGAACTTAATAAAAATATAAGTTTCGCAATTTTAAAAATACTTTTTAAGGTGCACTTTATACCCGCTTTTAACGAATAACGAAACAACGCGCGGGTGAAACGATTCCTGAAAATTTCCAAAATAATTTTAAAATTCTCAGAATAATACGAACTTAATAAAATATAAGTTTCATGATTTTTGGAAATTCCCATAATTAAATATGGATTTTACCATTAAACACACTCAGAAAATCATTTAAAAATGAATTATTAATGAAATATTGATTTCTCAATTTTATAAAGTTCTAAAAATAATTATTAAAATTATAAAATTATAAAACAAATTTTAGAAATAATCCAAGTTTTTATGGAATTAAAACTACAATAAAATCACTTTTACAAGCGAAATAAAATCATATAACTCACTAATAAATCATACAATTAAATCCCACATATCAACATATCATAAATAATTAAATAACAATCTATAACTGCTACCAAAACCAATACACACCTTTATTTAGTTATTCAAATCTTTATTACACTTTTAAATATTAAAATAAAAAGAAAAATACACGAGTCGTTATATCCTTTCCCCCTTAAAAAGATTATGTCCCCAGAATCTGACTTAACTAAACAGATGAGGATGTTTATCAAGCATGTCTGACTCTATCCCAAGTAGACTCTTCTACTCGAGGATTTCACCACAAAACTTTCACTATATGAATCGACTTATTTCTAAGGACTCGCTCTTTACGGTCTAAAATTTGAATCGGTTGTTCCACATAGGACAAATCTGGCTGAAGTTCAATCGGTTCATATTCTATGACTTGATTTGAACTAGGGATATAGGGCTTCAACATAGATACGTGGAACACATTATGAATGTGCTGCCACTGCGGTGGTAACGGTATCTTATAAGAAACCTTCCCCACTTTCTTCAAAACCTCAAAGGGTCCTATAAATCTAGGGCTAAGTTTACCCTTCTGACCAAATTGTACTAACCCTTTCCAAGGTGATACTTTTAGTAAGACCAGAGCTCCTGTCTCGAAGTCCATATCTTTCCTATGCAAATCTGCATACTTTCTTTGTTTATCGTGGGCTGCTTTTAACCTTTTCTGAATCAACACTATGGCGTCTCTGGTTTGCTGAACCAACTCAGGACTTAACACTTTCTTTTCCCCTACCTCATCCCAATACAACGGTGATCTACACTTACGTCCATACAAAGCTTCATAAGGTGACATCCCGATACTGGAATGGTAACTGTTATTATACGAGAACTCAATCAAAGGTAGGTGTTCATCCCAATTACCTTTAAAATCTAAACACAGACTCTCAACATATCCTCTATAGTCTGAATCGTTCTTTCACTTTGGTCATCCATCTGAGAATGATAGGCGGTGCTCATATTCAACTTTGTTCCTAGGTACTCTTGGAATTTAGTCCAGAACCTGGAATTAAATCTCGGGTCTCGATCTGACACTATAGACACAGGCACTCCATGTTTGGTAACTATTTCATCCAAATATAACTTAACTAGCTTTTTCAACGAATATCTTTCATTGATCGGAAGAAAATGTGCTGACTTAGTCAATCTGTCAATGATTACCCAAATAGCGTCCTGATTTACTCTCATCCTTGGCAATCCCACTACAAAATCCATAGCAATCTCTTCCCACTTCCATTGGGGAATCTCCAAAGGTTATAACAATCCGCTTGGTCGTTGATGCTCGGCTTTCACTGTCTGACATACATGACACTTAATTACCCAGTTGGCAATATCCTTCTTCATTCCTGGCCACCAAAAGTTTCTCTTCAAATCTTGGTACATCTTAGTACTACCAGGGTGGATAGAGAACCTAGAGTTATGTGCTTCGTGTAATACTTCGTTCTTCAATTCCGTTACATTAGGAATACAAACTCTGGATGAAAATCTATATAACCCTTGATTATCTTTTTGAGTACACAACTCCTCTCCTGTCAAAGTATCCGACTCTTGTTCCATAACTCTTTCTTGACACCTTCTGATCTTTTCCATTAATGTCAGCCGGAAAGTAACTTCATATAGTTGCTCTTGATTCTCACTAGGTACTCGAACCTCAATCTCCATTCTTTCCAAGTCTTATGCTAATTCTTCCACAATCTTAACCATATTCAGCCTTTCTTTTCTACTCAAAACATCAGCCACCATATTGGCTTTGCCTGGGTGATAGTTAATCGAACAATCGTAATCCTTATTCAGTTCCAACCACCTTCTCGGTCTCATGTTCAAATCCTTCTGCGTGAATATGTACTTCAGGCTCTTATGATCTGTATAAATATCGAATTTTTCTCCATACAAGTAGTGACGCCATAACTTTAGAGCAAACACTATAGCCGCCAACTCTAGGTCATGAACTGGATATTTCTGTTGGTGAGGCTTTAATTATATGGAGGCATAAGCAATAACTTTTTCATACTGCATTAGCACACAACCCAATCCTTTCAAAGAAGCATCACTATAGATCACAAAGTTTCCCGTTTCGTCTGACAATGCTAACACTGGAGCAGTCACTAATCTTCATTTCAGTTCCTGGAAACTCTCTTCACACTTTTCCGTCCAAACGAACTTCTCATTCTTCCTGGTCAACTTGGTCAATGGGGATGCAATCTTCGAGAAATCTTTCACAAACCGTCGATAATATCCTGCTAACCCAAGAAAACTTCTTATTTCCGTCGGTGTCTTCGGTTGCTCCCACTTTGATACGGATTCAATCTTTACTGGGTCTACTTTGATACCTTCCTGACTCACTACATGTCCAAGAAACTGCACCTCTGTCAACCAAAACTCGTACTTGGATAACTTTGCATACAATTGCTTTTCCCTCAATTTCTGAAGGGCAAACCGTAGATGCGTGGCATGCTCTTCTGGATTCTTCAAATATATGAGGATGTCATCAATAAATACAATAACAAACTTATCTAGATACTCCTTATATACCCTATTCATCAAATCCATAAAAGCCGCTGGCGCGTTCGTCAATCCAAACGACATCACTAAAAACTCGTAATGGCCATACCTTGTTCTGAATGCAGTCTTGGGGATATCTTCAGGCTTTATCTTCAGTTGGTGGTAGCCAGATCTTAAGTCAATCTTTGAGAAGTAACATGCTCCCTTAAGTTGATTAAACAAGTCGTCGATGCATGGCAAAGGATACTTATTCTTTATCGTCAACTTGTTCAACTCTCTATAGTCAATACACAATCTCATACTTCCATCCTTTTTCTTCACAAATAACACTAGAGCACCCCACGGAGAAACACTGGGTCGAATGACTCCCTTATCCAATAATTCTTGAAGTTGCTTAGCCAAGTCTTTCATTTCCATTGGGGCCATCCGGTATGGAGCCTTAAAAACTGGTTCAGCTCCAGGTATCAAATCAATAGAAAACTCTATCTCTTGATCAGGTGGCAATCATGGTCTCTTCTGGGAAAATGTCGGGGAATTCTCTTACTATAGGAATCTCACCCAAAATAGGGGTCTCTTTCTTCGTATCCACCACATGAGCTAAATACGCCTCACACCCTTGCCGCAATAATCTTTTTGCTTGCATCACTGAAAGGAACTTTCTATCTTATCTCTGTCCTTGGTAACTGATCCTTTTATTATCTGGGGTATACATAACAACTCTCTTTTTCTTACAGTCTATATTCGCCTTATATAAAGACAACCAATCCATACCTAAAATAATATCAAAGTCTCCCAACTCAAAGGGTATTAAGTCAACAGGGAACATATACTCTAAAATCTCTAGGGAACACCCAGGACAAAATTGACTTACAGTTACTTTATCTTTATTAGCCACTTCTATGGTCAAAGGTTCTTTTAGGTCTTCCAACATCAATTGCATTTTATTCACACAATTCACAGATATAAAAGATTTGGACGCTCCCGAATCAAAAAAAATGTTAACAGTTATAGAATTAAGAGTAAGCGTACCTGCAACCACATCGGAGTCATAAACTGGAGACTTCTGGGTCATCTTAAAAGTCCTAGCTCTAGCAGTACTGGTTGCTGGTCCTTTGGACACACTCCTGCCAGCATTACATTGGGTCACTGACTTACAATTCCTAGCTATGTGTCCCACTTTGCCGCAACTAAAGCAAGTAACTCTTTGAATCTCAGACTTACACTTCGTGGAATAGTGACCTTTCTGTCCACACTTAAAACAATTAATATTCTCTTGGCACTGTCAACTGTGCTTCTTCCCACACATCTTACAATCAACCACTGGCTTACTCATCCTCGTCGGGGCAGAGTTAACTGAAGTAGTACCGGGTCTCGCCTGGGGAAAGTTCTGCCTCTTGAACCTCTTATTCTTATTCTTCCCAAACTAACGCTGGAACTTCTGACTTGCTATTCCTGATTCTGACTTGGCAAGTCCATTCTCAAATTTCCTCTTCTTCTCACCTTGCTCCTTTGCAGCTAACCTCTGATCACTCTCTATCACTAGGGCAGCCTGAACTACCGAAGTATAAGTCTTGAGTTGTAAGGCTACAACTCCACTCCTTATTTTTGGCTTCAACCCTTGTTGAAACCGCTTCGCTCGTTGAGCTTCCGAACTCACATAATCCGGTGCTATACGGGCCAACTCCGTAAACTTTGCTTCATACTCCGTGACACTTCTATCTCCTTGTTTCAATTCCAAAAATTCTATCTCCATTTGACTCTAGAGACAGTCCGGAAAGTATTTTTCCAAAAACAACTCTGTAAATCTGGCCCATAGAACTGGACCTTCTCCTTCTAGAGCCCGCGTAGATTCCCACCAATAATTTGAATCATTCTTTAGAAAATAAGTAGCATAGTCCATTTTTAAATCCTCACTCACCTTGGTGAGCGCAAACGCCTTTTCCATCTCCTTTAACCATATCCTGGCAGCAACAGGATCTACTTCTCCTTTAAACTCTGGGGACTTCACTGCTTAAAAAGACTTAAAACTAACACCCTGATTTGCCCCCCTCATCTCATGATGCTGCTGGATTTGTGGTTGTTGTTGGATTTGCTGTTGTTGTTGCTGTATGAGCTGCCGTTGTTGTTGCTGTTGTTGTTGTTGCAATTATTGTTGCTGCTGCTGGAATTGTTGTTGCTGTTGGGCCAGCTGTGTACACTGCTGACGCAAGAAGTTCATCAATTCACTCATGGAAGGATCCCCAGCAGATCCATTATTGGGTTGAGAGTTTCTCTTTGGTGGCATCTCCAGAAATATAACAATCATATATAAGAAAGAAGATTGCTCCAGGCAGTTTATATTTATGCATCAGGAGAGCGTTGCCACTAAGACAATATTCTCATCCCCAGTTTAATTGGATCCATCCTGAGTGAATGATTATAATCTAAAAATATCAGCAACAGAAACAACAATAATAATAACAACAATAATAGCAACGCACAATATATAAAAACTGAACAATAGAATAAAGCAGCTGTAACACAATAACCAACACAAACCAACTAGTACAACTGAAAATCCAACCAAACAGAAACTATCCGAATACACACCAAAATTGGTTGTCATAGCAGCCTCGCCTACTACAAATTATCACAACATAATATACATATACAAAGTAAACAACTACAGAACTCCCAGAAGTCAACTCTGAGCTCTGTATCTCTCTGTTGTAATATGGCGCCCTCCAAACCCGGGTCAGAAGTTTGGAGTCCACAACACATACACAATATATAAACCTGTATAAGAAATATTATTTGCAATGACCCTGCTTTACATAACCACGGATCGCAACAGGTTAAAGTATGAAAACAAGCCACAACCTTAACTTTTATTACAACGTATCAAATCCCAACTAATTTAACTTTCAACTGATAATAAAATTATTCTTACAATCTTACTATCTCTCTACCGTATGAAGCTCCTTGCTAGATCGATCCAACTCAAACTGGAACCTTAGCCGCATTTTGGACTGAGGAAATTTACTATCATCCATATCATTTTCAACTGTAAAAATATATAAAAAGAAACGTAAGGGTGAGCTAACTAGCTCAGCAAGTCATAACAGTGATAACTGAGGTTAAGCAATGTTTAAATGGAGTGATTCAGAAGAATCAAGTTTATTGTTAAACAATCAATAAAATTGGATATTCATTTTAAGTTTTAAAACCAAGGTTAGGCTGCTGATCAGTCACGCACTAACCCCGAGCAAGCACACAGCACTGCTCTAATTACTGGATCCAAGGCACACATTGGCCTAACTTGACCATTAGTATGGTCTGACCACGAATCTGGTCCATATATATAAAAACTATCCAATCCTAAAGCAGTTCAATATGATAAACAATATAATTCGATAAAACAAGATCATAATCAATGATGGTTAAACACTTGAATAAAAACGTAAGGAAACTCATGGATATCTCAAGGGTATATTTGGGTATGTATAAGATACGGTTTTCAATCTGTAAAAGGATCAGGTATTAGACAAATAATAATTTTTCAAGGTATAGTTCTTTGATGTTATAAAGAGTGATTGGAGTATAAAAGTTTCTGTGTTTTCAAACAATCTTGTTCCAATGTTTGGTGTTTGGTAGTTATACATTTGGGGAGTAGTATCATATTTGTGTGGTTTGGTATTTAAAAATCAACAAAGGATGGTTTACAAAGAATATGGCTTACGGCTCAAAGTTCAGATGATGTGATCCGGTTTCAAGGCTATATGATTTAAAGTACTCACAATATAAAACGGAATTATTTTGAATGCTTAACAATATGTCACAAAAGAATTTAGAAATATTTGCACTATATCTCGAGAAAGGTTTAGAAGTACTTGCCTCACAAGGCTTTACAACTATTATTGATCAACTCTGAGCTGACTCTGTCACTCAGGCTTTAACATCCAACCACTAGATCATATTGGATTCGACTTCGACACTCAGTTTTTTCTGTTGAAACTCTACTGAGCTCGTCAACTGACCACTAGGTTATCTTTAGTCCAATGTCCACTTTCGGTTTCCCGACTAGAACCTACAGGGTCGAAGTACTATATGTTAGACACCTAGTTATGCTTGACATATCCTCAATACCAATCTTACTCAAATGATAACCATCCCGACTCGTACTCATATATATTACTATAGTACACGCAACATACATGATTCATATACTCAAATCTCGACTCAATATTCGCTTTCGGAGAACACATATACTTATCGTTTTAGGAAACAAATTGTCCGTTATATTTTACAGAATATTTATTTATAATTATATAACTATTTACATTCGACTGGTAGTTCCGTTAGGTTACAGGGTACGTTCCTGAAAATTGGGCAGCGCTTCCTTTGTTTATCGAACTACCCGTCGAATACAATCGACGTCAAACCATCCACAATCAAAACCACCAGTTCAACCCAACAATCAATCAACCATTACAATCACAATTCCAATCTCGAATAATAATATATAACTACTATTTCACTTCGAACTCATAAATAAAATTTATACATTGATTATTCATTTATATTAAAATATTAGGACTCAGATAACGATCATCACGGTCCACCGTCGACTTACCGAGGCTCATCGTCGATGGCGGAAAAATTTATTGGTACCCGATACTATTCGGGTTTCCGAATAAATTTCACCGATTAATTAATTTCCCGCACGAAAATTATTTTATCTCACAAAATCCAGTCAAATAATTTCGTGCAAAAGTGATAATAAAAATTAAGAAGTAACTGAACCGAGTAACAAACAGCAACAACAGCATACCGTGCACGCACCTCACGCGCCACTGAAACTCACCGGAAAACGGTGAGGGTGGCGGCAGGCACCACAACAAACACAATACACATACAAGGACCATATATATACTTATATATATATAGCAAATAGGAATCCAGGTTGAGTAATCACCGGAAACAAGCTGGAAATCGAGGAATCAAGACGGCAACCACGGTTAACCGGAGACAAGCCGGAAGAAACCAGGCGGCGGCGAACTGAACGCCGGAAAACAGGGCGGCGAATTGAAGTAACCGAAAGAACAAGGCGACTGGAAACAACAGCACTCAAGGAGAGGGGAAACAGAGATGTGTCCCAAAATAAAAAAAAATTGATAACTTATAATTCTTCTGCTGCCACCAACAATTGATACGTGTCCATTTCTTTATCAAATTTGGACACGTGTCCTGATATTTCCTGAAATTGAATTTCTGACCCATTTTCCCCAATTAAACGAACTGAGGTGTGCGAGGAATTACACCGAAAAATTCCTTAAATACTTTTAAAATTTATCGAAATAATTAAAAACCATTAAAATAAAATTTCCATAATTTTTAAAGCATTTTTAAAACGCAACTCGTACCCGCATTTCACAACTAACGAACCGAGTTGTCCTTAATACAAATTCAGAAAATCACCAAAATAATATTATAATATTATAAATATCCTGAAGTAAATAAAAATGTAATTTTCAAAATTTTAACACAATTTTTGAAATGCCACTTATACCCGCTTTTATTAATAAAACGAAACAACGCGCGGGTAAAATTAATCCCAAAAATTACCAAGATAATTTTAAAATTCTCGGAATATTCCAAACTTAAATAAATATGAGTTTCATAATTTTTGAAGAATTCTGGAATTATATACAGATTTTACAATTAAATGTAATCAGAAAATCATACAGGGTTAAATAATTGATAAAATATTGATTTCTAAATTTTGTAAAATCCCAAAAATAATTATTGAAATTATAAAAACATAAAACTAATTTTAGAGACAATCCAAATATTTACGGATTTAAAACTGTAATAAAATTACCTTTAAAAATAAAACAGGACAATATAACTCAATTTTTAACTATACATTCTAATCCTTTACACCAAATAAATCACAGACAAATAGTATATATCAACACACTGCTGCCAAAACCAAGACACATATTTTATTTAATTAATACTTCCATAATTACATATTTAAATAATTCAAAAATACACGAGTCGTTATATGTAACCCTGTCTAGCCACTACCACTGCCACCAATAGAACATAGCTCAAACACTAGCCAGTTCACTAGGTCCTGATACTGCACAGCTCTAAACTCTGAGCTAATGAAACGGTCAACAGATCTAGCCCTCTCTACAGCCATCTGAGTCAATGCTCGCACACGAGCCCGCACCTCAGGGGAAGGGGCATGGATGCCATGGAAAGGTGCAACGGGTACCTGATCAAACTGAGCAGCAAACTCCGGACTCTGATCTCTAATATAGGAAGTATTCACCGCTCGGTGAACATGGTAAGGGATCGGTGAAGAAGTACCACTAGGGGCCACAGGAGGTACTGGAGGTCTCATCATGGAAGAACTGGGACCACAGCCGGGAGGGAAATCCCTCACAGCAGACATAGACCTACGTACCCAATGGGGATGAGGACCAGGTCCAAGGATGTCTCTTGGCACAAAGGAAGGAACTAGTGGAGGAGGCATAAGGGTCTCCTCAGTAACAACATCCAGGGGTCTCTCAGAATCTGAGCTATCCGAATCAGAGGGAATTTCCCGAGATGGAGAACTCGAAATCGCAATAGGCCACTGTCAACATAATAAATATACAGGGAAAAACACAACCAGGTCAAGGCAATTCTATCAAAACATTTAATAGATGCCATGGTAACGCCGTCGGAACCCTCAACTGACTCTAAAGGTTTGCTCCTCTATATGAGTTACTGACTCACACCTACAGACTCACGTTATCACCTACTCGACACAATCCCTAACCTGAATCAGGGACTTGAACCTGTAGCTCTGATACCAACTGTGACGGCCTCAACCCCGGGGTCAGGAGTTGACGTCACCAAACATAATTACCAACAGTATAAACAACAAGATTATTATTAAAATATGCTAACTTGACCCCAAACCAAGATCCGATCCAGGTTCAAGTATGGTTCAGATTCACATTATTACAACCCATTTATTCAACATCTAACACACTCAAACTTTATTCAGCAACTCATCAGACCTCATGGCCTGATACAAACTACCTCAGAGGAGCCGGGTCCAGGAGGGGCGGGAACATGGGTCTGTCTAACTGGTCTTCTAGGCATCTGCGAGATATACATAACAGTTTGCAAGGGTAAGCATAATCGCTCAGCAGTACCAACATATAAATAACGGAATAAAACAGTAATGTAACAATAATAGGAACATAGCTGTAATCATGATATCAACATTATATAATGAAAATCGGAGATAACTGGATATTACTAACTAGCAAGCTTTATCAAAACAACATAGTAGTGTGCTGTGTAAATACCAGAGTCCAATTTTAGCATGTTAATCACATTTATAAAACCGTTGTATCAACTACTTATGCCTTTACGGGAATCACAAATCTAAATCAGATACGTAGCGGATATGTGAAGATAACTAATCAGGCTATCAAGACCAGACGGCTCTAACTGCCATCCCAGTTACCTGTTCCGGAACTCAGAGACTAGCTAGGTCTCCGACCTGCTGGACTAATCGGTTATATAGTGTGCGCAGCCGAATTAGCCTCTTACACCACCTTAATAGGCCTACTCTGGCCCCAATGTATCCCATATCTGACCGTTTTATCCAGTTTTCAAAACACTTGTACCTATCTCATTTTTAAAGTCATTTATTTAACCAGCACACATATAAAATCCAGTTCACAAATCATTTCATTCAAGATAGGTACCTTTCGAAGTTACTTTTCCCCAAAACAGTTTGAAAACAGTGATTTATAACTACAAGGGATACGTAACTTAAAATGTTTATGTTCCATTACGAAAATAAAACATTTAGATTTTCATACGTACTGAACCATAAAAGAATGGTCAGGGGTACTTGCCTTGCAATGCTTTACAAAACCCTAAGTAGCTTTCACGCTGACTTCAGTCCTGGGGAACTTGACTGGGATCTACAATACAGAGTACCCTAGTTAATTATACCGACATGCTTGGTATCCTCAACTCCTAACAACCCAATCCGATAACCCGACTCGTATCGTTAATATACACATAAGCATGTAATCCGAACACAAATAGGGATAATACGTATAATATAAATACGTACATTTACAAATATATTTTTAGAAAATTTTGGCAGCAACTCTTTTGTTTATAAAACTACCCGTCGATTTCAGTCGACGTCAACAACCAACAAATCACAAGTCTCGTTATTCTACCAATTCCACAATCACGCAATTATTATGTACAACTCCAATATACGATTTATTTTTATTTATTTATTAAGATTAGGACTCAGATAATGACCATCACAGTCCACCGTTGACTCAGCGAAGTTCATCGTCAACGGCGGTAAAATTTACGGGTACCCGATTAATTTCGGGTTTCCATCGTAAATTCTACCAATTATTTCGAAAATCATTTCCAACACGAATAATTAATATGACGAATGTTAATCAATAATTCCATGTAATAAAAGGAATTAAAATTAAAAAATTGCAATAATCCAAACCAACAGAACATGAACGGCCCAACAAGACCCAAACCACCAGCCCAACTGAGATGCCCAGCTGAGCAACCCAACTGAGAAACACCACAGAGCAGCACCCGCAGCACACGCGGCCACGCGCTGCCCACACACACACAACACAGTCGCACACACACACACACACACACACACACACGTATACACAGAGCACACACATATACACAAGTATATATATGCATATCAACTGAACAAAAATAGAACCAAGCCAAACTGAGAAACAGCGGCGGCTCACCGAAAGACAATCCGGAAAATGGCGGTGAAGCATAGGGCAAGAACGGCCGAAGAAGGAAGGAAGAAGACGGGCGAAAAAAAAGAAAGAAAAATGAGAGATAATAGAAGAGCAAGAAGAGAGAAAGATAGACAATTGAGAGCACAACCGAGAGACCAAAGGAAATTGATGTTTATCTCCCCCTTCAATTTCTTACTCACTCTCCTGAAACAACCAACGCACGGCACGTGTCCAACTTTGTTGGATACGTGTCATTTTATTTTTATTTTGACTGATTGCAAGCCCTACACGTCATTTTAATCTATTTTTAAGGGTACAATTTGAAATTAAATATTAGTCAAAACATTGCCAAAATAATCTTAAGATTTTACAAATATCCCGAACTTAATAAAAATATAAGTTTCACAATTATAAAAACACTTTTAAGGTGCACTTTATACCCGCTTTTAACGAATAACAAAACAACGCGCGGGTGAAACAATTCCCAAAAATTTCCAAAATAATTTTAAAATTCTCAGAATAATACGAACTTAATAAAATATAAGTTTCATGATTTTTGGAAATTCCCATAATTAAATATGGATTTTACCATTAAACACACTCAGAAAATCATTTAAAAATGAATAATTAATGAAATATTGATTTCTCAATTTTATAAAGTCCTAAAAATAATTATTAAAATTATAAAATTATAAAACCAATTTTAGAAATAATCCAAGTATTTATGGAATTAAAACTACAATAAAATCACTTTTACAAGCGAAATAAAATCATATAACTCGCTAATAAATCACACAATTAAATCCCCCTTATCAACAGATGATAAAAAATTAAATAACAATCAATAACTGCTACCAAAACCAATACACACCTTTATTTAATTAATCAAATCTTTATTACACTTTTAAATATTAAAATAAAAAGAAAAATACACGAGTCGTTATAGGAAGGGCAAGTGGAAGGGTAAGAAGAAGATTGGATCTAATTCTACACCCAAGACAAAGTTAGGTCCCAAACAGGCTTTAAAGCCTAAAGGTGGTGTGGCCAAGGGTGAATGTCACTACTGTAAGAAAGCTGGTCACTGAAAGAGAAACTGTCCAATTTACTTGGAGGATCTGAAGAAAATGAAAGCAGTTCAGATTTATGGATCAGGTATTTATGTTATAGAAGTCAATTTGTCTATTTCTACATCTTGGGTATTGGATACTGGATGTGCTTCTCACATTTATATAAATGTGCAGGGCTTGCAGAGAAGTAGGACTTTCGCTAAGGGAGAAGTGGACCTAAGAGTAGGCAATGGAGCAAAAGTTGCTGCTTTAGCTATAGGGACTTATTATTTATCTATGCCCTCTGGGCATGTTTTAGAACTAGAAGACTGTTTTTACGTGCCTGCGATTTGCAGAAACATTATTTTTGTTTCTTGTTTGGACAAGAAAGGTTTTTCATTTACAATAAAGAACAACAGTTGCTCTTTTGCTTTGGATTATTTAACCTATGGTGTTGTGCGTTTATTTAATGGTTTATATGTTCTTGATTTAGATGATCTTGTCTGTAATATAGAAAATAAATGACTTAAAATGAATGACTCAAATCAAACATACCTCTAGCATTGTCGTCTAGGCCACATAAATGAGAAACGCATATCCAAATTACATAAGGATGGATACTTGGATTAGTTTGATTTTGAATCATACCAAGAATGTGAATCTTGTTTACTTGGTAAAATGACTAAAGCCCCTTTCACTGGTAAGGGTCAAAGGGCCACTAAACATCTGGAGCTAATACATAGTGATGTATATGGCCTAATGTGTGTGATGGCTAGAGGAGGCTACTACTACCTCATAACATTTACTGATGATTTCAGTAGATATGGATATGTATATCTTATGAAGAACAAATCTGATTCTTTTGAAAAAATTAAAGAATACAAGGTTGAAGTAGAGAAGCAATTGGCGGAGATGCAAGTATTAAGATCTTACGATCCGATCGTGGGGGTGAATACTTAAGCACCGAATTTAGAGAGTATTTGAAAGAGTGTGGTATTGTATCACAACTCACTCCGCCAGGGACACCTCAATGGAATGGAGTTTCAGAGAGGAGAAATCGCACCTTGTTGGATATGGTGCGATCGATGATGAGTCATGCAGATCTTCCAATAAGTTTCTAGGGTTACGCTCTAGAAACAGCGGCTTTCACACTTAATCGTGTTCCTACTAAGAAGGTTTAAAAGACTCCATATGAGATATGGAAGGAGAAACGGTCAGGCATGAACTTTATGAAAGTTTGGGGATGTAAGTCGTTTGTGAAACGTCAAGTATCTGACAAGCTTGGACCTAAATCCGAAGAGTGCATTTTTGTGGGATACCCTAATGAAACAAAGGCGTATTATTTTTATAGTCCTTCTGAGCAGAAAGTGTTTATTGCTCAAGATGCTGTCTTCATGGAAAGAGATTTTGTTTCCAAAAGAAACAGTGGGAGAACTATAGATCTCGATGAAGATCGAGAACCAAAAAATATCATTGAACCTGAAGTAGAACAAGAGCAGAATAATGATAATGCTCTACAAACACAGGTTGTTCGTAGATCTGGTAGAATTTTCCATGAGTCAGAGAGATATGGATTTCTCTTGACTCGGTGTGGTGATTTGATGCTCATAGATGAAGATGAGCCTCTCACATACCAAGATGCTATGAACAGTCCAGACTCTAAGAGATGGTTTGAAGCCATGAAATCCGAGATAGATTCCATGTACGAAAACCAAGTATGGACTTTGGTTGATCCACCTGAAAGGGTAAAACCCATAGGGTGCAAATGGGTTTTTAAGAAGAAAAAAGACATGGATGGAAATGTTCAGACCTATAAAGCTAGGCTGGTTGTAAAAGGTTTCAAACAAATTCATGATATTGACTATGATGAAACTTTCTTACCAGTGGCTATGGTCAAGTCTATAAGGATTTTACTTGCCATTGCAGCATTCCATGATTATGAAATCTGGAAAATGGATGTCAAAACAGCCTTCCTTAATGGAAGCCTTGAAGAGGATGTGTACATGACACAACCTGAGGGTTTTGTCGATCCAAGGAAATCTGGCAAGGTTTGTAAATTGTGTCGATCCATTTATGGATTGAAGCAATCCTCTAGGAGATGGAATATCTGTTTTGATGAAATAGTCACAGAGTATGGCTTTGTTCAAAACGAAGATGAACCGTGTGTTTACAAGAAGGTTAGTGGGAGCTATGTGGCATTCATAGTACTGTATGTTGATGATATACTACTAATGGGGAATGACATACCTTCTCTAAAGGTTGTTAAGACTTGGTTAGGGAGCAATTTCTCTATGAAAGACTTAGAAGAGGCGTCCTACATTCTAGGAATGAGGATCTATAGAGAGAGATCTAGAAGGATGATCGGTCTAAGTTAGAGCACATACATTGATAAAGTTTTGCATCGTTTTGGAATGTAAAATGCAAAAAAGGGATATGTCCCCGTGTCTCAAGGGACAACAATTTCTAAGGACCAGTGTCCGAAATCATTGGATGAGAAGGACCACATGAATAAAGTTCCATATGCTTCAACAATTGGATCTATCATGTATGCAATGGTATGCACTCGCCTAGATGTCTCGTATGCTTTGAGCATGATGAGTAGATACCAGTCTAATCTGGGTGAAGGTCACTGGATGGCAGTCAAGAATATTCTTAAGAACCTGAAAAGAACTAAAGATTCATTCTTGGTGTATGGAGGAGAAGAGAAACTCGTTGTAAAAGGTTACACCGATGCAAGTTTCCAAACAGACAGCGATGATACTATATCACAGTCTGGTTTTGCGCTTTGTCTAAACGGAGATGCTGTAAGTTGGAAGAGTTCAAATCAAGAAACAGTAGATGATTCTACAATGGATGCTGAGTACATTGCAGCTTGTGAAGCAGCTAAGGAGGCCGTTTGGATTCGAAAGTTCATTTCTGATTTGGGAGTGGTTCCATCGATCGCAGATCCCATTGATCTATACTGCGATAATAATGGAGCCATTGCACAGGCTAAAGAACCTAGATCACACTCCCGGGCCAAACATATACTCAAGAGATTTCACCTTATTCGAGAGATTAATGAAAGGGGTGATACACACATATGTAAAGTGCACACAAATGATAACATTACAGACCCACTGACTAAAGGCTTGTCGCAGCAGAAGCACGATGGTCACACTAGTTCCATGGGTATTAGATATATGGGTGATTGGCTCTAGTACAAGTTGGAGATTGTTAGTGTAGGTGCCCTAGAGGCAATACATTATTCTTTTAAATCTTTATGTCAGTTGATCATTCAATAAATGTATTTATTATGACCTTAATTACTGCGATATTTTGTTAGCATAATAAATGTCTTTAGAATCATGATATACATTGTATAGTTTAAGTACATGACTTGAACTTGAGATTATATAATATATCATATTCTTACAGGTCCCTAGTCGAGTATTATTATATAGGACAATAATAATACATAGATAGACTAGTATGTTGTTTGACAAGATAACCACATCTCATTGGTTATAAGTATGGGAATACTAAAGTCAATACATAGGTACATGTGAGAGTACATGGTACTGGACAAACCCACAGTGAGATTCTTCATGTTTAATAATGTCATAAGAAAGACTCACAGTGATAATGGTGTAACGATCCTTTGACTTGAAATCATTATAATTCTATACGAGGATTAATATACTTTGACTACATTAAAAGTTACTTTTGATCGGGTGATGATAAAAGTGGACATCGGGTATATCATGAGTCGTATGAGAAATATGAATGATAGATAAAGGATTTAACCCTCCTATAATTAGGAGAGATATTATTGGCCTCTTGATTGAGTGAGATTATAAAAAGCATGGCCATGCTCAAATAATGATTTGTCTTGATAGTCTACGCATGGATCAAGTAAACCCGGATTAAATATTGAAGAGGATGACTAAATACATGCCTCGAGTTTAATCTATAATATGTACGGTTAAAGGGATTATATTACATAAAAAACATTAATCACGAAAGGTTTTATCTAATCATGATTTAATTATTGTTTAATTGGGTAACAATGACGTATTACTAGATACCACTCATTATTTATAATTTTATTAGAGAATAAAATGATTGCCAATTAAATAATAGCCTATAGGGCCGCACAAATAGAGCACTTAATGGAATAGTTAATTTAAATTATGGATTTAAATTAATTGATGATTATTTGAATTCTATTATAATTAAGTAAGACTTAATTGAGATAATATAAATTCGAATTAAATGGAATGCTTTTGCCCATAATAATTAAGTATGACTTAGTTATTAATTAAATAATAGAAATTCGTTTTATTATTTAATCTTATACCTACTAGGGTTGGGCTTTGCTGTTATGGGTCTTTTAATCAGCCATTATAAATAGATAATGATAGGTTAAAGAGGCAAAAAAGTTTTGGAGAAAAACCCTAGCAGCAAAGAGAGGCAGAGGCAATCTGGATCGTCAAGAAGGAGGCTAGTACATCCATTACGTAGTCAAGTTCGTGAGACGTTCTTGGAGGTACTCGTGTGGATACCATAAAGGTGTTTTTCCGAGAGGTAGACACAAAGCGTGATAGCTAGGATATCCGTTGAGTTCGTGAAAGTCAAGCTCTTGAAAGGTATGATTCGTTATCTCTATAATCTGCCCATAATTATACATGGATCCTGTTCTTGGGTTTTGAAATTTTTGTTTTATTTACGATTATCCGCTGCGTTTTATGCCTCGGAAACCAAACATTTGAGGGGAGTTGTCCCTACACGAGGAACCTCTAATTGAATTAGAGAGGATTTAGATAGATCCCCCTCAGGAGTACTACCCTTAAACCTATCAATCTTTGAAGATTGTTTAGCACATGAAGGTGCTTGAGTAACATTCATAGGGTCTTCGGTTAAAACTGATGAAACCCCTGTGGTTTTGTTGGTATCATTAAGGTCTACCCCAGCTAGTAGCCTCTCACCATCTATATGTGGTTCCTGGGTGGTGAGCACAATTTCATGAACCATGTCACTTGATTTTGGAAACAGTTGAGAATTAGATTCAAGTGATTCATTGTATGAAGAAGAAATTTTAGAAATAATATTTATGTTTTTTAAATTAAGTGTTGGCAGCTCTGTAATGTCTGGGAAATTTACGTCTGTATTATATCATATTTATAATAAATTATGTGTATTAATGTGTCATTATGTGTAATTATCTGTCAAACCCTAATTGCTACGTGTTATATGCATTCTGTGTCATTCTGGTATTTTTAAGATATTTTTCAGATACTTTGTTTTTCATTTATCGCATTCATTTCAAACGTTTTACGACCCAAACCATGATTTTAAAGCAAGTATTTCAAATAAAATAATGGGTCTTATATTTCATCAAACGGCTTTTACTATCACATTATTCTGAACATCTAGGCATTTTATAAATTTTCTCGTTATGCGAAAAATGACTTTTCCGGGGCCCATTGGGTGTTAAAAACCCCACAAAAATCATATTTTTATTTTTATAAAATTATAGGACTTTTATTTATACCATTTCTTTGTATTTTTGCATTATTCACAATTTTCGGGAAATTTTGGTATATATAATGCATATATAAAATATTTATAAATTAAATTTTAATACTCAAAAATTATAAAAATTAGGGCCAAATATTTTTATTAGGAGTGTAATTAGCCCCTTAATTTTATTTAGGGGTATTATTTTTCATAGTATAAATAGCCTAATTTCTATTAATTAATTATAAAAATTAGGGCCAAATATTTTTATTAGGAGTGTAATTAGCCCCTTAATTTTATTTAGGGGTATTATTTTTCATAGTATAAATAGCCTAATTTCTATTAATTAATTACTAATTAATTATAAAAATTCAGCAAAAATTCAGAAAAATCCCCAAATTCTCAGAATTAGGGTTTGGTGTTCTTGATTTCAACCGGAGATTTGATCGTGATTCCAACCTCCAAATCAGACATGTAAGTAGTCGTTGCAAAGCTCTTGATCTCTACTTTCTATTCGTGTAATCAATTTCATGTTTTATATCTTCGAATTTCAATTCGATTTTTAGGGTTCTTGAACTAATTTGGGTTTTTGCGAATCGTTGTGTTTTGGTTGATGAGAGTTATATGAATAGATTGCTCAGGTTGTGTAGATGATTATACGTATTTTTAATTGATTTTTCTATTCCCGGATTTGTGATTCATGTTTTTAGTGTTCGACCCGTTTTTGAAATCGGGTTTTGAGTTTGAGTGATTGTTAGAAGATTTTGATGTTAGAGACGTGTAGATCGTTGAATTTCCAGTCATTTGACACCGGTTTCGTGTGATTTGGATTCCGTTTTTGGGTCGCCGGAGTTTGCAACGAATCTCGCCGGCCGTTGCTCTGTTTTAGTCGGAGAAGACGTCACAGGGGTGGGTGGAGAAGGAGGATGGCAGGGAAGAGTAGCTGGGACGATGGTGAATGAATTGGCAGCGAAATCGAACCAAAACCGTGTTGTTTGGACCAGTAATTGACTTCGCCCGAATCGAGTTCCGGTGGCCGGAACCTCGCCGGGTTCTGGGATTGTGAAGAACACCAGCGGGTGTTCTTGCCAACCCGGACCCGACCCGGTTGGGTTTTAAGTCAACCCGGTTTCGATCCTGAATTCTCCTAAGTTGATTTCTAGAAACTGTTTTTGAATATTTAATTATTTAGTTTTAATTTTATAAATTTAGAAAACAGTTTTTTTAATTCTAAAAATCTAATAAAAATTAGATTTAAATTCTGAAAATTATTATTAATAATTCCTAAATTATTTTATTAATTTAGAAATTTAAATTTAGTTATTTAATTATTTATTTAATTATTTATCTAATTATTTATCTATTTACTTATTATTTAGTAATTAAGTAATTAATTAATAAATAAGGATTAAAATTTATCAAATATTATGAGTAAAGATTTGATAATTAATTAAATAAAACGAGTAACTCGTATCTATACGAGTAATTGAACGAAGAGTTAGATTATTATTATTCGAGCGATAGTTAGTTATACAAAGAATATCAGAATGATTATCCATACCGAATAATTAAGTACAGATAATTGATTAAATCGTACAAGTCGTAACAATAACTGTAATAATTCAATAATTATATGAGGAATGCGAGTAACTTGTAATTATACGAGTAATTGATCGTTGAGTTGGAATATGATTCGAATAATAACTTATTTATTCGATAAATAACGTAACAGCTAGTTGTATCGATTATTTATTTGTAAATAATCGATCTAGTCGAATAAGTAATAATAAATTGTAAATATTTGTAATAAATGGTAATTAATCCTAATAATTAGGTATTAATTATTCTAAATGCAATAATTATTAAATAATTACATGTTAATTATTTATTAGTTATTTAACATTTATTAATTATTTAAAAATGATTAATTATTTCGATAATTAATCAAATAATTTCCAATAAATCATAACAAACTCATTTTAATTTCAAAAATTATAGAAAAATTATTTTTGACTCTGATTTTTCTTAAATAATTATTTAAAAATTATGTTAGGGTTTAAAAATTTAGTAATAATTATTTATATTGAATAATAAATTGAATAATCAGTGTTTAATTGATATTAATTAGACCGTTAGTCCGATTTGGGTGAAACGAAAGCCCTTTGACCCAGAAAAATGAATTATTTTCATTAAAATTAATATTAAGACCTAATTTCTTCTAGAACTTAGTTGACTTTGTTACTTGTTCGATTATCAGTCGAAGTGTGTGCCGAGACGAGTCCGAAAAATTCCGTAGAAATGGGAAACGAGGCAGATGATGATCAATGGAGCGATCTGCTAGTCGATTTTAATTCTAAAAATTATTTTAATTATAAAAATGATTATGTGCTTATGTGTATTATGTGGTTAATCGAGTTTTACTTGCTAATATGTAATATACGAGTTAGTCACAAGTGCATGGGTAGGTAATAGGAACGATGTGAAGTCGATTCAAGATGCAATTGAAGTAAGAAATGATTTAACCAACCTATTTTTCTAATAGAAGCTAAGCCAGCAAGGCAGGTTGAGTAGGTGATAGATGAAGCTGATTTAATTATAGTGAGTCACGCAGAAGGCAAGTTTTTTCCCTATTCTACTTTCAAAATAGTAATATTTCTTCAGATTCTTATTACGCTTGTACTCTTTTGATTCCCTTGTTCATATTTCATTTCGATTCTTGCTTGTCCTTTTTCATTTAAATTCATTGTTCATATTCCAATTGTTACTCACAATTATTGATATATTCTGGTGATTAGAATATATCAAAGCATACTGATTGTTCCGGTTGCTATTTCAGGGACTGGATAATAATACTTTGGGGATTAAGTTTACTTAATCCTAAGGACCGGGACATAACCGGATCCTTGAGATGGGCCGTAGTGCCTGGGTGCCCGATTGGATCTATATAGTGAGATATAGATCTGCACTGTATCCTGGCTGATCAGCAGGGTATAGATGCGAACTTGTGTTCAGTTTAGTTCATTTGTATTCGCTAGTAATGGCCTTCTTTCTATTCTCGCGGGGTTATATCTTTGTAGATGTACCCGCGTTATGGATTCATTTAAATTGCTTTAACACTGTTTATATTTTACGGACTTGTTGAGCAATTTTTGGCTCACCCTTTTTGTTGTTATTCACTTTATTATTTTCAGTTAAGAAGGAATATGAAACCCATCAGGACTCGAGTGGTAAAGAAGCGGGTCAAGCCTCGGGATCCTCTCATACCCAAGGTATTGATCCCAATCCAGGAAGAAAGCTTTGAATTGCCCGAACAGGTGGTGTGTAGATAGTCAGTGTGTATGTTTGAATAAAAGATGAACTTAGTTTAAAACTGATTAGACAATGGTTTGTAATAAAAAGAGTTTGTGAGATTTTGAATTTGGTTTGTAATAAAGTAGTTAGTGGTTCGTGTTTTCATACTTTAACCTAAAAAGATCCTGGTAGTATTAAAGGGGTTTAGATTCATTTCTTTTTATTTGTTAATCAGATTGTACAGATTTGGTGATTAGCTAGTATGTTAGGTCACACACACTGTAGAAGGGGGTTGAATACAGTGTTATCACAATCAAATCGAATTAAAGAACTCAAGTAACAGAAAACAGAATTTATTTAATATAGTAAACTCTGTTACAATATGGAACTGTCCTCTCTCAGTGATGAACAAATATCACGAGAGCTGCTAGGGTTACAATGAATAATATTCTCGATAATGATAACACTTATAGTGTAAACCCTATGTTTGTGTTTATATATCACACAGTTATAAGATAATCGCTAATTGATATGTAATATAATTCTGCTTCCTAAAATATATCAATCAGTTATCTTTTCTTCCAAGTATTCCATTCTTTATAGAATTCCTTCTTCATGCATATCTCTTCTTACATTTGTCTTGATCTTCTTTCCTTTCAATCAGCCGCCTTCGTTATCTGAAAGTTTCCTGTAAGTCCTGATATTATCTCCTGGTAAATATCTCCTAAATCTTAAGTACTGATAACTTAAGTTGTGACTTCGGTATAAGTGCTGATTTCAGTTAAGTACCGATTTCTCCTGTTTAAGTAAGATCTGAAAACTAAACATAAATTATATTAGACATGACATTATCAAATATATCTAACAATCTCCCCCAACTTGTAAATTAGCATAATATACAAGTTTAACAGATATTTAATGATGTTAAAAACATTAAGTACAAATGCATGAGAATTTTACTAGATAACTACAACTTACAGTCCTTAAAGCTTTACCAACTTTAACTTCTGATAACAACTTCAGTCTGTATACACATCAGAATTTGAGCAGTTGTAGATCTTGACTTGGCTTCACTTTCTGATCTCTTTGATGTCAGGAGTTGTTCTGAGATAGTTTTTTATCAAACATCTTTCAGCATATCTGAGTTCATCAATCATCCTCCTTTTAGCATCTTTGAATTCTGTAGTATCTTCACCAGTTTGGAAGATAACATATCTAAGATCATTAATTTTTGCTTTTCTCAACTCCTGATCTAGTCTTATGACATAGGCTTTGTCAGACTCTAGATTGAATTCAAGTCCCTTAATACCAAGATATGTTCTGATCGTTGCAGTATTAGACTTCATATCAACAATATCACCCTTGTGATCTCTGTACTTGGGACAGTATGTGCTGTCAGACTTTACAGAATAAAGCCTTTTCTGTCTCTGAATTTGAGTCTTCAAATAACTTGCAACACTTTCTGTTATTCTGTCATTCACTTGAAGTAAAAATAAAACATGTTCTAGTTCCTCAAAATACTTCAGTGGTATAACATTTTCCCTTATATGGTAAACCCTTCCATCTGTCATAAAATATAACAAGATGTGTTCTTTCAAGAAGGTATGGTAGACCATCTGTACAGATTCTAGTTGATTTAATCTTTCAGGAGTTGCTCCAACACCTGGTTCACTTAAGGAAGTTGGATCATTGGTTGTGTTCTACACTCTTCTTTCATCAGCACTACCCAATCCAGATTTATCTCTTGCTTCCTTTCAAGTAACCACTCTTGCTTCAAAACCACTTGCTGCAGTCTTCAAAGCTTGAGTCTATTTGGCTTTAGTGAATCCTGGTAGGAGTAACTTTGAGTATTTAACATGAGCAATGTCAGAGGTTTCCTTTGACTTATCTTCTGATATCAAGTCAACTTGAGCTATGTCAGAGGTTGCTTGCTTCATTATTATATCAGAACTAACTATATCTTGACTCTGAATAACTTGAGCCATGTCAGAGGTTGCTTTAGAAATCTTCCTTGAAGAGTAAGATCAGTATCTTCAACAGAAATTTCTTAATCCATAGGAGGCACATAAACCTTTACAGGTTCACCAACTTTTTCTTTTCCCTTGGACCTTGGATCTATCTGCAATTGTGATTTGGCCTTAGTTGCCACAGGATTTGTCCTTTCTTTTATCACAATGCCTTTAGCCGTAGGAAGTTTCTTTTTAACTATAGAAGCTTCAGATTTGGAGTTAACCTTTTCTAACTTGAGCCTAGCTTCTTCTTCCATTAGACTCTCAAAGTCCATTCCTGGATTTTCTTTTAGAAATAACTGTCTTGAAATTTCTTCATCAAGATCCGAAAGTTCATTAGAACTTATCCTTTTACCAGTATCAGAAGTTATTCTTCTCCCAGTATCAGAACTTGTTCTATGACTTGCAGTTCCAGCTCTACTTGATGAGAGACCTCCACCTTGACCACGACCTCCACCCATTCTAGAGTTTCCCGGGTCATTACCATCATCCTTTTTCTTCAGTGTCTTATCAGGTTTGCATTTGGACTTAATTACCTTCTCCCCCTTTTTGGCATCAGCAGGTAAAAGAAGAGAGAGAAGCAATTCCACGGAGGATTGGATCTCATTGAGTTGAGATTGCTGAAAAGCTTGATTTTTCAAAATTTCATCAATCTGAGACTGTTGCTTCTCTTGGGTTTTCTCAATGTTGGTAATTTGATCAAAGGAAGGTTTGAAAAACCTTTTCTTGTTCATCTTGACAAGTGTATCTTGCTGCAATAAGGATTCTTGAATCTTGTCCACTTTGGCCTGAGTTACAGACTGTTGACCTTGAAGGTGCCTTGTAGTAAGTGCAGTAACTCTTAGCTGTGTCTTGAAATCTTCATTGACTAACAACTCATCAGCTTTTTCCAAATGATCAGCAAGAATCTTTTTAGAAGGAACAAAGGTAACTGTGTTCCACTCCTTAGTCCACTCCTGTCCTCTAGGAGTTTCACTCCAAGGTACTGGTGCTTCCCCTGTCACAAACTTTTTGACTATTTCAGCCTTTAAAGGAGCTTGTAGAGGTGCATGTCCAGAAGGACCAGCTGCATCAGCATCTAAATTTGTAGCAGCATTACCAGTAGCATCAACATTTGCAGCATCAGAACTTACAGAGTCAACGGCTTCAGCATCTTCTGATACAAGAATAGTATGAGAAGCTATGGATGCTTCAACATCATCCTCTAAGGACTGATCTCCAACTAAGTTCTGATCAACATCCATATTCTGATGCTCACCTAAAATCTAATCTTCAGTATCTAGATACAGAGAAGGTGTTGTAGGCAATTCTGGATGAAAATCAGCATCAGGAATTGGTGTTGTTGGTGGAGTGACTTGAATTGTTGGAGCTTCTAAGTAGAGAACCTCAGGCACAATTAGGTTGTGAATATCAATCTCAGCACTTGTGCCTGGGTCTGCAGTAGATACTGGTTCAGTTATAGGAGACACAGGTGGTGTAGATACTTTATCTTGAGCAGTTTCCTGAGTTGGTGACAATGGAGGTGTAGATGCAGTAGCTTCAGCAAATTCTGGCTCTTTTGAGATCAGAGATCCTGATCTCCTTCCTGAGCTGCTACTTCCTCATCCTCTGAAACTGGCTTAGCCCTATTCCCGTGTGCTCTCTGTTTCTTGTATCTCTTTGAAGGTGGAGATACCTTGGGAGTTTCATCAGAATACATCCTTCTAAGCCTTTTGAGAAGCTTAGAACCCCCAATTCCAATATCCTTCTAAGAAGAGACCTTCTCAGCTTCTTTGACAACAGGTTCTGACACAGGAACCTATTCCTCACTATCTGACTCATCTCTCAGAACAATCCTCCTTCTTTTCTGTTGTGTCTGAGGTACAGTCTTTGTCCTCTTGAGCTTTGAAGATGAAGGCCTCACAGTATGTGCTGATGATGGAGGTTGAGATATCTGTGAAGGTTTG
Organism: Apium graveolens; assembly: GCF_009905375.1. Lineage (NCBI taxonomy): Eukaryota > Viridiplantae > Streptophyta > Magnoliopsida > Apiales > Apiaceae > Apium > Apium graveolens. The sequence continues at coordinate 167,613,554 of NC_133655.1, forward strand.
AAATATGTTCTGATGGAGGGTTGAGTTGGTTGAGGTGTATGTGTGTTGTGTTCTGATGGTTGTTGTGATGTCTGGGATGTGCTAGTGGGTTGAACATCAGGGTACACAGATCTGTAGGTGTGAGGATCAGCATTTACCAGGATCTGTTTTACAGACTGAGGTATCTGTAAGGGTCTAACCACCTTCTTCTTAAGGTCAGTCTTTACCAAGTCATTAAAATCCCGTTTTGCAAGCTTAAAGGGTGGAATTAAATCAGTGGTAGGTTGGGGTTCATCAGCACAACAGAAGGTATATATAAGCTGACAGAATCGAGAAAAGTACACTACATTCCTATCTTCTGTCATCCTATCCCCTATAAAACCTAGCACAACACTTGCAAAATCAAAGTGAGATTGGTGAATAATAGCATACTTGATGTGCTGACTCATAATTGGAATGGCATCAAAGTTGGAACACTTATTGGCGAATGCCTTAGTGATACAGTCGAAGAAAAAGCTCCATTCCTTCCTGATATGTGCCCTTTTCAACTGTCCAAGCTTGGCCAAACTCTTCTCATAACCCAAATTGGACATGAGCTGCTATAGAACACGGTCCTCCGCTGTTGAAAAAATGCAGCCTTCTGGTAAGTGGAGAGCTTTACGAACTGCTCCAAGAGTTACCACATGCTCAACATCATTCACTTCAAAAAATAATGCTTGGAGTACCAGTAGCACCACCATTATCAAAATGCCCAATTCGCCAGAACGTCAGAACTTGTTGGCTTGAAATGACTTGAGGTTGGGTCAACGCATACCCAATCTCACTATGTGCTAGAAGATCTTGTACAAAGTGCAAATCATATGGAGCTTCAGCCTTGTTCAAGATTGCAGCATAGTTGTTGGGTACAAACTTGGCTCCATCTATAATCAAATCCTTAGGTGCCATGAGAAAAATTGAGAAATTAGGTTGCCTGTAAGGTGTTTGATAAAATGTCTGTATGAAAAAGCGTCACTAGATGAGAGAGAATAAAAGTAAAGAGATAGATAAAATATGAAAGTAAATAAAAGAGTTTACAATCTTTTCTCTCTTTTACTTATACACGATAGAAAAAGTAACCGTTGGTACACCTGTCAGACATGCAGCAGTAATAGATAATTAATGGGCACGGGAATTCAGTAATCATTACTTATCACATGCAATTTTTTAAGGAAAAACCGTTTCACTTACCAAGTAATCCCATTAATCAAGGTAGTTCAGTTTTGTTTTAAAATTTAAAACTGTTCCCACTTAATAAATTATTTTCACTGCGAGACCAATATTCTGTAAAAATATGACCAATGAGAGAATGACCATAAAGAAACCAAGTAAACAAATACTGCCACGTCAGAATCAGAACTTGATTTGTATCAGAGCTAAAAAGCTCATCAGAATATGGTTAGCATCAGGATTTAAAAATTCATCAGAATATCAAACGACTCAGAGACAAAATCTTGCATAAATATAAAATTTCATTAATATATTGAGCAAATACATTTCATGAAATTTAAATTACATGCTGAAAAGTACAAGATTGTCCTAAGCTACAAATCCTAACATCAACAGCTTTTGTCCTAAGCTAAGAAGCCAGACAAAGCTGACGGTGAAGAGAAACAGGGAGCAGAAATTATTTCTTCTTCCTACTCTCAACAAAAAGAACATCAAGATGAATGATTCGCTCTTGCTGTCGGAGATGACGGAGATGTAGATCTCGTTGGACTATCAATAGGTCATGTTTAATGATCTCTGGAAATTGAATCCAGAGATTATGAGGAATGTTGTTGATATGGTATGGAGTTGGAATTCCATTTTGAAAAACATGTACAGTCTCAGTGCCATAATTGTAAAACCAGCCAAATTCAGCCATTTGTGATGAAGAGAGTGACTTTGTGAGAAAATGAGAGATGTGCTGGCTGGAATGAAGTGTTGGTTTAAATAGGCAATAGAATTCCAAGAGACATAAAGAAAATTGAATGGTTATAGGTAGAAATAATTCTACCTCGTCTCCCTAGACTGATGAGAATAAAACAGCCATTGGAAGTGTAATACAGGATTTAATGTGCACAAGAAACAAGTAAAAATTACTGTGCATGGACGTATACCACTAACCCAAATTATATTGACTGTTAATATCTCATCCAAACATATTCTGATTTTAAATAAGGCTGTTTCAGATTTTAACCACAAATAAGTCAAGTAAAGAATCATAGTGTAATATCAGAATTTAGACTTATATCAGAACTTAACAGTCATCAGCACATGATTTCTTAACTCGAAAAATGAATGCCTATTTCTGTAATTCTTCACATAAATTCTTATTTCATTTCTTCAGAACTTAATCATCAGAACTTCCATCATAACTTGTCCTCAAAATTTATGTAACAGATACTTAAACGTTCATCTAAAACACCATTTATCACCACAGTAATTTTCATCATTCATATGGAGTGTATATGTGTGCAGTAAGCTAAATATCAGATAAAGATTAAAGTCTGATTCACTTCAGTACATCTTAAAAATAAGGCATAACTAAGAACTTTGCTCAAAATCTGTCATGATTCTGAAGTCTACTTTTAGAAAGAGTTCATGCATGAGTCCACCTCAACAGTTTTGTGCTCATTTTATGCATCTTTTGAAATTCCATTTTACAGTGGCTTCTCAGTGTAAGTGAGTCATGACTGCTTATCAGAATTTATGCTATTATCAGAGTATTTCTCCAGTAATCATAGAGTGTGAAAAGTCACCAAGAAAAATATTTATTTTTGCTTTTCTGATGCATATTACTTAATACCAGCAAAGCACTTAGGTCTTCCCTTCCACAGTTTTTACTCTAGATCTCAAAGGAGTACTTGATTTTTATTTCTTTTTCTTTTCTTTTGATAAGTGAGGCTTATCAGCACTTAGTACATTCACAAGATTTACTAACATCAGAACTTAACAGATGAGAAGCACTATTCTAGTTATTGACTTAGTAATAAGATAGACAAAGTAAACTTAACTAAGCTCAATATCAGAATTTGCTTGTGTCAATAGATTTCCACATAAATAATTACTTCAAACATGGGATTTGTTAGTATATTAAAGACTACCAGGTCAGCATCTAGCATATTTATCCTCATTGGATTGAATAATCATAGAAACATTCATATCACTATCAAGGTTTAGAAATTCACATCAGACAACAATCAGTACTTAAACAATTTTCAATTAAGCACAGAATACACAAAGATGTTAATATCTGTAAATACTGATCATAAAGTCTAATGCATCAGAACAAAAACTAAGCAGATTTAGAGAAAGAACCTGAAACCATTCCAAGTTCATTTACTAATCTTATAAAAGTAGCTTCAAACAGTGGTTTTATGAAGATATCTGCCAGTTGTTGATCTGTTGGAACAAAGTGCAATTCCACTGTACCTTCATCCACACGTTCCCTTATGAAGTGGTACCTTATGCTGATGTGCTTTGTCATTGAGTGTTGAACTGGATTACCTGTCATAGCAATAGCACTTTGATTATCACAGTAAATAGGGATTTTAAAATATGTTAACCCATAATCCAGTAACTGATTCTTCATCCAAAGAATCTGTGCACAACAGCTTCCTGTAGCAATGTATTCTGCTTCTGCAGTTGATATGGAAATTGACTTTTGTTTCTTGCTAAACCAAGAAACCAATCCGCCTCCAAGAAATTGGCAGCTTCCACTTGTGCTTTTCCTGTCAATTTTGCAACCTACAAAATCTGCATCTGAGTAACCTATTAGCTTAATGTCTGATTCTCTAGGATACCACAATCCCAGATCAGTTGTTCCCTTAAGATACCTGAAAATTATTTTCACAGCTGTTAAGTGAGGTTCTCTTGGATCTGCTTCAAATCTTGCACAAAGACAGGTAGCATACATGATATCAGGTCTACTAGCAGTTAGATAGAGTAGAGAGCCAATCATACCTCTGTAATCAGTAATATCTACTGATTTACCAGTATCCTTATCCAATTTTGTTGCAGTGGCCATGGGAGTGGATGCACTTGAACAATCTTGCATTCCAAATTTCTTCAGCAAATTTCTGGTGTACTTGGTTTGACAAATAAAAGTGCTTTCTTCATTCTGCTTGACTTGAAGGCCCAGAAAATAGCTAAGTTCCCCCATCATACTCATTTGATATCTTGACTGCATCAGTTTGGCAAACTTCTTGCAAAGTTTGTCATTTGTAGAACCAAAGATGATATCATCAACATATATCTGAACCAAAAGTAAGTCCTTTCCATGGTTGAGGTAGAACAGAAATTTATCAATAGTTCCTCTGTTAAATCCACTTTCCAGAAGAAACTGAGCTAAAGTCTCATACCATGCTCTTGGAGCTTGCTTAAGGCCATAAAGTGCTTTATCAAGCCTGTAGACATGATTTGGAAATTTAGAATCTACAAAGCCTGGAGGTTGTTCAACATATACTTCCTCTTCCAACTCTCCATTGAGAAAAGCACTTTTCACGTCCATTTGAAAGACAGTAAACTTTTTATAAGCAGCATAAGCCAAAAATATCCTTATGGCTTCCAATCTAGTAACTGGTGCAAATGTTTCATCATAATCAATTCCTCCTGTTGAGAATATCCTTTTACAACCAGCCTTGCTTTATTCCTTGTAATTATGCCATCACTATCAGTTTTGTTTCTGAACACCCACTTTGTACCAACAACAGATCTGTTCTTTGGTCTTGGCACTAGGGTCCAGACTTTGTTTTTTTCAAATTCATTTAACTCTTCCTGCATTGCTTGCACCCAATCAGCATCCTGAAGAGCTTCTTCCACTTTCTTTGGTTCAGTCTGAGAAAGATAAGAATTATAGAGACATTCACTTGAAGTAGCTGTTCTAGTTCTGACACCTGCATCAGGATTTCCAATAACCAAGTCAGGTGTATGTGATTTATTCCACTTCCTTGCAGATGGAAGGTTTTTCTCTAGAACTGGATGCTCCCCCATGATCCATGCTATCTTCATCAACATTTTCTGATGCTCCCCCTGAAACTATGCTCTCTGAGTTGGATCCTTCGGAAATTGAGTTTTTAGAATTATCAGAACTTGGCTTATCAGAACTTGATGAATCAGAACTTGAAGAGCCAGTTGTATATTTTGATGCTTCTTGAGATGTGGTTGTATCTTCAACATGCTCCCCCTGCACAGGTGCATCTTCCTTTGGTATAGTCACCACAGTTTCAATAATATCAGAGTTTAATCCATCAGAGTTTGCAGTATCAGGATTTAGACTGTCAGGATTTTCAATATCAGAATTTAAGTCTTCATTTTCAAATCTCAGCTGATCATGATCATTGAAATCTTCAAGTCCAGTAATCTTCTTATCATCAAAGGAGACATTGATAGATTCCATGACAACCCTTGTTCTTAAATTGTAGACTCTGAAGGCTTTTGTGGAAAGTGGATACCCAACAAAAATTCCTTCATCAGCTTTTACATCAAATTTGGATAGTTGTTCAGGGTGAGTCTTAAGAATAAAACACTTGCATCCAAATACATGAAAATACTTCAGATTTGGCTTCTTTTTCTTCACCATCTCATATGGTGTCTTTCCATGCTTGTTAATGAGTGTTGCATTCTGAGTAAAACAAGCAGTCTGCACAGCTTCAGCCCAAAAATAGGTTGGTAGTTTTGCTTCATCAAGCATAGTTCGTGCAGCTTCAATAAGAGTTCTATTCTTTCTTTCAACAACTCCATTTTGCTGTGGAGTTCCAGGAGCAGAAAATTCCTGCTTGATTCCATGATCTTTGCAGAACTCTTTCATTGTCAAATTCTTGAACTCAGTGCCATTATCACTTCTTATGATCTTCACAGAATCTTTGACCAATTTATCCAGTTGTTTGACATGATCAATCAAGATAGATGTAGTTTCACTTTTTGTGTGCAAGAAATACACCCATATGTATCTGGTGAACTCATCCACTATGACCATATCATATTTCTTCTTTGCAATAGACATGACATTCGCTGGACCAAATAGATCTACATGAAGTAGGTGATAAGACTCAAGAATTGATGATTCAGTCTTGCTCTTGAATGAAGATTTTCTTTGCTTAGCCTTCTGACATGAATCACAAAGGCCATCAGAAGCAAATACTGATTTTGGCAATCTCTCACAAGATCTTTCTTGACCAGTTCATTTATATTGTTGAAATTTAAATGAGAGAGTTTCTTGTGCCAATTCCAGCTTTCTTCAATTGATGCTCTACTCACTAGACAGATTGCAGACCCATCAGTACTTGTTGAAAGCTTGGCTTCATAAATGTTACCATGCCTGTATCCTTTCAGAACAACTTTTCCTGTAGATTTGCTTACAATTTCACAGTGTTCTTCAAAGAAATCCACATGATAACCTCTGTCACAGATATGACTAACACTCAGCAGATTGTGTTTAAGTCCTGAGACCAGAGCTACTTCTTTAATGATGACATTCCCAAGATTGATATTGCCATATCCCAATGGTTTTCCAATGTTGCCATCTCCATAAGAAACACTTGGGCCAGCCTTCTCCACAAAGTCTGATAGCAGGGCTTTATTTCCAGTCATATGTCCTGAGCATCCACGGTCCAGAACTAGGATGTTTTTCTTGTTGCCCTGCAATCACAAAGACCACTAATGATTAGTTTTAAGGACCCAGACTTGCTTGGATCCTTTGGTCTTATTAGGTTTGTTAACATTTGCAGCGGATTTAGCATCAGAGTTTGTGTTAACATTTTTCTTATCAGCATTTACACTATCAGACTTTGTATCAGAACTTACACTAGAAGGAACAATGCTAACTTTCTTTAAAGACGGTTTTATTTGATAATAATCATAGTACAAACTATGATATTCCTTACAAGTATAAATGGAATGCCATAAACTACCACAATGAAAACAAGGATTTTGTGGCCTATATCTAACAGACTGGCCGTTAACTCCTGACTTTGAAGATAAGGAGTTTATATTCTTATTCTTCCTGCAAAAAGAAGCCAGATGGTTAGAACTTCCACAGTTATGAAATATTTTTCTAGGAGCATTAGGAACAGGCTTATAATCATTGCTTTTATTCACACCTTCATTTCCATTCCTATTTTTCCTAGGTGACTTTATCTTGTTTATTTTCTTTACATCTTTCAGCTTATGCTTAAGCTGCTTCTTTGTCATTAAGCCTACGTTTACTTCAGTTGTCTTTTCCTGTTTTAGTTTGTTAGAAGTTAATTCCTCTTTAACTTCTGATTTCTCAGTATCAGACTTTACAGCTACAAACTTAACAGGTTTTAACTTTGGCTTTTGTTTAACAACTATAGGCTTAATTTCTACAGTTCCTTTATCATTCTTATCATCTCCATAATCTAATCCCTCTTTCCAGTTTCCACTACTTAACAAATTCTGAGTTGTTCTGCCAGAGTTAGTCCAAGTCCTAATAATATCTCTTTCCTTTTCTAACTCAGTCTTTAGAGATTCATTCATTTTAAGTACTTCATCCCTAACATAGAAAGCATCATCTCTATATTTCTGAGTTTGATGGAACATGACTAACTCTTTTTCAAAATAATCATTCCTCTTTTTACAAGCAAGATTTTTAGAAGTTAATCTTTCATATGTTAAAGTTTGATCTCTATAACTAATGAACATGGTTTTAAGATATCTTCTCAACTCATTAATGTCATCGGTATGAAAGGCGTAAGTAGTTTGAGGTACCTTTAACTCATCAGCTTCAGGACTGCTATCAGCATTTGCCATCAAGGCATAGTTCACCTCACTTTCAGAATATCAAGTGTATGTCCAGCTTTTCTTCTTTGTGACAAGAGTCTTGCCTTTGTCACTCTTCACTTTCTTGTAATCAGGAGATATGTGGTCTTTCTCACCACAGTTGTAGCATTTGACATTTGTGTAATCTCCTCTGTCAGACTTCCCTCTTTTGCCTTCATATTTTGTGAAACTCTTCTTATCAGAACTTGCACCTTTCCTGGAAAACCTCTTTCCCTTTCTGAATTTCCTGTATGTAATCTATAACGAATCGTATATTTTTTATATTTAATTAAAGTGTAATTATGGAATTATTAAATGAATAATATATGTGTATAGCTTCTGTCAGCTATGTGTTGTTTTACTTTTATCTATGTGTGTGAATTATGGTGTCCAGTGAGGTTCATATAATTAATTATGGACTTGTATTGACTTGTTCTTACTTTTAAAAGTGGATTTAATACAAGTTTATATGTGTAAATATGTGGATTGTCTCTAAAAAAAATTATTTTTATGACTTTATAATCTCAATAATTATTTTTGGGATTTTATAAATTTCATAAATCAATATTTCATCAATTATTTAACCCTATATGATTTTATGATTGTATTTATTTGTAAAATCTGTATTTAATTCTTGAATTCTTTAAAAATTATGAAACTTACACTTATTTAAGTTGGGAATATTCCGGGAATTTAAAAATTATTTTGGAAATTTTCGGAGTTAGTTTCACCCACGCGTCGTTTCGTTATATGTTAAAAAGCGGGTACAAAGTGCACCTTGAAAATTATTTTAAAAATTTTGAAACTTATGTTTTTATAAACTTCGGGACATTTATGACATTTTAAAACTATTTTTGTAATTTTTGGAGATTATTTTATTTCCACATCGGTTAGTTAATTTCGAATTTCGGGGCAAATCGGGCCCTTAAATCTTCGTATTTATCCCAAATGCAACGTGTTTGTTTCTCAGTAAATATGTTGCCAGGTGTTACAATTTCAGAGGAGAGGAATAAAAAAATAAAAATAAAAAAATAACAGGGGCTTCCCCCTTTCTCTTTGTTCACTCGGTTCCTGTTGTCTCTCTCGAAAACATCTCTCGTCTCTCTCTCAGTTATCTCTCTTTCTTCCCTTATGTTGTTCCTTTCTTCCTCGGCTTCGCTGCAGTTGCCGTCTTTTCTTCCTTTCCGCTTTTCCGGCCACCGTTGTTATCTCCGGTTGGTTCGATTCCTGTTCTTCAGTTTCATTTTTGTCTATTGCATACATATATCTGGGTATATATGTTAGTGTGTGTGTGTGTGTAATAGTGTGGGTATGGTTGTGCAGTATGCGGTTTCTTGTTTCTCCGGGTTGTTTCCCGGCTGTCTCTGTGTTTTCGAATTGTTGTTGTGGTGCTGTACGCGTCACGCGCGTGTTGCCCTGTTTATTTTTGAATTTTAATTATTTTATCTAATTTTCTGCAGGAATTTTTAATGATTGATTTCGTGAAATAAATAATAATTTTGTGCGGGAAATTATTAAAAATAATCGATGAAATTCGTGATTGGAAACCCGATTCGGGTACCTCCGAATTTTACCGCCGTCGGCGATGAGCCTCGGCGAGCCGACGTTGGACTGTGATGACGTTGTTCTGAGTCCTATAAACAAATAAATAAATATAAAATACGAGTATAAATATAAGATGTAATAATAATAATTAGTTGGTTAAATCGGTGTTTGTGAAATGGATTTCGGTTGTATTGGTGAAATAAATTGCTGAATTGATTGGTTGTGATTTGTGCTGCCCAAATTTTTGGAAATTAAATTCAGAAATTTTGGACATACCCTGTAATTATCGGAATGTCGAACGAGTATAAATAAGTATATCCATATATTCTGTGCGAAACTTGATTATACGATGTGATGAACTATTTTGCCAAATCAATAACCCTGATTTCGTAAAATTTCGAGTATACGTATTTTCTAAAAATGAACACCAAACCGAGTTCTCGAGAACGTGAACCCTGACTGTTAGATGTGTTATTGTATTGTAATAATGTACATAATTACAAGTCGGGTTTGAATATCGTTGGGTAGAATTGGTATTGAGGATATGTCAAGCATACCTAGACGTCTAACGTAGGGTATTTCGGCTCTGTAGGTTCTGATCGAAGGACTCAGGAATTGATTTCGAATTAAGATAATCTAGTGATCAGTCGGCAAGTGCCTCGAGGTTCCCAAGCAAAGAACCCTGAGAGTCTTGGATACTATCTTGAGATAGATTGCCGCGAAGCAAGGATGTCTTCTAGTGAGACAGTCATTTTTCCATGAGAGCCTGAACGTTCAAGTCTATCAAAATCAGTTAGAGATGGTCGTAAAGCTCTGCAAGGCAAGTACCCCTGACCATTCTTTTATGGTTCAGTGCATATGAATAGCTAAATGTTTTACTTTCGTAATGGAACATAAACGTTTTAAGTTACGTATCCCCCGTATTTGAAATGTTGTTTAAAATTATGTTTTGGGGAAAAGTAACTTCTGAAAATACCTATCTCTAAACGTGATTTAAATAAAAAGAGGATTTGAATAGTGTGCTGTGATAGAATTGATTTTTTTAAAAAAGAGATAGGTAAAAGTGATTTTTGAAAATTGGATAAAACGATCAGATATGGGATATGTTGGGGCCAGAGTAGGCCTATTGAGGTGGTGTAAGAGGCTAATTCGGTTGCGCACACTGTATAACCGATTAGTCCAGCAGGTCAGAGACCTAGCTAGTCTTTGAATTCCGGAACAGATAAATGAGTTGGCAGTTGGAGCCATAAATGAGATGGCAGTTGGAGCCATCTGGTGTTGATAGCCTGATCAGCTCTATTCACATATCTGCTATGTATCTGATTTGGTTTTGTGTTTCCCACAAGGGCATGAGTAGTTGATATAGCGGATTTAGAAATGAAAATGGCATGCTAGAATTTGACTCTGGTATTTATACACAGCACACTACTGATGTTATTGTTTTACAGAGCATGCTAGTTTTGATATCCAGTTTATACTTGTTTTACACGTTTCTGGCAAGATATGAATTCTGTTCCTATAACTGCTTACTTTAAACTGTTTTGCTTGTTATTCATATAGCGGTACTGCTGAGCAAGCAATTGCTCACCCTTGCAGAATGTTTTATATATGTATTGCAGATGCCTAAGAGATTCTTTGGTGATAGTCGGGCAGAGTTCTTGTTCCCTTCGTGTCAGACTCCTCTGAGATGGTTGTGTTAGACCAAGGATGGTCTGTTGGGTTGCTGTGTTAGGTTAGCTGCGTCGAGATAATTGTTGTAAGTTTGAGTTGTGTTAGTTGAGTAACCTAAGTCATACTTAAACCTGGCAAAGATCTTGGTAAAAGGGTCGTAGCTATATCCTATTATTGAATTATTTATCTTTTGGTTGTTATTGATGACGTCAACTCCTGACCCCGGGGTTGAGGCCGTCACAGTTGGTATCAGAGCTACAGGTTTGAGTCCCTGATTTAGGTTAGAGCGGAGTCAAAAGAGTGCAGAAAGGAATGTATATAGGTGTGAGTCAGTAACTCAATCAGAGGAGCAAGTCTATGAGTTTAGTCAAGGGTTTCGAAAGTGTAACCCTGACGTTTGTTGAAGATTGACTGGAACTGCCCTAACCTAGAGTATGTTTCTTTCGCCTATGTATTATTAGTAACGTTCGATAGAGATTTCTAGTTTTCCCTCGAGAAAACGAGTTTGATTGCGAGGATTCAGCATTGAGCGGGCTCTGGTTGTGCCAGCTGATAAGACGCCAACGTTATTTCTAAATATCATATTTTCTGTGTCAAGGAATGTTATTGGACTGATTGTATGGCCTTGGTGAGTTCGGATAGCGTGATAATAGTTAGGGGCTGTTATGACGATTAAGTTTGGTAATGAATGTGGATCAGAACGGGAGGTGACATCTTTGAGCTCTTTTGTTTCTTCCTTTAAATGTATTTTATCTCCAGATTAATTATTTCCTATTTCATAAGTTGTTTATCTTTCTTGTGAGGAAGTTTTGAACCCAAGGTAAGCTACTTAGGGTTCTGTTAATCTCATTACAAATCAGATTCACCCCTTCCTATTTGTGAATTTTCTTTTTAACCTTGTTTATTCTCTTGGAAATTCTATTGGTTGATTGGGGCAAACAATGCATATGAGATGACCATTTGTCTGTGTGGAAAAAAGGGTCTGGTGGGACGCCACCGAATTATGTGTTGTGACCTTATGGTACTAAGACTGCCCATCTTATGTACTTGTATGGTTGCCCTCAGTCATACCTACATCTTCATCACTGTTTCTTCTTATTTGATTCCCTTGAGTTGGAAATTTCCTTCGATATTCTATGATAATGAATTCCCGCGACTTGATGGTCCTCGTTGTTGAAAGCAAGTAAGAGTGGTTGTTGAGAAGAACGAGGGTCCTATATCAGGATATCATTTAAGAATAATGGTAACCGCGAGAGCTCATGATCTAAGGATGGAGTTACAGCTTCGGGAAAAGTAAGACAGTGGTGGATGAACCGCTCGTGGGTGAAAAGAAATCCTCTCTAGAAGAGTGATTGGTTAAAATTTGAACTTTGGTGCCTAGAGGAGCTCAGCGTTCCTTAAATTGACCTAATTAAATAGTTTGTTCAAGGTAGGTGGATGATATGGCCAGATAAGTTTCGTAGTATATCAGATTAGTATTAGTATGATAATAGAGCAATGACCGGAAGTTAGTCCGTTGTTGTTGTATTGAGGAGTCATGCTATGGTATTTGATTTCTTTGTATTTTAGTCCCCTAAACTGTTGTTGATTCTGCTACTGTCATTGTTGATGTGATTGCTAGTGCTATTAATCTAGATTTCTTTGGTAAATGGGCCCCGGTATTAAAGACATAGGTATTTTATTGGGCAGCATTTTCCTGATACAAGTGCACCGTTTAAACGGTGATATCTTTTGCTAAACATTTTGCTATGTTTTGAATAAATTCATTTATATATTCCAGGAAAATGCCACCCAAGAAATTACACAGTCTAAAGAAAATAGTAGTAGTTTTGTAGAGGGTTCAATTATAAATGAAATCCTAGACTTGTTGCGCAAGCAGCAGCAACAACAGTTGCAGCTAATCCAACAGGTTCAGCAACAGCAACTACTGTCGCAGTAGCAACAGCAAGGAGTGAGCCCAAGTGTATGTTTCAAATCTTATTGGAATGTTAACCTCTTTGAGTTTAAAAGTGAACCTAATCCAGTAACTGCTAGAGCATGGTTAAGAGAAATGGAGGAAGTTTTCAACCTCGTGCAAGTAAGTGATAACCGTAAGACCGATTATGTAAGTTATTTGTTGAAAAATAAAGTGAATTATTGGTGGGAATCAACCAGAGCGTTAGAAGGAGAAGGCCCTATTTCATGGGCTAGGTTTACTGAGTTGTTTTTGGAAAGGTATTTCCCAGATTGTGTGCAAAGTCAAAAAAAAAATTGAGTTTCTAGAACTGGAACAAGGTGAAAGAAGTGTGTTAGAATTTGAGGCCAAGTTTACAGAATTGGCCTGATTAGTTCCTAAGTATGTAAGTATGGAGATTCAGAAAGTAAGGAGATTCCAACAAGGGTTGAAGCCTGGAATTCGCAGAGGAGTTGTGGCATTGCAACCCAGGACATACTCCTCTATGGTTCAGGTCGCCCTAGTAATGGAAGGTGACCAGAAGTTGATTGTTAAGGATGAAAGTGATAAGGAAAGGAAGTCGGAAGGTGTTAAGGATAAAGCAAACCAAGGAAAATCCACTAAGGGATTTGAGAATTGGTTTGGCCGGAATAGGGGTAAGAGACTCCGGAGATAGAGTTTATTACAGGCTAAGTCTAGTGTTACTTCAGTTGTTTCCAGTCTAGCCCAGTTAGTCAAGTGAGCAGTGGATTGCAAGTTCTGTGAAAGGAGATGCAGTGGTACGTACAAGAAGAATGTGCGATGTTTCAAGCTGGACATAAGGGTCATTATGCCTCGGAATGTAATCCAGAAAATCCAGGAGTTACTTGTTATAATTGTGGAGAAGTTGGGCATATTGCAAGGAGTTGTAGAACGGTTACTCAAGATACTATATCCCAAGGGCCAACATCCAGCACAGCTAGAGGCAGAATTTCTAAAAAGACCAAGAGATCGAGCATTTAGAACTTGGACGTAGTTGCATCTAATTTGCCACCCTTCGAGCTAGAAGAGTTCGATGTGATTTTAGGATCGGATTGGTTGTCCTGTAGTAAGGTAAGGAGCGGTTTTTAGAAGAAGTGAAGTATAAAGTGTACAGAAGCCAATAATAAGGTAAATTTCTGAATACAGAAGCAATATAATGAATTCTTCCAATCATGCAAGAAGAGAAGTGATAAGCTAATGACATAAAGTAGATCCACCATCTGTAAAGATACGAAGAAGAAAATACGTAAGCTGGAGGAATTTTGAGTAATAAATAAATGTCCTGGAATGTCTGAAAGTCAGTGGAACGAAATACTAAGTGTGATAATTGTGAAAGTGATTGAAAGGAAAGTGAATGTAATAGATAAAGACCCTGAAATGCACCAGTGATGTTGCTGGAAAGAGGAATGAAATTATGAGATTGTGTACTGATTATTGGGAGTTTAACAAAATGATAAATAAGAATAGGTAACCTCTATAAAGAATTGGTTACTTATGTGACTCAGTGCAAGGAATGTGTTGTTTCTCGGAGATTGACTATTGATTAAGGATCCAGCCTGAAGACATACCAAAGATTGTGTTGAGAGTGGGTTATGAATGTTGTAAGTTCTGGTGATAATATGTGAAGTAATAAGTGTATCAGCTGACTATAAGGAATTAAAGATATGGTGTGTTAGGTCACACACACACTGTAGAGGGGGTGAATACAGTGTATAGTACACTCAAATCGAACTTTAAGAACTTAAGTAACAGAAAACAAACTTTATTGAAACAATAAACTCTGTTACAGTATGAAATTGTTACCTCTCAGTGATGAACAAATATCACGAGAGCTGCTAGGGTTACAATGAATAATCTTCTTTAATAATGATAACACTTTTAGTGTAAACCCTATGTCTGTGTTTATATACTACACAGTTACAAGATAATCGCTAATTGATATGGAATATAATTCTGCTTCCTAAAATATATCAATCAGATATCTTTTCTTCCAAGTATTCCATTCTTTACAGAATTCCTTCTTCATGCATATCTCTTCTTATGTTTGTCTTGATCTTCTTTCCTTTAATCAGCTACTGTCCTTATCTGATTGTCCTTCAACACTTAAGTTCTGATATTTATCTTCTGATGATTATCTCCTGATAACATAAGTACTGATATCCTTAAGTCCTGACTTCCAGTATAAGTACTGATCAACAGTTAAGTACTGATTTATCCTGTTCAAGTAAGATCTGAAAACTAAACATAAAACATATTAGCCATGACATTATCAAATATATCTAACAATCTCCCCCAACTTGTAAATTAACATAATATACAAGTTTAACAGATATTTGATGATATCAAAAACATTAAGTACAAATGCATGAGAATTAGACTAGATAACTACAACTTACAGTCCTTAAAGCTTTTACCAATTTCAACTTCTGATAACAACTTCAGTCTGTATAAATATCAGAATTTAAGCAGTTGTAGATCTTCGACTTGGCTTCATCATTTTCTGATCTCTCTGATGTCAGGAGTTGTTCTGAGATAGTTCTTCAACAAACATTTCTCAGCATATCTTAGTTCATCAATCATTCTCCTTTTGACATTTTTAAGCTCTGCAGTATCTTCACCAGTTTGAAAGATTGCAGCTCTGAGATCATTGATCTTTTCTTTTCTCAACTCCTGATCTAGTCTTATGACATAAGCTTTGTCAGACTCCAGATTGAATTTGAGTCCCTTAATACCAATATATGTTCTGATCTGTGCAGTATTAGGCTTCATATCAACAATATCACCATTGTGATCTCTGTACTTTGGAACATATATGATGTCAGACTTAACAGAATAAAGCCTTTTCTGTCTCTGAATCTGTTCTTTTAAATAGTTTGCAGCAGTCTCTGTTATTCTGTCATCCACTTGAAGTAAGAAAAGTACATGCTCCAATTCTTCAAAATACTTCAATGGAATGGCATTTTGTCTTATATGATAAACCCTACCATCTGTCATGAAATACAACATGATGTATTCTTTCAAGTAGGTATGGTAAACCATCTGTACAGATTCCAGTTGATTCAATCTCTCAGGAGTTGCTCCAATACCTGGTTCACTCAAGGAAGTTGGATCATTGGTAGTGTTGTGTACTCTTCTTTCATCAGCACTTCCCAATCCAGTTTTATCTCTAGCTTCCTTTCCAGTAACTACTCTTGCTTTAAAACCACTTGCAGTAGTCTTCAAAGATTGAGTCTGTTTTGCTTTAGTGAATCCTGGTAGGAGTGTCTTTGATCTATTTTCTGATATCAAGTTAACTTGAGCTCTGTCAGAGGTTACTTGCTTCTTCTGAATATCAGAACTTACAATTTCTTGACTCTGAACAACTTGAGCCATGTCAGAGGTTGTTTTAAGAACTTTTCTTGAAGTCAGAGCAAGATCATCCTTTTCATCGGTAATTTCTTCTTCCTCAGGAGGTACATAAACCTTGATAGGTTCACCAACCTTTTCTTTACCCTTGGATCTTGGATCTATCTGTGGTTGTGATCTAGCCAACGTTGCTTCAGTATGTGTCCTTTCTTTGATCACAATGCCTTTGAGTTTTGGAAGTGAATTTTTACCAGAAGCTTCAGATTTAGATGTGACTTTCTCTGATTTAAGTCTAGCTTCTTCTTCCTTTAAACTTTCCAAGTCCATTCCTGGATTTTCTTGAAGAAATAACTGTCTTGACATTTCCTCATCAAGATCTAGAAGTTCATCAGAACTTATCCTTTTACCAGCAGCAGAACTTATTCTTTTCCCAGTATCAGAACTTATCCTGTGACTAGCTTGTCTTGATGTAAACCTTCTACCTTGACTATGACCGCTACCCATTCCAGAGTATCCTTGATCATCATTTCCATCATCCTTTCCTTGCAGTGTCTTGTTAGTGTTGCATTTGGACTTAATTAGCTTCTCCCCCGTTTTGGCATCAGCAAATAGTAAAAGAGAGATAAGTAATTCCACTGAGGATTGGATTTCAGTAAGTTGCGATTGCTGAGAAGCTTGATTTTTCAGAATTTCATCAATCTGAGCTTGTTGTTTCTCTTGAGTTTTCTCAATATAAGCAATCCTGTCAATGGTAGGTTGAAAGAACTTTTTCTTATCAATTTTCCAAACTTGTTCTTGTTTGATAAAGTTCTCCTGAATCTTGTGTAGCTCTGCATGAGTAGTTGAATGAAGACCTTGTAGATGTTTAGTACTCAATGCAGTGACTCTAAGCTGGGTTTTTAAATCATCAGAATTTAACATTTCATCAGCTTTAGTCAAGTGCTCAGCAAGATGTATTGCAGTTGGAACACATGAAACTGAGTTCCATTCCTTAGTCCACTCCTGACCTGCAGGAGTTTCACTCCAAGGTACTGGTGCATCCCCGGTAACAAACTTCTTTACCAGTTCAGACTTAGGAAGAGTCTGTTGAGGAGTATATCTGGAAGGACCTGCTTCATCAGCATCTACAGTTGGAGCAACATCACCAGTATCTCCAGCATTTGCAGCATCAGAACTTAAAGAATCAGTATCTTCTGATAAGACAACAGTGTGAGTAGCAATGGAGGCTTCAGCATCCTCTAATTGCTGATCTGAAACTAAGTTCTGATCAACAGCCATATCCTGATGCTCACCTAAAGTCTGATCATCAGCATCTTGATGCAGAGAAGGTGTTGTTGATAACTCTGGAGTTTGAACAGCATCAGTAACAGGTGTTGTGGAAGGATTATTTGCTGTTGGAGCTTCTAAGAGAAATACTTCAGACACAACCAAGTGTTGAACATCAATATCAGCACTTGTGCCTGGATCAACAAGAGACACAGATGGTGAGTTAGCCTTGTTAGATACAGCTTCCTGAGATGGAGTTGATAGAGAAGAAGTGACTGGAGCAAATTCCTTGTCTTGTGAGATCAGAGATTCCTGATCCCCTTCCTTAGCTGCTTCCTCTTCATCATCTGAAATTGGCCTTTGTGCCCTATGTTTCTTGTACTTCCTTGTTGATTTGGATTCCTTGGGAGTTTCAGGAACTGTCATTCGTCTAAGCCTCTTGAGAAGCCTAGAACCCCCAATTTCAGAATCCTTCTGAGAAATCTCTTTCTCAGCTTCAGATACAACAGGTTCTCTAGCAGGAACCGGTTCCTCAGAATCAGATTCATCGCTCAATGCAATCCTCCTTCTCTTTTGAGATGTTTGAGGAACATTCTTTGTCCTCGTTGGCTTGGAAGATGAAGATTTCATAGTAGGTGCTGAAGATGAAGGTCGAGCAGTCTGTGAAGTGGAGAGATAGGATTTGAGATATGTTCTGAGGATAGGTTGAGTAGAATGAGAGGTCGGTACTGAGGTTGATGGATTTTGGGTGTTTGGAGTTGGTTGGACATCAGAGTAAACAGATCTATAAGTATCAGGATCAGCATTTACCAGGATCTGTTTTACAGACTTAGGAATCTGTAATGGTCTAACCACTTTTTTCTTAGTATCAGCATTTACCAGGTCATTAAAATATCGTTTTGCAACCTTAAAAGGTGGGGTTTGAGTGCTGACTAAATGAGGTTCATCAGTACAATAAGTGTAAATAAGTTGACAGAATCTAGCAAAATAAACAACATCTCGATCCTCTGTCATCCTATCCCCAATAAAACCAATTAAAGCAGTTGCAAAATCAAAATGAGTTTGATTGATAATTGCATACCCGATGTGCTGACTCATAATTGGAATAGCATCAAAATTCGAACATTTGTTCCCAAAAGCTTTGGCGATGCAATCAAACAAGAAACTCCATTCTCTTCTGATATTAGCCCGTTTCAACTGTCCAAGTTTCGTCAGACTCTTTTCATGTCCCAATTCAGCCATTAACTCCCGAAGGGCTGAGTCCTCTGGAATTGAGAAAGTACAATCTTCTGGAAGATGTAAAGCCCTGCGTACTGTGCCAGGGGTAACTACAAAGGATGAATCACCCACTTGGAAGATAATACTGGGAGTTCCACGTTGACCACCATCATCAAAAAGTCCAGTCCTCCAAAACCTCAGAACTTGTTGGCTTGAAAAGAATTCAGGCTGTGTTAATGCATACCTAACCTCACTATGTGAAAGAAGATCTTGCACAAAGTGCAATTCAGATGGAGCTTCAGTGTGATCAAGAACTGCAGCATAGTTGTTGGGGACAAACTTAGCTCCATCAATGATTAAATCCTTTGGTGCCATGTGAAAAAAAATGAGATTCAAGTATGCATGTTAGGTGTTTGAGATAATGTCTGTATGAAGAAAATAAAATATGAAGAAAATAAGAGAGTAAAAGTAAGGAGAGAGATAAAATATGAAGAAAATAAAAGATTAAAGAAATCTTCTCTCTGTTGTACTTATACTCTGAACAAAAATGTTACCGTTGGACACCTGTCAGACATGCAGTAATAACGGACAGTTACTGGGCTCGAGAAAACAGGAATCATTACTTACCCATTTGCCTAGTTTCAAGGAAAAACCGTTCCATTTATCAAGAGAAACAGTTTTAATTCAAAATTTAAACCGTTAGCACTGATTGAATTATTTTTCACTGCATCATTAATATTCTGAAAATACATCACATGAAAATGACCAAGATAAATTAGATAAGTAAGTGCTGAAAATGAATCAGAACTTAATATAAAACAAAATTTATATGGTCATCAGAATATCAATCAGGATTTATCAACACAAGATAAAATAACTCAGAGACAAAATCTTGAAGTAAAAATAACTTTCATTAATATATCAAGACAATACATTTATGAAATGGAAATTACATCAATACTTATACAAGATTTTCCCTAAGCTTTTAAACCTAACATCAACAGCCTTAGTCCTAGCTAAGAAGCCTGACAAAGCTGATGATGAAGAAAAATAGGAAGAAGACGAGATTAAGTCATCTTCTTCTTCCTACTCTCGACAAACATAATGGCGAGTCTGATGATTCGCTCTTGCTGGCGGAGAGCTTCCAGCCTTTCCTCCTCCAATCGCTCCAGATGGCGATGGTAGTCCATATAGAAGAACAGAAGGTGTGTCAGTACCTCCTGTGGGACAGAGTCCCAGATCTCCTCAGGAATGGCTGTGACATGCCATTCCTGCTGCCACTCGGCACAGCTTAGCTCCATATTGAAGTTTTGGTAGTTCAAAAACATGTTGTATCTGACCATTGTGTTTTTGAAAGAAGAAGTATGAAGATAAGTGTGTGAGAAGAATTTGATGGAAAGACTGATGTGAAGTGGTTGCTTATATAGGCAAGAGAATGCCAGGAGACGCAAAGAAATTGAATGCTGACAGGTAGAATTAATTCTACCTCGTCTCCCTAGACTTTAAAAAAGAATAACATTCATTGGAAAGAGGAATCATGGTTTAAAACGCACAAGAAACAAGAAACAGTGGACTGTTCAAGTACGAATACCATTAATCCTAATCATAGTGACTATTAATCTTCCACTTCAACATATTCTAGTTCGAACTGAGACCGTTATCAAATTTTATTCACAGATAAGCCAAGTAAAGGATTAGACTGAGAAATCAGAACTTAGACCTATACCAGAACTTAACAGTCATCAGAACATAATTTCTTAACTCGAAAAAGGAATGCCCATCTTAGTAAATCCTCATACAAGTTCTGAGTTATAGACTTCAGAACTTAATCATCAGAACGTGTAACTAGAACTTGTCCTCAGAATTTGTGCAATAATAACACAATGACTGTTTATCTAAAATAACATAGACCACCACAGAAATTTTCATCATTCAGATGGAGTGATTAGTGTGTGCATTAAGCTAAATAACAGACAAAGAGTAAAGTCTGATTCACTTCAGTACATCTTAGAAATAAGGCATAACTAAAATTTTGCTAAAGGGTTGTCATTGTCCTGAAACCTACTGATGAATGAGTTCATGCTTGAGTCCACCTCAACTATTTTGTGCTAATTTTATGCATCTTTTGAAATTCTATTTTACAGTGGCTTCTCAGTGTAAGTGAGTCACGACTTTTTATCAGAATTTATGCTATTATCAGAGTATTTCTCCAGTAATCATAGAGTGTGAAAAGTCACCAAGAAAATATTTTGCTTTTCTAATGCATATCTACTTAATACCAGCAATGCACTTGGGTCGTCCCTTCCACATTTTTACTCTAGATCGCAAAGGAGTACCTGATTTTATTCTTTGATCTTTTTGTTTTTTTTTCTTTTTATAAGTGAGGTTTATCAGCACTTAGTACATTCAGCAGTTTTACTAGTATCAGAACTTAACAGATGAGTAGCATTATTCTAATTTGTGACTTAGTAATAAGATATACAAAGTAAACTTAACTAAGCTCAATTATCAGAATTTGCTAGTGTCATAGGGTTTCCACTGAAATAATTACTTCTTACATGGAATCATTTGTTTATTGAAGACTACTAGGTCAGTATCTAGCACAGTTATCCTCATAGGATTGAATAGGTACTTGAACAGACATATCACTTATCAGAGTTTAGAAACATATATCAGAGAACAGTCAGTACTTAAAGACATTTATCAATTAAGCACAGAATAAACAATGAGATTAATTCTGTAAATACTGAGCATAGAGTCTGATAACACAGAACAAGACTAAGCAGATTTAGAGAAAGAACCTGAAACCATTCCAAGTTCATTTACCAATCTTGTAAAAGTAGCTTCACACAGTGGTTTTGTGAAGATATCTGCTAGTTGTGGATCTGTGGGAACAAAATGCAATTCCACTGTACCTTCATCCACATGTTCCCTGATGAAGTGGTACCTGATGCTGATGTGCTTTGTCATAGAGTGTTGAACTGGATTACCTGTCATAGCAATAGCACTTTGATTATCACAGTAAATAGGGATTTTGAAATATGTTAACCCATAATCCAGTAACTGATTCTCCATCCAAAGAATCTGTGCACAACAGCTTCCTGCAGTAATATACTCTGCTTCTGCAGTTGATATGGAAATTGACTTTTGTTTCTTGCTGTACCAAGAAACCAATCTGCCTCCAAGAAATTGGCAGCTTCCACTTGTGCTTTTCCTGTCAATTTTGCAACCTGCAAAATCTGCATCTGAGTAACCTATTAGTTTAAAATCTGATTCTCTAGGATACCATAATCCCAGAGCAGCTGTTCCTTTAAGATACTTAAAGATTCTTTTTACAGCTGTTAAGTGAGGTTCTCTTGGATCTGCTTGAAATCTTGCACAAAGACAGGTAGCATACATGATATCAGGTCTACTAGCAGTTAGATAGAGTAGAGAGCCAATCATACCTCTGTAGTCAGTAATATCTAATGATTTATCGGTATCCTTATCCAGTTTTGTCGCAGTGGCCATTGGAGTGGATGCACTTGAACAATCTTGCATTCCAAATTTCTTCAGCAAGTTTCTGGTGTACTTGGTTTGACAAATAAAAGTGCCTTCCTCATTCTGCTTGACTTGAAGGCCCAGAAAATAGCTAAGTTCCCCCATCATACTCATCTGATATCTTGACTGCATTAGTTTGGCAAACTTTTTGCAAAGTTTGTCATTTGTAGATCCAAAAATGATATCATCAACATAAATCTGGACCAGAAGTAAGTCCTTTCCATGG
Organism: Apium graveolens; assembly: GCF_009905375.1. Classification (NCBI taxonomy): domain Eukaryota; kingdom Viridiplantae; phylum Streptophyta; class Magnoliopsida; order Apiales; family Apiaceae; genus Apium; species Apium graveolens. The sequence continues at coordinate 167,636,098 of NC_133655.1, forward strand.
TTGAGGTAGAACAGTGTTTTGTCTATTGTCCCTCTGTTGAATCCACTTTCCAGAAGAAAGTGAGCTAAAGTCTCATACCATGCTCTAGGAGCTTGCTTAAGTCCATAAAGTGCTTTATCAAGCCTGTAGACATAATCTGGATGTTTGGTATCTACAAAACCTGGAGGTTGTTCAACATATACCTCCTCCTCCAATTCTCCATTGAGAAAAGCACTTTTCACATCCATTTGAAAGACAGTAAACTTTTTGTGAGCAGCATAAGCCAAGAATATCCTTATGGCTTCTAACCTAGCAACTGGTGCAAATGTTTCATCATAATCAATTCCCTCATGTTGAGAATATCCTTTTGCAACCAGCCTTGCCTTATTCCTTGTAATTATGCCATCACTGTCAGTTTTGTTTCTGAATACCCACTTTGTACCAACAACAGATCTATTATTTGGTCTTGGCACTAGGGTCCAGACTTTGTTTCTTTCAAATTCATTCAACTCTTCCTGCATTGCTTGCACCCAATCAGCATCTTGAAGAGCTTCTTCCACTTTCTTTGGCTCAGTCTGAGAGAGAAAAGAATTGTAAAGACATTCATTTGAAGTACCTGTTCTAGTTCTGACACCTGCATCAGGATTTCTAATTATCAAATCAGGTGTATGTGATTTTGTCCACTTCCTTGCAGATGGAAGGTTTTCTCTAGAACTGGATGCTCCCCCATGATCCATGCTATTTTCATTTTCATTTTCTGATGCTCCCCCTGAAACTATGCTCTCTGAGTTGGATTCTTCAGTATTTAGATTTTCAGCACTATCAGAACTTGGCTTATCAGAACTTGATGAATCAGAACTTGAAGAGCCAGATGTATGTTCTGATGTTTCTTGAGATGTGGTAGGATCTTGAGTATGCTCCCCCTGCATAGGTGCATCTTCCTTTGACGTAGTCTCCACAGTTTCAATAACATCAAAGTTTAATCCATCAGAGTTTACAATATCATGACTTAGACTGTCAGGATTTTCTGTATCAGAATTTGAGTCTTCATTTTCAAATCTCAGCTGATCATGGTCAATGAAATCTTCAAGACCAGTAATCTTTTTGTCATCAAAAAAGACATTGATAGATTCCATGACCACTTTTGTTCTCAAATTATAGACTCTGAAGGCTTTTGTGGAAAGTGGATATCCAACAAAGATTCCTTCATCAGCTTTTAGATCAAACTTTGATAGCTGTTCAGGATGAGTCTTGAGAACAAAACACTTGCATCCAAATACATGAAAATATTTCAGATTTGGCTTCTTTTTCTTCACCATCTCATATGGTGTTTTTCCATGCTTGTTAATGAGTGTTGCATTTTGAGTAAAACAAGCAGTCTGCACAGCTTCAGCCCAGAAATAGGTTGGAAGCTTTGCTTCTTCAAGCATTGTACGTGCAGCTTCAATGAGAGTTCTATTCTTCCTTTCAACAACTCCATTTTGCTGTGGAGTTCCAGGAGCAGAAAATTCCTGCTTTATTCCATGGCTTTTGCAGAACTCTTCCAGTATCAAATTCTTGAACTCAGTGTCATTATCACTCCTTAAAACTTTCACAGAATCTTTGACCATTTTATCCAGATGTTTGATATGATCAATCAAGGTTGATGCAGTTTCACTTTTTGTATGCAAGAAATACACCCATGTGTATCTGGTGAACTCATCCACTATGACCAACGCATACTTCTTCTTTGCAATAGACATGACATTTACTGGACCAAATAGATCAACATGTAGTAGATGATAAGGCTCAAGAATTGATGATTCAGTCTTGCTCTTGAATGAAGATTTTCTTTGTTTGGCTTTCTGACATGAATCACAAAGACCATCAGGAGTAAATACTGTGTTTGGCAATCCTCTCACAAGATCTTTCTTGACCAGTTCATTTATATTGTTGAAATTTAAATGAGAGAGTTTCTTATTCCAATTCTAGCTTTCTTCAATTGATGCTCTACTCATCAGACAGATTGCAGAACCATCAGTACTTGTTGAAAGCTTAGCTTCATAAATGTTACCACGCCTGTATCCTTTCAGAACAACTTTGCCTTTAGATTTACTCACAATTTCACAGTGTTCTTCAAAGAAATCAACATGATAACCTCTGTCAAAGATTTGACTTATACTCAGTAGGTTGTGTTTAAGTCCTGAGACTAGAGCTACTTGTTTAATTATGACATTTCCAAGATTGATATTGCCATATCCCAATATTTTTCCAATGTTGCCATCTCCATAAGAAACACTTGGGCCAGCTTTCTCCACAAAGTCTGATAGCAGGGCCTTATTTCCAGTCATATGTCCTGAACATCCACTGTCCAGAACTAGAATATTTTTCCTGTTGCCCTGCAATCACAAAGACCACTAATTATTAATTTTAAGGACCCAGACTTGCTTGGATCCTTTGGCCTTATTAAGTTTATTAACATTTGCAGCGGATTTAGCATCAAAGTTAACAATTTTCTTATCAGAACTTACACTATCAGACTTTGAATCAGAATTTACACTAGAAGGAACAATGAAAACTTTCTTCAAAGAAGGTTTTATTTGATAATAATCATAGTACAAGCTATGATATTCCTTACAAGTATAAATGGAATGCCATAAACTACCACAATGAAAACAAGGATTTTGTGGTTTGTATCTAACAGACTGACTCTTAACTCCTGACTTTGAAGGTAAGGAGTTAATATTCTTATTCTTCCTGCAAAAAGAAGCCAGATGGTTAGAACTTCCACAGTTATGACATGTTTTCCTAGAAGCATCAGGAACAGGTTTATAATTATTGCTTTTATTCACACCTTCCTTTCCATTCCTATTTTTCCTAGGTGATTTTACCTTGTTTGCATTCTTGACATCTTTCAGCTTATGCTTAAGCTGCTTCTTTGTCATTAAGCCTATGTTCACTTCAGCTGTCTTTTCCTGTTTTAGTTTGTCAGAAGTTAATTTCTTTGTAACTTCTGATTTTTCATTTTCAGACTTTACAGTTACAAACTTAACAGGTTTTAACTTTGGCTTTTGCTTATCAACAGACTTAATTTCTTCAGTTCCTTTATCTTTCTTATCTTCTCCATAACCTAAGCCCTCTTTCCAGTTTCCACTACTTAGCAAATTTTGAGTTGTTTTGCCAGAGTTAGTCCAAGTCCTGATAATCTCTCTTTCCTTTTCTAACTCAGTTTTTAGAGATTCATTTAATTTTAGCACTTCATTCCTAACATAAAAAGCATCATCTCTATCCTTCTGAGTTTGATGGAACATGACTAACTCTTTTTCTAAGAAATCATTTCTTTTCTTAAATGCAAGATTTTCAGAAGTTAATCTTTCACATGTTAAAGTTTGATCTCTATAACTAACAAACATGGTTTTAAGATATCTTCTCAACTCATTAATATCATCAGTATGAAAAGCATAAGTAGTCTGAGGTACCTTTGTTTCAGCAGCTTCAGAACTGCTCTCAGCACTTTCTTTATCAGCATTTGCCATCAATGCATAGTTTTCCTCACTTTCAGAGTCTGAGGTGTCTGTCCAGCTTTTCTGCTTTGTGACAAGAGCCTTGCCTTTGTCACCCTTTACCTTCTTGCAGTCAGGAGATATGTGGCCTTTCTCACCACAGTTATAGCATTTAACATTGGTGTAATCTCCCCTGTCAGACTTTCCTCCTCTGCCTTCAGATCTTCTGAAATTCTTCTTATCAGAACTTATGTCTTTCCTGGAAAACTTCTTTCCCTTCCTGAACTTCCTGTATGTAATCTTTGTGATTCCTTTCACCATAAGAGCACACAGCTTCATCATCTCCTCATCAGCATCAGTCTCAGGCAAGCTTTCAGAATCTGAGTCATCATCACTCTCAGAACTTGATGACTCAGTATCAGACTTTATGAAAAGAGCTTTACCCTTGTCTTTCTTTGAGGAAGCTGCTTTGGGGAATTCTTCTTCAGCCTTAAGAGCAACTGTCCTTGACTTTCCTCCTTTCCTCTTGCTTCTTTCTTCCATCTCCAGCTCATGAGTCTTGAGCATTGCATAGATTTCGTCAAGAGTTGTTTCATCAAGATTGTAGTTGTCTCTTATTGTCGTTGCCTTCAAATCCCAGCATTCAGGAAGAGCTAACAGGAACTTAAGGTTTGAATCTTCAAGATAATACTCTTTATCAACCAATGACAAATCATTCAAAAGTTTGACAAATCTATCATATAAATCATTCAATGACTCATTAGTCTTTGAGTCAAAGTGTTCATACTCTTGAGTGAGTATTGTCTTCCTGTTCTTCTTAATTGTGTCAGTTCCCTGACACCTTGTTTCCAGAGCATCCCATATTTCCTTAGCAGTCTTGCAGTTGATTACCCTGTTTGACATTACATTATCAATGGCACTATGTAGTAAGTGTCGTACCTTAGCATTCTTAGCAATTGATGCTATGTCTTCAGCAGTATAATCACTCTTCTCTTTTGGTACGGTCTTTGCTGCTTCACCTGCAACTACAACAGCGAGCTTGGTTGGTTTGTGAGGGCCTTCCTTGATTCTATCAAGGTATTCTGGATCTGTTGCGTCCAGGAACATGGTCATCCTTACCTTCCATATGGGATATTCAGATGGTCTCAGTATGGGAACTCTGATGGTCCCATACCGACTCTGAATTTGTGTCTTTGGTGATTCCTCAGTTTTGGTAGGCTTAGTTGGAGTTTCTGTGCCCGACATGATTGTGTTTGGATCTTTAACTGTATGTATGTTAACAGATAGGCTCTGATACCAATTGTTAGGTCACACACACACTGTAGAGGGGGTGAATACAGTGTATAGTACACTCAAATCAAACTTTAAGAACTTAAGTAACAGAAAACAAACTTTATTGAAATAATAAACTCTGTTACAGTATGAAACTGTTACCTCTCAGTGATGAACAAATATCACGAGAGCTTCTAGGGTTACAATGAATAATCTTCTCTAATAATGATAACACTTTTAGTGTAAACCCTATGTCTGTGTTTATATACTACACAGTTACAAGATAATCGCTAATTGATATGGAATATAATTCTGCTTCCTAAAATATATCAATCAGATATCTTTTCTTCCAAGTATTCCATTCTTTACAGAATTCCTTCTTCATGCATATCTCTTCTTATGTTTATCTTGATCTTCTTTCCTTTAATCAACTACTGTCCTTATCTGATTGTCCTTCAACACTTAAGTTCTGATATTTATCTTCTGATGATTATCTCCTGATAACATAAGTACTGATATTCTTAAGTCCTGACTTCCAGTATAAGTACTGATCAATAGTTAAGTACTGATTTATCCTGTTCAAGTAAGATCTGAAAGCTAAACATAAAACATATTAGCCATGACATTATCAAATATATCTAACATGGTGCATAAGGAATACTTGAATGGTGTAGTTGTATTTATTGATAACATCCTCAGCTGCCCACGGATTAAGAAGGTCTGTGTAAAATGCCCAAGGATTTCCCTACGAAGATTAGAAGGGAAGCAATTATACGCTAAGTTTTAAAAAATGAATTTTAGGTGAAAATAACAAAAAAAAATTGGGTATTTCACTAACAACCACCTAAGCAAAGCCAGTGTAGTGTAGTTAAGATTGCTAAGGAATCAGTAAAGGAATTGAAAACTGAGGGAATTGAAGTTGAGTATATGAAGGTGATGAGATGTTAGTATATAAGATTATTTCCCAGCCTTAACTGCTGGAAATGAGTAAGAAGCGATTGGATGTTGGAAATTAAATTGAAAATCAGTATTACCTATCATCTCTAGGTGAAGGGGTTAAAGTGAAATGATGATTCGGACAATATAAGAAATGTGGAGAGTATATGTGTTAGGTTTATAAAGGAAAATGAAGTAATTACCTACTATGAAATGAGTTTTTATAATAATAGTTACCCTGTTAGTAAGAGAATACTACTTGCGAAGTGTTGGGTGGAAACAGCTCGGGATAGACAAAGAAGAGAAAACGGGTTTGCATCGAGAAAATACGAATATATAGAATGAGGATCGAGGTATAGGAGAAAATTTTACCCTGAAAGAGATTGGTTAAGTTTGAACATAAGGGACAAGTTGAGTCCTCAATATATTGAATCATTCAAGGTATTGATAAAAATAGGTATAGTTGCCATGAGTTGGCGTGGCTGCTGTAGTTGCAGTATATATATATAATGTGTCTTGCGTATCAATATTAAGGTGATGTGTATCTGATTCGGATCAAATTATTGACTAGGGAGCCAATGTGCTCTTATCCAAAAATTATTCTGCATAGAATGATCGATCCAAACCCTAGATCGTTGAGCGCGAGTCCTTAGTAATGAATTTATATCTATAGTAAATATGCGATGAATAAATCCCTGAGTAGAAGAGTCTACCTGAAAGTTAGAGTCAGATATGCTTGACAAACATCCTCACTTATTTAGTTAAGTCAGATTCTGAGGACAGAATCTTTTTAGGGGGGGAAGGATATAACGACTCGTATATTTTTTATATTTAATTAAAGTGTAATTATGGAATTATTAAATGAATAATATATGTGTATAGCTTCTGTCAGCTATGTATTGTTTTACTTTTATCTATGTGTGTGAATTATGGTGTCCAGTGAAGTTCATATAATTAATTATGGACTTGTATTGACTTGTTCTTACTTTTAAAAGTGGATTTAATACAAGTTTATTTGTGTAAATATGTGGATTGTCTCTAAAAAAATTATTTTTATGACTTTATAATCTCAATAATTATTTTTGGGATTTTATAAATTTCATAAATCAATAGTTCATCAATTATTTAACCCTGTATGATTTTATGATTGCATTTATTTATAAAATCTGTATTTAATTCTCGAATTCCTGAAAAATTATGAAACTTACACTTATTTAAGTTGGGAATATTCCGGGAATTTAAAAATTATTTTGGAAATTTTCGGAGTTAGTTTCACCCGCGCGTCGTTTCGTTATTTGTTAAAAAGTGGGTACAAAGTGCAGCTTGAAAATTATTTTAAAAATTTCGAAACTTATGTTTTTATAAACTTCGGGACATTTATGACACTTTAAAACTATTTTTGTAATTTTTGGAGATTATTTTATTTCCACCTCGGTTAGTTAATTTCGAATTTCGGGGCAAATCGGGCCCTTAAATCTTCGTATTTATCCCAAATGCAATGTGTTTGTTTCTCAGTAAATATGCTGCCAGGTGTTACAATTTCAGAGGAGAGGAATAAAAAAATAAAAATAAATAAGTAACAGGGGGCTTCCCCCTTTCTCTTTGTTCACTCGGTTCCTGTTGTCTCTCTCGAAAACATCTCTCGTCTCTCTCTCAGTTATCTCTCTTTCTTTCCTTCTGTTGTTCCTTTCTTCCTCGGCTTCGCTTCAGTCACCGTCTTTTCTTCCTTTTCGCTTTTCCGGCCACATTTGTTATCTCCGGTTGGTTCGATTCCTGTTCTTCAGTTGCGTTTTTGTCTATTGCATACATATATCTGGGTATATATGTTAGTGTGTGTGTGTGTGTATAATAGTGTGGGTATGGTTGTGCAGTATGCGGTTTCTTGTTTCTCCGGGTTGTTTCCCGGCTGTCTCTGTGTTTTCGAATTGTTGTTGTGGTGCTGTACGCGTCACGCGCGTGTTGCCCTGTTTATTTTTGAATTTTAATTATTTTATCTAATTTTCTGCAGGAATTTTTAATGATTGATTTCGTGAAATAAATAATAATTTTGTGCGGGAAATTATTAAAAATAATCGATGAAATTCGTGATTGGAAACCCGATTCGGGTACCTCCGAATTTTACCGCCGTCGGCGATGAGCCTCGGCGAGCCGACGGTGGACTGTGATGACGTTGTTCTGAGTCCTATAAACAAATAAATAAATATAAAATAAGAGTATAAATATAAGATGTAATAATAATAATTAGTTGGTTAAATCGGTATTTCTGAAATGGATTTCGGTTGTATTGGTGAAATAAATTGCTGAATTGATTGGTTGTGATTTGACGTCGAGTTGTTTGACGGGTAGGCCGATAAACAGAGGAGGTACTGCCCGAATTTTTGGAAATTAAATTCAGAAATTCGGGACATACCCTGTAATTATCGGAATGTCGAACGAGTATAAATAAGTATATCCATATATTCTGTGCGAAACTTGATTATACGATGTGATGAACTATTTTGCCAAATCGATAACCCTGATTTCGTAAAATTTCGAGTATACGTATTTTCTGAAAATGAACACCAAACTGAGTTCTCGAGAACGTGAACCCTGACTGTTGGATGTGTTATTGTATTGTAATAATGTACATAATTACGAGTCGGGTTTGAATATCGTTGGGTAAAATTGGTATTGAGGATATGTCAAGCATACCTAGACGTCTAACTTAGGGTATTTCAGCTCTGTAGGTTCTGGTCGAAGGACTCAAGAATTGATATCGAATTAAGATAATCTAGTGATCAGTCAGCAAGTGCCTTGAGGTTCCCAAGCAAAGAACCCTGAGAGTCTTGGATACTATCTTGAGATAGATTGCCGCGAAGCAGGGATGTATTCTAGTGAGACAGTCATTTTTCCATGAGAGCCTGAACATTCAAGTCTATCAAAATCAGTTAGAGATGGTCGTAAAGCTCTGCAAGGCAAGTACCCCTGACCATTCTTTTATGGTTCAGTGCATATGAATAGCTAAATGTTTTACTTTCGTAATGGAACATAAACGTTTTAAGTTACGTATCCCCCGTATTTGAAATGTTGTTTAAAATTATGTTTTGGGGAAAAGTAACTTCTGAAAATACCTATCTCTAAACGTGATTTAAATGAAAAGAGGATTTGAATAGTGTGCTGTGACAGAATTGATTTTTTTGAAAAAGAGATAAGTAAAAGTGATTTTTGAAAACTGGATAAAACGATCAGATATGGGATACGTTGGGGCCAGAGTAGGCCTATTGAGGTGGCGTAAGAGGCTAATTCAGTTGCGCGCACTGTATAACCGATTAGTCTAGCAGGTCAGAGACCTAGCTAGTCTCTGAATTCCGGAACAGATAAATGAGTTGGCAGTTGGAGCCATAAATGAGATGGCAGTTGGAGCCATCTGGTGTTGATAGCCTGATCAGCTCTCTCCACATATCTGCTATGTATCTGATTTGGTTTTGTGTTTCCCGCAAGGGCATGAGTAGTTGATATAGCGGATTTAGAAATGAAAATGGCATGCTAGAATTTGACTCTGGTATTTATACACAACACACTACTGATGTTATTGTTTTAAAGAGCATGCTAGTTTTGATATCCAGTTTATACTTGTTTTACCGTTTCTGGCAAGATATGAATTATGTTCCTATAACTGCTTACTTTAAACTATTTTGCTTGTTATTCATATAGCGGTACTGCTGAGCAAGCAATTGCTCACCCTTGCAGAATGTTTTATATATGTATTGTAGATACCTAGGAGATTCTATGGTGATAGTCGGGCAGAGTTCCAGTTCCCTTCGTGTCAGACTCCTCTGAGATGGTTGTGTTAGACCAAGGATGGTCTGTTGGGTTGCTGTGTTAGGTTAGTTGCGTCGAGATAATTGTTGTAAGTTTGAGTTGTGTTAGTTGAGTAACCTAAGTCATACTTAAACCTAGCAAAGATCTTGGTAAAGGGGTCGTAGCTATATCCTATTATTTAATTGTTTATCTTTTGGTTATTGTTGATGACGTCAACTCCTGACCCCGGGTTGAGGCCGTCACACAATCCTTGTGATTCCTTTCATTATAAGAGCACACAGCTTCATCATCTCTTCATCAGCATCCATCTCAGGCAAGCTTTCAATTTCTGAGTCATCATCACTATCAGAACTTGATGACTCAGTATCAGACTTTGTGATGAGCGCTTTTCCCTTGCCTTTCCTTGAGGTAGTTGCCTTGGGGGATTCTTCTTCAGCCTTAAGAGCAACTATCCTTGACTTTCCTCATTTCCTCTTGCTTTTTTGTTCCATCTCAAGTTCATGGGTCTTGAGCATCCCATAAATTTCATCAAGAGTTGTTTCATCAAGATTATAGTTGTCTCTTATAATTGTTGCCTTCAAATCCCAACTTTCAGGAAGAGCTAACAGGAATTTAAGGTTTGAATCTTCAAGATCATACTCATTATCAACTAGTGACAAATCATTCAAGAGTTTGACAAATTTGTCATATAAATCAGTCAATGACTCATTAGGCTTTGAGTCAAAGTGTTCATACTCTTGAGTGATTATTGTCTTCCTGTTCTTCTTAATCGAATCAGTTCCCTGGCACCTTGTCTCTAAGGCATCCCATATCTCCTTTGCAGTCTTGCAGTTAATTACCATGTTTGACATTACATTATCAATGGCACTATGCAGCAAGTGCCGTACCTTAGCATCCTTAGCAATTGATGCTATATCTTCAGCAGTGTAATCACTCTTCTCCTTTTGTACAGACTTTGCTACTTCACCTGCAACTACAACAGCGAGCTTTGTTGGCTTGTGAGGTCCTTCATTGATTCTGTCAAGATATTCTGGATATGTAGCTACCAGAAACATAGTCATCCTCACCTTCCATATGGGATATTCAGATGGTTTCAGTATGGGAACTCTAATAGCCTCATATCGACTATGGATTTGAGTCTTTGGGGGTTCTTTAGTTTTGGTGGGCTTGGTTGGAGTTTCTGCTTCAGACATGATTGTTTTTGGATCTTAAACTGTTTGTGTGTTAACAGATAGGCTCTGATACCACTTGTTAGGTCACACACACTGTAGAAGGGGGTTGAATACAGTGTTTATCACATTCAAATCGAATTAAAGAACTCAAGTAACAGAAAATAGACTTTATTCAATATAATAAACTCTATTACAATATGGAACTGTCCTCTATCAGTGATGAACAAATATCACGAGAGCTGCTAGGGTTACAATGAATAATATTCTCGATAATGATAACACTTATAGTGTAAACCCTATGTCTGTGTTTATATATCACACAGTTACAAGATAATCGCTAATTGATATGGAATATAATTTTGCTTCCTAAAATATATCAATCAGTTATCTTTTCTTCCAAGTATTTCATTCTTTACAAAATTCCTTCTTCATGCATATCTCTTCTTACATTTGTCTTGATCTTCTTTCCTTTCAATCAGCCGCCTTCCTTATCTGAAAATTTCCTTTAAGTCCTGATATTATCTCCTGATAAATATCTCCTGAATCTTAAGTACTGATAACTTAAGTTCTGACTTCAGTATAAGTGCTGATTTCAGTTAAGTACTGATTTGTCATGTTTAAGTAAGATCTGAAAACTAAACATAAATTATATTAGACATGAAATTATCAAATATATCTAACATAGTAACCCCTAGACTTATACCCCGAGTCTGGAGGGCATTACAGGTTTGGCATCAGAGCTATAGGTTTGGTCCCTGAAAGCAAGAACATTAGGGTTAAGATAAGATAGGGAGATCACATCGGATAGGAATAGTCAAATAGGAAGAGCAGTATTAGGATGTAGGTTAGATTAGAATAGGGAAGTATAAATCTTAGGATTGTTCAGTGACCTTTTTTCTTTCTTTATATTATCAGATGGCGTCATCAGGTTATTCGGCTTCTTCTGAGAGGACAGTCACCGGGCCAGTAGCACCATTTGTACCTCCAGTATCTGAGTTCATGTTTCCTCCTTTACCACCTCCACCACCATTGCCACAGGAGCCAGTACCTCCAGTACAGGGGATAGTCCATGACCCTATAGAGATGTTTGATCCATTTGAGTTCTTTGAGCCGATGGTTCCACTACCAGTAGAGCATCAGTTTATACCGAGGATTAAGCCGGAGTTACCACCACCAGTGTTGCCTCCTATACCAGTGCATGCCCTAGAACCAGGCGTATGTCAAATGATTCCAGTCGAGGGGATAGGAGAGCATGATGTGGATCTACAGTTAGGGTTACCACAGCAGGGTGCAGGTATACCGAGGGTTCCGTCACAGGAGTCAGTGGGTCAGGTTGCACAGCCGCATATGGTACCATACCATGAGTACAGGGTTATGAGGGATGATGTAGAGTATTGGAGAGAACAGTGCAGAGAGATTATGCATTTATTTGACCAAAGAGACAGAGGACCGTTACCGGCCCTACATCCAGATTACTTTATGAGACAGAGATTACAGTCGGTTTTGATGAGTGCCACTTCGGAGCTAGATGATTTGACCCATGAGGGACCGCCTTCTTCCGCGGAGTTCTACAGGATATTCTGCTTGGCACAGACTTTGGTTCAGGCACTTAGGGAGGAGCTGAGGCGTATTCCGCCTGGGTTTTGAGACAGTGACTACAGAATACAGATGTATATAGATGCAGCATAGTATGACATAGTGAGTAGTGTGTATGTGTGTAGTAGTAGTTTAACCTGTAGTTTGACTGATAATAGTTAGTATGACTTGTAGCCGCGGTGATAACCAGCAGAGCGAGACTTTTTGTATCAAGCATTTACACCTGAGGCTGGTGTCATATATATATAAAATGAACCTTTTCAAATTTCTTTTATTTAAATTTCAGTCTTTACAGTTTTACAGCATTTACCTTCACTTTATTGTTTTACAGCTTTTCATACTATAAATTCTGTCGAAAAAAAAGAGAGAACAACTAATTTATTTAACTGTTTACATTTCCTGTTTTTATATTAAGCAACTGTTTTCTTTCTTCGAACCATGTTGGTAATACAGGATAAATTGTTTTCTTACATACTTTCAATTATTTATTAAACTGTTAAAGAAACATCACTTGTTTTATTATCAGAAGATGGCACCAAAAAGAAAGACTAGGACTGAGACTCCTAACAGCAATTCCGAAGGACAGACTAATGAGACCATGAACCAAATGTTCCATCTGATGCAACAGCAGATGGTAATGATGCAACAACAAATGCAGCAACAACAGCAGCAGATTCAACAACAATTGTTATAACAACCACTTCGTCCTGAGCCCCAAATTCCACCAGCTATACCTGTTGTTACTTTTAAGCAGTTTCAGTCGGTTAAACATCCAGAATTTGATGGGTCGGCTGATCCTATTAAGGTTACCACTTGGTTAAAAGAAATAGAGAAAGCGTTTGCACTAGTGAAGATAGGTGAAGACCAGAAGACTGACTTTGCTAGTTATTTGTTGAAAGGGGAAGCAAATTATTGGTGGGAATTTAAAAAGGATTTAGAGGGTGAAGATGTTATTGTATGGGATAGATTTAAAGAGTTGTTTTTAAAGAAACATTTTCCTCGCTATGTGAGAAATCAAATGCAGATAAAGTTTTTGGAACTGAAGCAGGGAAGTATGTCTGTGACCGAGTATGAAGCCAAATTACTAAATTGGCTAGGTTTGTTCCAGAATAAGTGGATACTGAAGAGAAATGAGTTCAAAGGTTTCAAGAAGGGTTAAGACCGTGGATCCGTGGACAAGTTGCAGCTTTTGAATTAACAATGTATACCGTCGTAGTCCAGAAAGCCTTGATCATCGAAGGGGAAAGTGAAAGATCTCAAAGGGATAAAGGACAGGGAAGTTTCCAAGACCGCTCCAGCAGAAAGCCGGGATTTCAAGCTCGGACAAATTTGAATTTCAAAAGGATAGGACCAGGTACCCAGAAAACAGGTAATCGATTCCAAGCCCCCAAACAACAGGGAATTGTCAGAGTCTCAGTTTCGTACTGCAGAATTTGTGGATACTAGCACACCGGCGTATGTATCAAAGAAGATGTGACATGTTTCAAATGCAAGCAGAAAGGGCATTATTCTAACGAATGTCCCACGGGAAAAATAGCATAAATTACTTGCTACCAGTGCGGAAAGAAAGAGCATATCGCTAGGAATTGAAAAGGACCAGCAATAGCAGCTAGTATTCCGAAAGTATTGGCATTACCTCTGCCACCGCCACCTAATCAACCTAGAGGAAGAACTTTCAACATGACAATGAAAGAAGCAGTGCAGAGTTCTAGTGTAATTGCAGGTACGCTTTTGGTAAATTTCGTAGATTCAAAAGTATTAATTGATTCTGGAGCTACCCGTTCATTTATTTCTGAAGAATTTCTTGATAAATTACATTGTGAAATCGAATGGTTGGGTGAGACGTTAATTATAAAATTAGCGAATGACGACCAAGTTCCAGTAGATCGAGTATGTCCTGCGTGCGATATAGAAATAGCCGGACATCATTTTTCTGTAGACTTGATTCCTTTTAAGTTAGGAGATTTTGACGTCATTTTGGGAATGGATTGGTTAGCTTGTCATAATGCTCAGATCGATTGCGCGAATAATAAAGTCAAATTATGAACTGCGAAAAATGTAACGGTAATGTTCAAAGGCGAAAAACATCGGAAGAAATTTCTGACAGTGATGCAGACCAAACTATTGCTTCGACAAGGATGTGAGATGTACATAGCTTATGTGTTAGATACTGAGAAAGGAAGTCCCAAAATAGAAGACATTCCAATTGTATATGTAATATCCGGGATATATCGTGTAATTATTTTTGTTAATAAATAATTATTATATGTGTTCAGTATCGATTCTGTGAATTATTTGTTAAGTGTTAAATGTGTTTGGATGTTTAAAAATAATATTAATTGAGTATTTTAATTTTTATATGTCCAAAATAAAATATAGATAATTGTCATATCTTCCTATTTATTTTTATGATGACTTATGATTTTATAGAAAATATATGGATTTTATAAAATCTTTTTCCGAGTATTTAAAAACTATTTTATACAAACGGGAACCAACCGACGTCACCCGTTTTTACATTTTTATAACCCGAAACTCTTCCGAGAACTCCTTCCTAACCCAATTGTAATATTCCGAGCATTTTCCGTGTTTTGACTTTTTCGATCCGGCGTACGGTTTGTCCTGCGCAGGTCCAGGTGTAACATTTTCGATACATTATTTGTTTCGGTAAATCGATAAAACTCGTATTTTCGATAAACTGGATCTTTTTATTAAACTATCATAATTATCATCTCATAATACGTGTAACCAGGCGCTGAGACCAAGATCGCAGTACAAATTGTACTGATTTGGATATTTATCCCGAAAACCGGTACCGTTTGGATCAGTTTTTATAAATAAACGTACCATTTTATACCCGGAATGATCCAATGGGATACTAATTTTCCGTAATTATAAATAGCCTTTTACCGTATTTTATTCCGTATCAAAATCATTTGCAGTCAGTTAAATATATAATTTTCCAGAGAAAAACCCTAAATTCATAAAACCTTCTGAGAATCAAACTACAATTTCAAGGTGTTATTGAAATCAGTTGGGAAAGTTGGAGTAACCAAATCGAAGGTCTCGAGGAGTACTATCACATTCTGTGTTCCATATCACTGCAGAAATCATGGTTTATTTTCTGAAAATTTATTTATTTTCGAATTATTTTTATTAAAAATATGAATTTTTGTTCGGATGATTGTTTGAATGATTTGATGATTGCATGTTATAGAGCTTGTTTTCCTGATGATTTTCATATGTCATACGTCTGATTTGGAGTTCAATAACATGTTCAAAATTGAGTTTAATTTTCGAATTTTGAAATTAGGGTTTATAACCCGTATGAATGTTTTCAATTGAAATTTGGGCCTTTTTGATTTAGGGGTTATTAGCTGTTGATTTATAGTGGGTTGTGTTCCTTATGAAATTTGCAATCGATTGGTATATAGCTCGTTAACAGAGGATGTCTGAATCGAAGGGAGTTGTGTTTTGAAATCCCCGATGTTTCGCCGGAAACCGACAAAGTTCTTGGCCATTTTCCGGCCAGGACAGGGGTTATTGTTGTATTTTGATTGCATAAACAGATTCCTGATGTTGTGTAGAGTATATCTGGAGGTGATGGTAGTGGGAGGATGCCGGAGGCGAGTTCTCGGGCGAACCCCGACTGTTTTCCGGTGAGGGCTGGAAAAATTACAGTTTAGTACCTCAATTATTGGGGACGATGAAGTTTAGTCCCTGAAGTATCCAGAGTTTGCAAATTTTGGATTCCTGTTTTCAAAATATTCAAAAATCATATTTCCTATTTATTTTTATTATAAAAATCGTTTTAAATTTCTGAAAATTCCAAAAATTATTATTTTAATTCCAAAATTTTTTTTAATTCAAAAATAAATCTGAATTAATTAGTTAATTAATTTCAGTTAATTTTAAATTGATTAATTGGTCAATTAATTCGAAAATTAATTGATTTAATTAATTATTAATTAATTTTAATTAATTATTTAATTAGATTTAATAATTTAAAAATGTTTTAAAAATTCTGAAAAATAGTTTCGAGCTTTAAAATATTATTTTAAATTGATTTCAGGGCTCGATAATTATTATAAACTTGTTTTAAAGCCAGATTGGGCCAACCGAACCCTGTTTATTACTCCGAAATTGATCCAACGACCCTTTTTAATTCCGAAATATGTTTTAAAAATCATTTTAATTACCCGAAAGCCTGTTTATGACCCGAGACTCCATTATAAATGATATATCATTGATTATTTGACGTGTTATGTGTTATATGTGACTTGTTGGTTAACCGTCGGTCTATATATTCGGTGTTTACTTGTTTATAATATAACTTTCGATCCGTTAATCGGATTTGGGTAAAACGAAGGGTAGATAGAAGTATATGTCGAATAGAATCATATGAGTTGAATATTGATAGATGTTTATGATATGTGAGCAGAAGAGGCAAGGCGTAGGAAAGGGAAACAGATAGTCGAGGAGTAGACAGTTGTGATTGAAAGCGAGTGCTGAATAATAAGCTAGTACCAGGCAAGTGTTCTGAACTTTCTCGAGATATATTGTAGTTGATTGATAGACCTGTTTTATATTGCAAGTGCTTTGATGCACTGAACCCAAAATCCTGATTCCAGTTATTGATCTTGAGCCGTAAACCTGATTCTTTCTAGACCATTGATTGTTGTACACCCAAATACGAATCCTCAAATATACGATACTCCTCCACAAATACATACAAACTAAACATCAAACACTGAACCAGATTGCTTACACACTCAAACCATTTTATTTTATGCTTTGAAAGACCAAATCCTTGAAACCTTGAAACATTGATTCCTTTGTTATCCAATTATTTCATTACCCAACAGCCAAGCTTTGAAAATGCCATATTGATCCTTATGAAGATTGAAACCATTTCATTATCGAACACCCAGTGTTGTTTATGATTCTGTTTACT
Organism: Apium graveolens; assembly: GCF_009905375.1. Lineage (NCBI taxonomy): Eukaryota > Viridiplantae > Streptophyta > Magnoliopsida > Apiales > Apiaceae > Apium > Apium graveolens. Next base: position 167,653,290 of record NC_133655.1, read on the forward strand.
TCTTTACATTATTTATTCTGTTATTATGTTAGAATTGGATTGTTTTTTTTATAAAATTGTGGACCAGATTCGTGGTCAGACCATATAATGGTCAAGTCAGGCCAATGTGTTCCTTGGATCCAGTAGTTAGAGCAGTGTTGTGTGCTTTGCTCGGGGTTAGTGCGTGACTGATCAGCAGCCTAACCTTGGTTTTTAAAATGAAAATATAATATCCAATTCTAAATCATAATCCATTGTTCACTTGACATCATAACCATTTTCACCTGATGATCATTATTCTTAGTTTTGTCATTGTGACTTGCTGAGCTAGTTAGCTCATTTGTGCGATGTTGTTTATGTTCTTTTCCAGTTAAGAAGGAACCAGTTGGTACCGAGGATCCCCAGTCCAGCACGAGAGCTAGGGGTTCAGGTTGATCGAGTTAAGCTAGTAGGCTTCGTTTGGGATAGTTTGAGTTTGTAATAATGTTTAATACTCGGTTTTGAGTTTGAATAGTTGGGATTTGAACGATTTGTAATATAAGTGTGTTTGGCTTGTGTGCATACTTTAACCTATTGCGGTTCGTAGTAGTTGGTAAGTAGGGTCACTGTATATTATTATTTTATTATTGTTATAAGCAGGTTATAAATAAGGTGTGTGTGTGGACCCCAAACTTCTGACCCGGGTTTGGAGGGCACCACAGTATATGAGTTTTCGGACGTCTTTCCAGACGAGCTTCCAGGGTTACCGCCAGATCGAGAAATTGAGTTCACTATTGATCTAGCACCAGGTACAGAACCAGTTTCGAAAGCTCCATATCGAATGGCTCCAGTCGAGATGAACGAATTGTCAACGCAATTGCAAGATCTTCTAGACCGAGACATCATACGACCTAGTGTATCCCCATGGGGTGCACCGGTATTGTTCGTGAAGAAGAAGGACGACAGCATGCGATTATGCATCGATTATCAAAAATTGAATAAGCTAACTATCAAAGATAGAAGAAGAGCATGCCGAACACTTGAGGATAGCTTTAGAAATTCTGAGGAAAGAGCAACTGTACGCGAAATTCTCAAAATATGAATTTTGGTTTAAGGAAGTACAATTCCTAGGGTACTTTAACAGTAGAGAAGGCATCCAAGTCGATCCAGCAAAGATTGAAGCTGTGTTAAATTAGGAAAGACCAAAGACACCAACAGAAGTTCGAAGTTTCTTGGGATTGGCAGGATATTATAGAAGATTTATTAAAGATTTTGCAAAAATAGCAACGCCGTTGACCAAATTAACTCGAAAAAGTGAAAAGTTTGTATGGGATGACAAATATGAAGAAAGTTTCCAAGAGCTGAAGAATCGGTTGGTAACCGCACCGGTACTCGGATTACCAGACGAACATGGAAATTTTGTCATTTACAGTAATGCTTCGTATCGTGGATTAGGATGTGTACTGATGGAGCATGGTAACGTTATTGCATATGCTTCGAGACAGCTAAAACCTCAGGAACAGAAATATCCTACGCATGACCTGGAATTAGCAGCGATCGTATTTGCGTTGAAACTTTGGAGACACTATCTCTACGGTGAAAAATGCAAAATCTATATAGATCATAAAAGTCTGAAGTATATCTTTACGCAAAAGGAACTGAACATGAGACAATGTCGATTGCTGGAATTGGTTAAAGATTACGATGTTACGATCAGTTATCATCCAGGAAAAGCAAATGTTGTGGCAGATGCGCTAAGCAGGAAAGAAAGATTGAATTTGTTAAATTCATGCGAAGAATTAGCCAAGGAATTTGACAAGTTGGAAATCGAAATTCGTATTCCCAATGAATCTATAGAAGCTATCTACGCTATGACTTTTCAACCAGAGCTGCTAGAGAAGATTCGTCGCTGTCAAGAAGAAGTGATGAGTCAAGATGACGACTTAACCGGAGAAGAAATCATAACTCAGAAGGATAATGAAGGAATCCTACGCTTTGCATCGAGAATCTGGATCCCTAATGTGGTAGAACTAAAAGAAGAAATATTGCGAGATGCGCACAATTCGAAGTATTCTATTCATCCAGGAAGTACAAAAATGTATCGCGATCTGAAGGAAAACTTTTGGTGGCCGAACATGAAGAAAGAAATAGCAGAATGGGTAAGTAAATTCTATACATGCCAGCGAGTTAAAGCAGAACATCAACGTCCAAGCGGATTATTACAACAGTTAGATATTCCAGACTAATGAAGTCTGCACATTTTCTACCAATTAACGAAAGATTTTCACTCGACAAGCTAGTGCACTTATATCTCTAGGAAATTGTGATACGACATGGAGTTCCAATATCTATCATGTTTGATCGAGATCCCCGTTTCAATTCAAGATTTTGGAGACAATTTCAGGAACATCTTGGAACTAAATTAAACATGAGTATAGCTTATCATCCGCAAACTGATGGGCAAAGTGAAAGAACGATCCAAATAATTGAAGATATGCTATAGGTATGTGCGATTGATTTCGAAGGCAGTTGGGAAGAACATTTACCTTTGGTTGAATTTTCTTACAACAACAGCTATCACGCAAGCATTGGAATGCCGCCGTACGAAGCATTATACCGAAGGAAATACAGATCACCAGTACATTGGGATGAAGTTGGAGAACGCAAGGTTTTGGGTCCAAAATTAATCCAACAGACTAAAGAAAAGATAGAATTTATTCGAAAGCGATTGGATGCAGCACAAAACAGGCAACGCGAATATGCAGATCAAGCAAGGAAGGATATGGACTACCAGGAAGGAGAGCATGTGTTACTCAAAATATCACCATGGAAAAGATTAACCAGATTTAGCAACAAGGGTAAATTAAAGCTACGATACGTCGGACCGTTTGAAGTCTTGAAGAAAGTGGGAAAAGTTGCGTACAAATTAGCCTTACCGCCTCATATGCAACATATTCACAATGTGTTCCACGTGTCAATGCTTAAGCGATATAATCCTGATTCTAGGCACGTAATCGAGTATGAACCGGTAGATATCCAACCTGATTTGTCTTTTGTAGAACAGCCGATAAGAATTTTAGATCGGCGAGAGAAAGTGTTGAGAAATAAGTCTGTATCTTTAGTACGGGTTTTGTGGAGAAACCCTCTGGTTGAAGAATCAACCTGGGAACTTGAGAGTGAAATGTTAGAGAAATATCCTCATTTGTTTTCATAATGAGATTCTGAGGACATAATCCTATTAAGGGGGGAAGGATGTAACGTTTGGGAAATTTACGTCTATATTATATCATATTTATAATAAATTATGTGTATTAATGTGTCATTATGTGTAATTATCTATCAAACCCTAATTGCTACGTGTTATGTGCATTCTGTGTCATTCTGATATTTTTAAGATATTTTTCAGATACTTTGTTTTTCATTTATCGCTTTCATTTCAAACGTTTTACGACCCAAACCATGATTTTAAAGCAAGTATTTCAAATAAAATAATGGGCCTTATTTTTCATCAAACGGCTTTTACCATTGCATTATTCTGAACATCTAGGCATTTTATAAATTTTCTCGTTTGGCGAAAAATGACTTTTTCGGGCCCCATTGGGTGTTAAAAACCCCAAAAAATTATATTTTTATTTTTATAAAATTATAGGACTTTTATTTATACCATTTCTTTGTATTTTTGCATTATTCACAATTTTTGGGAAATTTTGGTATATATATTGCATATATAAAATATTTATAAATTAAATTTTAATACTCAAAAATTATAAAAATTAGGGCCAAATATTTTTATTAGGAGTGTAATTAGCCCCTTAATTTTATTTAGGGGTATTATTTTTCATAGTATAAATAGCCTAATTTCTATTAATTAATTACTAATTAATTATAAAAATTCAGCAAAAATTCAGAAAAATTCCCAGAATTAGGGTTTGGTGTTCTTGATTTCAACCGGAGATTTGATCGTGATTCCGACCTCCAAATCAGACATGTAAGTAGTCGTTGCAAAGCTCTTGATCTCTACTTTCTATTCGTGTAATCAATTTCATGTTTTATATCTTCGAATTTCAATTCAATTTTTAGGGTTCTTGAACTAATTTGGGTTTTTGCGAATCGTTGTGTTTTGGTTGATGAGAGTTATATGAATAGATTGCTCAGGTTGTGTATATGATTATACGTATTTTTAATTGATTTTTCTATTCCCGGATTTGTGGTTCGTGTTTTTGAGTGTTCGACCCGTTTTTGAATTCGGGTTTTGAGTTTGAGTGATTGTTAGAAGATTTTGATGTTAGAGACGTGTAGATCGTTGAATTTCCAGTCGTTTGACACCGGTTTCGTGTGATTTGGATTCCGTTTTCTGGTCGTCGGAGTTTGCAACGAAGCTCGCCAGTCGTTGCTCTGTTTTAGTCGGAGAAAACGTTACAGGGGTGGGTGGAGAAGGAGGATGACAGGGAAGAGTAGCTGGGACGATGGTGAATGAATTGGCAGCGAAATCGAACCAAAACCGTGTTGTTTGGACCAGGAATTGACTTCGCCGGAATCGAGTTCTGGTGGCCGGAACCTCGCCGGGTTCTGGGATTGTGAAGAACACCGGCGGGTGTTCTTGCCAACCCGGACCCGACCCGGTTGGGTTTTAAGTCAACCCGGTTTCGATCCTGAATTCTCCTAAGTTGATTTCTAGAAACTGTTTTTGATTATTTAATTATTTAGTTTTAATTTTATAAATTTAGAAAACAGTTTTTTTAATTCTAAAAATCTAATAAAAATTAGATTTAAATTCTGAAAATTATTATTAATAATTCCTAAATTATTTTATTAATTTAGAAATTTGAATTTAGTTATTTAATTAATTATTTAATTATTTATCTAATTATTTATCTATTTACTTATTATTTAGTAATTAATTAATTAATTAATAAGGATTAATATTTATGGAATATTATGAAAAAAGATTCGATAATTAATTAAATAAAACGAGTAACTCGTATCTATACGAGTAATTGAACGAAGAGTTAGATTATTATTATTCTAGCGATAGTTAGTTATACAAAGAATATCAGAATAATTATTTGTAACGAATAATTAAGTATAGATAATCGATTAAATCGTACAAGTCGTAACAATAACTGTAATAATTCAATAATTATACGAGAAATGCGAGTAACTCGTAATTATACGAGTAATTGATCGTTGAGTTGGAATATGATTCAAATAATAACTTATTTATTCGATAAATAACGTAACAGCTAGTTGTATCGATTAATTAATCCTAATAATTAGGTATTAATTATTCTAAATGCAATAATTATTAAATAGTTACTTATTAATTATTTATTAGTTATTTATCATTTATTAATTATTTAAAAATGATTAATTATTTCGATAATTAATCAAATAATTTCCAATAAGTCATAACAAACTCATTTTAATTCCAAAAATTATAGAAAAATTATTTTTGACTCTGATTTTTCTTAAATAATTATTTAAAAATTATTTTAGGGTTTAAAAATTTAGTAATAATTATTTATATTGAATAATAAATTGAATTATCAGTGTTTAATTGATATTAATTAGACCGTTAGTCCGATTTGGGTGAAACGAAAGCCCTTTTACTCAGAAAAATGAATTATTTTCATTAAAAATAATATTAAGACCTAATTTCTTCCAGAACTTGGTTGACTTTGTTACTTGTTTGATTATCAGTTGAAGTGCGTGCCAAGACGAGTCCGAAAAATTCTGGAAAAATGGGAAACGAGGCAGATGATGATCAGTGGAGCGATCTGCGAGTCGATTTTAATTCTAAAAATAATTTTAACTATAAAAATGATTATGTGCTTATGTGTATTATGTGGTTAATCGAATCTTACTTGCTAATATGTAATATACGAGTCAGTCATAAGCGCATGGGTAGGTAATAGGAACGATGTGAAGTCGATTCAAGATGCAATTGAAGTACGAAATGACTTAAGCAGTCTATTTTCCTAACGGAAGCTAAGCCAGCAAGGCAGGTTGAGTAGGTGATGGACGAAGGTGATTTAATTGCAGTGACTCGCACAGAAGGCAAGTTTTTCCCCTATTCTACTTTCAGAATAGTAATATTTCTTCAGATTCTTATTACGCTTGCACTCTTTTGATTCTCTTGTTCATATTTCATTTCGATTCTTGCTTATCCTTTTCATTTAAATTCATTGTTCATATTCCAATTGTTACTCACAATTATTGATATATTCTGGTGATTAGAATATATTAAAGCATACTGATTGTTCCGGTTGCTATTCTAGGACTGGATAATAATACTTTGGGGATTAAGTTTACTTAATCCTAAGGACCGGAACATAACCGGATCCTTGAGATGGGCCGTAGTGCCTGGGTGCCCGATTGGATCTATTTAGTGAGATATAGATCTACATTGTATCATGGCTGATCAGCAGGGTATAGATGCGAACTTGTGTCCAGTTTAGTTCGTTTGTATTCGCTAGTAATGGCCTTCTTTCTATTCTCGCAGGGTTATATCTTTGCAGATGTACCCAGGTTATCGATTCATTTAAATTGCTTTAACACTCTTTATATTTTGCGGACTTGTTGAGCAATTTTTGGCTCACCCTTTTTGTTGTTATTCACCTTATTGTTTTCAGTTAAGAAGGAATATGAAACCCATCAGAACTCGAGTGGTAAAGAAGCGGGTCAAGCCTCGGGATCCTCTCATACCCAAGGTGTTGATCCCAATCCAGGAAGAAAGCTTTGAATTGCCCGAACAGGTGGTGTGTAGATAGTCAGCGTGTGTGTTTGAATAAAAGATGAACTTAGTTTAAAATTGATTAGACAATGGTTTGTAATAAAAAGAGTTTGTGAGATTTTGGATTTTGTTTGTAATAAAGTAGTTAGTGGTTCTTATTTTCATACTTCAACCTAAAAAGATCCTGGTTAGTATTAAAGGGGTTTAAATTCTTTTCTTTTTATTTGTTAATCAGACTGTATAGATTTGGTGATTAACTAGTAACCCCCAGACTTATACCCCAGGTCTGGAGGGCGTTACAAGCTCTCCCTAAATAGATGAGGGAGCTTCAAAAGATGTGCTCTGTATGTGTGTGCCATCCTTATTCCTTCTTTCATACACTTAAATGTGGGCAAGTGTTGGTGCAAACTCTTTACAAGGCGCAATAGGGAGAGTGCTCTTTTCAATAGAGACACCCTGTTGAGAGGATGCTCCTAGAGTCTGTTTGATTCCCTCTTTTTTGACTACATCCTTTTAGGAGGATGCAGAGGTAGCTTGAGTGGTCAGCTCAGATTTCTTTACCTTCTTTGGTTTCTCAACCAGAATGGACTCTATTATAATTTGATCCTCACCACTCTCATTTATCACAGTTAGGGTTTCCTGCTTTCTCTTTTTTTAATCACTTCACCCTTTTGAGAGGATGAAGTGGTTGGTTTCCTAGATTCTAATGGTAATGAATGAAGGGTTTCAGTTTGGGAAGGCCCCTATTGGTGTTCCTGTGTTTGTTCTTCCACAGGTATAGGAGCCATAACTATACTAGATTGAACAGTTGATCTCATGTCAGGCATTGGGTAAGGGTAAGTCTTGAATCTCTCCAACATAAATGGAGTGATTCTAAGACTTACATGTACCTTGTTCTTTGTAATGAGTGAGCCAAATAGAATTTTGGACACTTGTTTACAGTTGCCTATTTTTTTCCTATTTATACCATTAAGTAAATGAATGTCATGCACTTTATGATTTAAAGCAGACATTTTAAACCTAGGAAGAAAGATTTCCTTACCTCTTGATGCTAAAGGCATTGTGAGCCTGGTGCTAAGCTCCTCCATTATCCGTAGTCCTACATTGAGGTGTCTGTTGTGAGCCATGGAGAAGACAAGCTTCCGAAAAATACTTGAAATGTTGTCATACCCTGTCTTCCTATAGGTGAAGGCCCTCACAATTAAGTCAAAAATGAAAGACCATTCCCTCCTCAAATACTTCTTGTTCAGGCTTGCCAACTTGATCCTCTCACTGTAGTTGATAAAGTCCATAAACTCAGCTAGCTCATCTTGAGTTGGAACCTCCACCAGATTGTCAGTAGAGATTCCCAAAGCCAAATTGGCATCATTCTTAGAAAACTCCACATGTGGGCCTTAAATGGAGCAGTTAACCACTATAGATACAACTTGGTTCTTATGCACAACTGTCCTCACCACAACTGTGTTCCATAAATCACTAAGAACATCCAAGTACAGTATGGAATTCGTAGTTAGAGCACCTGCAAAGTATGTCTCATAAAGGAACTTCACAAAGCTCTTGAAGTTATCAAGAGCTTGATTTGCATCTGTGAATGCCATATAGTTGGTGCCCTCTTTTGAGATAAAAGCTCTAACTGTGTTTGATGCCATTTTAAGTGTTTCAATTTGAGTAGGTAAGAAAAATTAGAGAGAAAGAGCTTGAAATGAGAGAAAACGGTTTGGATTTGGAGAAATTAGGTCACTTAAGGATCTCAAAGGCGTAAAAAGGTGTATGTCAAGATGTCAGGGTATTTATAGTATAAGGTAAATGACTTATTGAGAAATCAAAATAAACGTTTGAAATTTTCTTATCGAGAAGTCATATTGAGATAATAGATACATATCGATATGTCACTTTCCTTACTTTTATCAAGAACTAGAAAATGACTTATCGAGATGTCAAATAAATACCCAGTTTGTCCTAAATGGACTGAATTTTTCTAATTTTTATGTGAATAAATCAAAATAAAATTAGAATGATTTTAACAAAAGTATTTTACCAAAAAATTTTATTAAGTTAAATTATCTCAGTTCTAAGTTTTTGATAAGTCTAGAATTTATAATTGTAAAGAACTCTATGAATTATCACTTATCGAGATCTCTACAATGACTTATCGAGAAGTCATAATAATGCTTGTCGAGAAGTCCATCGAGAAGTCAGAAAAATGACTTATCGAGAATTCACTCGAGAAGTCTCAAAATGACTTGTCGAGAAGTCAGTTAGACTTATCGAGAACTCAGTTTTCTATATACTTTTGTTCTTTTTTATTATGTCTTATGCTAATTTCACATATTGAAAATATAAATTAACATTTAGACAGTTTTCTCAGAATTGAAAAATTCCAAGCTAAATTTTGAATTTTGAAAAATAAAAATACAAAGAATTCTTAAATATTTATAACTCATATTCTAGTTAATTTCCAATTAAACCAAATTAATTTTGATTTATTAGAAATCAATCTGCTGCAACACATTAGATGAGTTCTTGCCTTTAGGGCGAAGAATTTAACATCCCAATTTCACCTACAAGTCTAGTGAAAGTAGCTTCATCCAAAGGTTTAGTAAAAATATCAGCTAATTGTTTTTCTGTTGGAACAATAATGAGCTCAATGGTACCATTTGCAGCATGTTCTCTAATAAAGTGGTACCTTACATCAATGTGCTTTGTTCTAGAATGATTAACTGAATTAGCCACAATATATATAGCACTAGTGTTGTCACACATAATTGGAATTTTGTGTAACACTAGGCCATAGTCCATTAGTTGATTTCTAATCCAAAACACTTGAGCACAGCAACTTCCAGTAGCTATGTATTCAGCCTCAGTTGTGGAAGTTGACACAGACTGTTATTTCTTGCTATACCAGGATACAAGTCTTTGTCCAAAAAATTGACAGCTTCTACTAGTGCTCTTTCTGTCAACCTTGTATCCAGCAAAATCTGCATCTGTGTATCCAACAGCTTCAAATCATGTTCCCTTAGGATACCATAATCCCAAGTTTGGAGTCCCCTTTAAGTATGTGAAAATTCTCTTCACAACCATTAAATGTGATTCTTTTGGATTGGCTTAAAATCTTGCACACCGACATGTTACAAACATAATGTCTAATCTACTAGCAGTCAAATACAATAAAAAACCAATCATTCCTCTAAAACCTGAAATATCTACACTTTTTCCTTTCTTATCTTCATCCAACTTTGTAGCTATAGACATAGGTGTTGATACAGGTGAACAATCAACCATACCAAAATTCTTCAATAAATCTTCAACATACTTGGTTTGGCTGATGAAGATTCCATCACTTTTTTGACTGACTTGAAGTCCAAGAAAGTAACTTAACTCCCCCATCATACTCATTTCATATTCACTCTGCATGAGTTTTGAGAATCTTTGACATGGCTTTTTATTAGTAGAACCAAAAATGATATCATCCATATAGGTCTGAACTAGGATCATATCACCATCATGTTGCTTGTAGAAGAGAGTCTTGTCAATTGTTCCTCTAGTGAAACCATGTTTAAGAAAAAATTCTGAAAGTGTGTCATACCATGCTCTAGGTGTTTGCTTTAGTCCATAGAGACCCTTTAGAAGTTAGTAGACAAAATTTGGAAATTCAGGATCTTCAAAGCCAGGTGGCTATTGTACATAACTTCTTCTTCTAACTCACCATTTAGGAATGCACTCTTTACATCCATTTGATACAGTGTAAAGTTTGAGTGTGCAATAAATGCATGAAAGTCTTACAACTAGAGCAAAATTTTCATCATAATCAATTCCTTCTTCCTATGAGTAGCCTTTTGCAACCAACCTTGCTTTGTTTCTTGTTACAATCCCATTTTCATCCATTTTGTTTCTGAACACCCACTTTGTTCCAATTACAGTTCTGTTCTTTGGTGCAGGAACTAACTTCCAAACTCAGTTCCTTTCAAACTGATTTCGCTCCTCTTACATAACAGATAACCAATTAGAATCAAGTAGAGCTTCCTAAGTTTTCTTAGGCTCAACTTGTGAAAAAATATGCATGTAGACATTGTAAGTCATATGTCATAGCCTATTTGTATATACGAGGATTCAACTCAACTCAAATAAGAATGTAATAAGTAAATAGTGGATCTACCGTCAGAGAGATCTCGCAAAGTAATATCTGTCAAAGGATTCAGAGACAAGGTTCATCTACAGACTTGAGGAGTTAATTCACTGGAAGAAGTTCAAGAAGTTGATCATGCCTCAGTGATATAAATCAAGATCATGGATTTAATCAAGTGACAGAGATCTCGTCAGGGTATCAATAAATTACAAGGATTTAATCTGAAGAAAATCAAAGTGTCAAAGTCAAGATATGAAGAAACGTCACGGAAGTTAGTCACTCATGAACCAGACAGTACATCGAGTGTCAACATTGAAGTGACGGAATTGATTCATAAGTCTCAGTGATTTTCAGAAGATTTGCAGAAGAATGGTTGCTGCTCAAGACTAGAATTAATTCTCTATTAATTAATTAAGTCATCTAATTTAATTAAGAGAATAAATTATATCTGGGAAGAATAATTTATTTATTAATTGAATTAATTGATTAATTAATTCTGAATTAATTCTAGGAATTTTAGGAATTTTCAGAAGTTTAATTGGATTAAATTCAAGCATTAAATCAGCAAGACAATTGAAAATGAACTAGCATGACAATCAGGATTGTCATACCGATTGTCATGCTAGGCCATTGTCAATTGTCTCACCGAAAGTTACTCTAGGAGGATGATTGTCTTGCTAGTTCATTCTGATTGTCATGCTAGTTCATTCTGATTGTCATGCTAGTTCATTCAGATTGTCTTGCTAGTTCATTCAGATTGTCTTGCTAGTTCATTCAATTGTCTCACCGAAAGTCTTGCCAGCTATAGGATTGTCATGCCAAGTCAATTCTATTCGTTTGTTGATTTAAAAAGAAGCAGAGAAGCAGCAACTTATAATAAAGAACACAGAAGTCAAGAAACAAGGCAGAAAAGAAAATCAAGAAGAAATATTTCATCTTTTCATCTGCATACTTCAAGATTAAATTTCTAGATTGTAAAGTTAAATCCAATCCACTAGAAATCTTTATCTTGCTCTTGTGTATCAATCTAGCGGATTAAAATCCCTAGAACTTAATCTCAAATCGCGTTTAGCATTTGATTCTAATTATTGCAAAAATAGAAAAAGTTCATGTCGAATTTATTCTAGATTTGTGATAATTGATTTGAGATTAATACCTTGTAATCGATACAGTTGTTGTAACACCTTTCAAGTTTAATAATATTTTTATTTAACTTGAATTTTGTTTCACATTTTTTATTCCGCATTTAATTCGATTATTCGGTGCTGTTTGTATTCAACCCCCCCTTCTACAAACAAATTGGGACCTAACAATTGGTATCAGAGCCTTCTGATTAACGAACAAATCAAGATCCTAGACTTTTGTGATTTTTCAACTCCTTGAATTTTTATTTATTCAAAAATTCATAATGACTTCACATAAAGTTGGAACCGTTAAAATTCCACAATTTGATAAAGAGAATTATATCATGTGGAAGAAGAAGATGCTATTATTTTTACAAGTTGCAAATCCCAAATATTCAAACTTGTTAAAGAAGGGTATAAAAACTCCGATGGTTATTGAACCGGAGGTAATAATAGATGGTGTGGTGACTACTGAAGCTAGAACCTATCCAAAAGAGCCTGAAGATTTTACTCCTGCTGAGAAGGAAGAAGCCTCCTTGGATGCCAGCCTTCAATTAATATTAATTGATTCCCTTGATCCCTTGATGAACAGACATGTGATGAACTGTAAAAATTCCAAACACATGTGGGAAACTATTGAGGTGATTAATGAAGGCACAGAGGAAGTTAGGGAGAACAAGTTGGAAATCCTAACCTCTGAATATGAACATTTCAAATCAAATCCAGGAGAAGGAATTACTGAAGTGTTTGAGAGGTACAATGCGTTGATCAACAACCTGAACATCAATGGAAAGTATTATTCAATCAGGGAGGTCAACAAAAAGTTCCTTTTAACACTGCCAGCTCATCTTGAACATAGAATCACTGCCATTAGAGAAGCTAGAGATCTGAGTGAGATTTCTTTGGACAGGCTCTATGGAGTGTTAAAAACCTATGAGTTGGAGCAGATTCAACAGAAGGAAGTCTACGGGAAGGATAGAATGGTCAGCACATCTACTGCACTTGTAGCTGAAGGTCAACAACAACAACAATCTCAACAGTTAGAAAGAATGGTACAGTTTTCCAAGGGTGACGAAAATGAGTTAGTAGCAGAATATGATCCTCCTACTACAAATCAATCAAGTGATGATTTTTATTCCTTGGAAGAGCTGGAGCAATTGGAAGACGAGTCAATGGCCCAAATTGTCAAGAGATTCTCCCATGTCAGATTCAAGAGGAATCCCAAGCTTAAGTACAAGTCCAACTACAACAAATTCCAGAGAGGTGGATCTTCATCCTCTAACACCAGCAGTGGTGGATACAAAACAGGGATGGTTGATCGGAGCACCATTAGATGCTATAACTGCAATGAGTTGGGACACTTTGCCACAGAATGTAGAAAGCCAAAGCAAGTAAGAAAGAACTCTGAAAGGGCTTATCTGGCAAAGGGAAGAAGCTGGGATGATACTGACAGTGAAGATGAAGATGAAGGAAATCTTGCTCTTATGGCTATTGATGGAAAAGCTTCATCGTCAAGAATAGAGGTAAAACTTTCTGATGCTGAAATGGTTTATCATCTAAGAGGTAACTTAGATTGTGCACGTCGTGATAATGAACTGTTAAGTTTACAGATCACAGACCTTGAGAAAGAGGTCAATGAATTAAGACTTGTGCACATTAATCAAGACAAATTAAAAGAACAGGTATCTTTTCTAGAGAATAGAGTTGACTGTTATAGAAAACTCGAAACTATTCTCAAAGACAAGATCACCGGTCTTGAGACTAAGGTTAGAGCCTACTTCAATTCTTGTTCGAAGGCTAAAGAGTTCTACAGTAAGCAAGCTGTTAATCAAACATCTGGAATAGGTTATGATTACAATGCTGCTATTGGAGAATTAGGCATAAACTCCCCTCCTCATGTATGTGCTAAAGGGAGGGAAGTACCACATGTGCTTAAGGGTGTTGATGAACCCCTCTATAAAGCATCAATTGCTGAACCATTTGATGCGACCTCTTCTGTTATTCAAGAAGAAATACGTGCTGAGGATCATGCTTATGAGAAGATTGTTTCCAAGTCAAGTGAGTCGAAAGTTCCAGTCAAAGTTGTGAAAGCAACTGAGACTAACTCAGACACACATGAGTTGGATAACAATAATGCCATGTCTACCATGCATAAATTGCCTGCTGTTAATCACTCTCATAAAGCATGTGGTGTTGCTAATTGTATGTCTTGTGCTTTTAATATGATGTATGCTTATTTTAATGGTAAGCATGTGTCTAATGATAAGACTACTCCTCGTCAGCATGTGAATAACAAGAAGCATGATAGGTCTAAGACTGCTAGTCCTTCTAAGGCTAGAAAGGAGACATTTGTACCTAAGCTTAAACAGAAATTTGTTAAGGCTGTTTACAAGGTCAAATGTTCAGTCATTGAGAATGTTGAGACCATTAAAATTAAAAATGTTGTTTTGTCTGACAAAGGACAGTTCTACAAGTATGCCGGGCCCAACCAAGTTTGGGTTCCGAAGAAGGTCTAATCCATTTGAAGTGCAGGGCAGTATACAGGTGTAACCGGTAGTGTGGATTCTTGACAAGTGGATCATCAAGACATATGACCGGAGATAGAGCCCTGCTATCAAATGTGATTGAGAAAGCTGGCCCCCTGATTACCTTTGGAGATAAAAGCAAAGGTTTATCTGAGGGATATGGCTGTTTGCAAGCTGGGAATGTTATCATTATAATTTTGTATATTGTGCTAGGTTATTATCAGGAAGCATCATCTAACATATAGCACCAGTGACGAGACTTGAGAATATTACGACATATCAGACACCTGCTGCACATTACACTTGGAATTGTACTCTAGTAAGATGTGTACAAGTGTACTCCTGATTGGTAAGTCAAAAGAGGAAGTCAATGCACCACAGTTCATGGACTTTGCAGCTGCAGATCTATTGGACTATGCAATTTCTTCTTCACAATCTCACTTCAGGTTGGTATGAACTAGTATACTGCTCAAGCAATCGTCAAGGACATGGTATGGCACTCTAACAGAAATTGTAATTTTATATGAACTAGTAGAGTCGTCATATTTATGCAACATAACAATTAGTATCTAAAGTACTTGACAAGTATCGGTCAATGATATCTTGTTAACATTATGTTGCAGATATTTGTAAGCTTTTGACATGAATGAGAATTACTTAGACTTTACCCTAAGTGATCAATGTTTTATCAAAAACTCATTCATATTGAAAAACAAAATCAAACTTCTTTCTACATTAGTGATTTCTTATTTCATGTAAAATCTTTTGAAATCACTATTGTAAATCATTTTCTCTCTATTACCATATATTCTGTGTTACAGGTTCAGTCTCCAATGACTTTCTTTCATTGACAGTCATGAGGTTGAAAACCCACAACGTCTATCCCAGACTGTAAAGACAAACACAAAAACAGAACCAACCAACACTCTCTTACCACTAAATGTAGTATGAATGAGCGTGAGGGAGATAGTGCCTAGTGCACCACATAAGGAAGGTTCTGTAGTCAACCCAGTAGCTCTGTCTCCTACATAGATGAGTAGTATTTAAACCGAGACAACTGCTAGCCCCCATACATCTTCTCAAAAAGATGTAATGGCTGAAAAGGTACAAAAACAGTTACTAGATTCATTCTCTCAACAGGGTGCGTCTATTGAATTTTGCCTGTCGGCCAAGGTATCCGATGTAGTGTCACCACTTCAAACATAAACAATTCTTGATGCATAAGGAGAGGTTACACACACAAAGGATGAGTTGACGGAAACAAGAGTTTCGACCATTTTAAGGTCAGATTCGATTGTTCAAGGTTCGTTAGTGGACCAATTGCCTTTACAGGTGTTAGGAGAGGATACTGATCCAAAAGCCATATGTCAGTGGTCAGTGTCTACCTCCCCAGGCTTAAATCCCCTGGATGCATCTGCGGATAGTGGATCTGACATAGGTGCAGATCGGCAACTTGTTGACAATGATTCAGATATTACCTGATGAGTCACAAGGAAATGTCTTCACAGACATTAGAAGGGAACTTTGATCTTTATGCTAAAATCGTTGGATCATTGTTTACCTTCCCAGAATTCAAATCTGGAACCCTAAAAGGGAAACTAGCAACTTGTAAATTATGACTCAGATTCATCTGACGAGTTTAACAAGGATGGGGATTTGTGAACTCCCATTGCACCACCTGTGACCTCCTTAAGGATGGCTAAGGTGATTTTCCTTGCAGGTACAGCTGGATTATGGAGCTATGAGAGAAGAGTGATACACTTGTGAGAATGAGTGTAAACACGAGTGGAGAGAAGAGTGAAACACATGTGAGGTACACTAAAACACAATCACACACTCACAGTGAGGAAGAAAGAGAAACACTTGTTATTTCTTTTCAAACCAAGTGAAATATGAGAACTCCTTCAGACGACGGCATACATTCCTTCTTTAAGGGGGAGATAAAAGCTTAAGAAATAGTTTGGAGGATTCCTCAACTAAGGGGGAGAAATAGCAAGGAGGAAGAAAAAGATCCTAAATGTACACTACACCACACCATTGTTGTTTCTAACTACGGATCCTATTGTACGGGAGAGGTGGTAAACACAAGGTGATTTTCTGATAAGGGAAGAAGCTGTTAGGGGAGTACCATTGGTTTTTATCTGCGGATCCTATTGTACGGGAGAGGTGGTAAAACGAAGGTGATCTTCTTTAATCAGTTGATTCTCATAGGGGGAGAAGCAAGAGATATGGGCTTCTCAACAGGAAATGTGGTTGTACAAATGAAGATGGAACTACTTGAAGATATGTTCAGTCTAGAGGAACATCTACTTGGAATCTGGAAAATGTTAAATCTCATCCAGAACTTTTCTACTATTTACTTTGCATGTATGTTTATATCTTTTTCTTATTTGTTAGTTGAGTTATCCTCTAGGTATTTGTGTGTTATTGTCTAACAAACAAATAGGGGGAGATTGTAAGTCATATGTCATAGCCTATTTGTATATACGAGGATTCAACTCAACTCAAATAAGAATGTAATAAGTAAATAGTGGATCTACCGTCAGAGAGATCTCGCAAAGTAATATCTGTCAAAGGATTCAGACTTGAGGAGTTAATTCACTGGAAGAAGTTCAAGAAGTTGATCATGCCTCAGTGATATAAATCAAGATCGTGGATTTAATCAAGTGACAGAGATCTCGTCAGGGTATCAATAAATTACAAGGATTTAATCTGAAGAAAATCAAAGTGTCAAAGTCAAGATATGAAGAAACGTCACGGAAGTTAGTCACTCATGAACCAGACAGTACATCGAGTGTCAATATTGAAGTGACGGAATTGATTCATAAGTCTCAGTGATTTTCAGAAGATTTGCAGAAGAATGGTTGCTGCTCAAGACTAGAATTAATTCTCTATTAATTAATTAAGTCATCTAATTTAATTAAGAGAATAAATTATATCTGCGAAGAATAATTTATTTATTAATTGAATTAATTGATTAATTAATTCTGAATTAATTCTAGGAATTTTAGGAATTTTCAGAAGTTTAATTGGATTAAATTCAAGCATTAAATCAGCAAGACAATTGAAAATGAACTAGCATGACAATCAGGATTGTCATACCGATTGTCATGCTAGGCCATTGTCAATTGTCTCACCGAAAGTTACTCTAGGAGGATGATTGTCTTGCTAGTTCATTCTGATTGTCATGCTAGTTCATTCTGATTGTCATGCTAGTTCATTCAGATTGTCTTGCTAGTTCATTCAGATTGTCTTGCTAGTTCATTCAATTATCTCACCGAAAGTCTTGCCAGCTATAGGTGTAATAACCCCAATTTTTGAGAAATTTTGAAACCCTTATGAATAGTGTTTTTGCTGAACGAGAAAACTTTTCAGACCACACTATATAGGAGTACTTTTATGGAAATTCTAAGATCGTATTAGTATTCCATAAAGTAAATGAGTGTATGTAAAGGTCGTTAAAATTCGAATCCGGACACTTTGATTTTTCCCGAAAATCCACCAGATACCGAAAGAAATGAGTATAAGGTAACATGATTAAAAGGATTTAAATTCAAGGATTATAAGAGAGGATCATAAAAGGAATATAAAATATTGAGAAAGCTTTAGGGGAACCCAAGTAATAAGATCCCAGATATGATCCCTCAAACGACGAACGAGAACGAAAGTTAAGCGAACCGTAAAACAAATAAGCGACCAAGAGACAAGCTTGTACAAGAAGCCAAGGATTATGACATCATCAAACCACAAGGAAAGGACATGTGTTAAAAAGGTGACACAAGCATGGTGACATAAGCATGACAAAAAAGAAGTGTGTTGTTGGTTGATTCTTGGCCATGCAAAAGTTACCATGGTAAAAGATCAAAATTTGCCAAGCCAAAAAGGAAATCAACCAAGCAAAATATCATAACACAAAAATTAAAAATTTGACTTTGCTCCCATGAAGAGAAGCTCTCGGCCAAAACAAACCCAGCAACTTGAAATTGTCATATCTCCTTCAATACTCACTCAAATGTTGTGTTCTATAGCTCTTTGGAAAGGTATTGAGATGGCCTACAACTCTTGTTCACAAGTCTCTTCCAAATAAGCATGGTAAGACCCTAATTTTTACAGTTCTTTAAATCGGACTTTTAGAAACTTCAAAGCCTAACTTTGTGTTCTTGATTTCTTTGGAAAGATCAAGCTTGTAGGAGGCTCCCTAAGGCTTCCTAGCAACTTAACACCTCCCAAGGAAGGTATAAACTTCAAACCCTAGCCTTTACTTTATTTGTTAGTAAGTTTAATGGTTGGTTTTGTGAAATGAGAAGCATGGTTTGTGATTATTAGTAGTTTGCTTTGATTTGGAAGTGTTTTGGTAATTGAAGCTTGATTATAGTTCATAGGTCTTGATTGTGGTTGTTTGAGTTGAAAACCTTGGAGATTATGGACTGATGTGGTATGGTTTAGGTGAAGTTTTGTTGTATTGATGGTTATGAGTTGGTTGGTGGTTAATTGGAGTAGTTTAAACATTGGTAATCGCGTAAACATAGCCGTCGTAATGTCCGATTTACTTTAGACTGTTTTTGTTCATAACATTTGGACCCGAGAACACCCTGCTAGATTATGACCATTGCCATGTTTAGATAGTTCATGTTACGAGCTTCATTTTGATATGTAGTTCGTTTGATTCCGATGTACGGTTTAGAAGAAACGACCGTTTCAAGTAACGGCATTTCGCGAACGAAACTTTTCCCCTCGCTCTACTTTGAAACATAGGTTAAAGACCAAAAAGGGTTAATTAATGTATGAAACATTTATGGTAAGTGTGTTAGGAAGTTGGTAAGACACTCGCGAAGGAATCGCCTTAAAACTCGTAAAGGTTAAATTATTAAAAATGGTGGAGTCGAGGGTACCCGAGTGACTTAAGCAAATCAGTAAGCGCAAAACAAGCGTTAGAGTCTAAGTTAGTTAAAGTATAGATTTACAAGTGACTTTGGTTTAATTCCAACTTACTTGTTGTTTATAGGTTACCAGACTCGTTCCGAGCTTTTTTTTTCACCCCAAGTCGCTCAGGCAAGTTTTCTACCCGTTATACTGTTGTTGTGATGTATATGTGTATATGCATGATCCTGCGATAAATGCATATTTGTTATTAGCAAATTCTTGCGATATATTGTAGCATGTGATATGGTATATATGCATGCCTGTTTCATATTCTTGGATTATATATCTGTTGGTTAAAATGCTTACAGTTGCATAATACCTATGCTAGAGATAAGCGGTATTTGAATTTACCCTTAGTATAGGGGATCAAAAGGTGAACATATTTCTAAACCGGGAGTCGATGTTCCCGAGTATAATATATATATTTATATATATATATATATGGTCATAGTTTTCAAAACTATTAATCGAATAAGGGTTATTCGATAACTTTATATTAATTATTGAATATTATTTCGAATATTATTCGAGGGCTTATGACTCCTTTATATTATTATTGAATATTACTTGGATATTCATTCGAGGATGTATGACTCCTTTATTTTATGAATATTATTTATAATATTCATTCGAGGTATTATGACTCCGCTTATTACTTAATAATATTCTTTATTTTATTAAAGAATAAGGTGTCAATAATCAAACTTATTTTCGATTATTCAAATAAAGATAGTACTTTCGTATAGGTATATCTTTGGATATTTCATATTCATTTCAAGTATAAGTTTCAAAACTTCTACTTCAATTCTTTTTATAAAGATTATTTTTTATGGGAATATTATTTAAATAATAATATTCAGACATTCTCTAAATATACTGGGGACTGATTTACTTCATTAAATCAGCTTTATTCCAAACACTCTTTAAAGTGTTTTCGAGTCTTCAAAATGATTTTTAAAAGTTAGAGCGGATCCCAAAACTCATTTTTTATATTTAAGATCTTCCTTTTAAGGGGATTTAAATACTCGCTCAAAACCTGAGGGATCCGGCTCTGTGGTGTATTTTATATTCGCAACAAGGTTGCAGTTTTGGTAAATGAATTGATTACTTGCCCAACGTTCGGGAAGTAAGCCCATCTCATTGAGTCGGCATAAGCGACAGGCCGGGGTACGGTCTATTATTGTGTAAGTGGCTGGGTGGCAGTCCATCAACGCGTGAGGGGCCGGGGTACGGTCTAGCGCGAGGTCCTAATGCGGCCAGGGTGATGACCGGTGAGGAATTCATCCATCTACAGTAGAAAAGGTTACTTATTGGTATCTTTGCCTGATCAGCAAGATATCGGGTTTATGCCAAAATTCTTTTCCTTTCCAAAATTCATTGGATATTATAACTCTGTTCATACTTTACATGACAGAGATTTTCAGGAAATGTATGAGATATATATATATATATATATATATATATGGATATATATATCAGGACTTAATGAAGTATCTCGTAACTTCATTATTTATAATGATATTTCAAAGATTGAATCTATTCAAGTCTTATCTTGTAGTCTCATCTGGGTGATGAACTTTGAAACTGATTATAACTTGAACGGTGGTAGTTCAAGTAGTATTTGGATATAAATTATATTGGAGTATCTTGTAACTTCATTTTTTTAAACTTATATCTAGTAAATGATTATCTTATGCATGACAAAGATTTTCAGAAAAATGTTGAGACAAGGTTAGATATATGAGATCACCTTGCAACGGTATTTTTTATACAGTTATACACTGGAACTTTGTGTATATTATGCATGGAAGAGGACTTCCAATATTTTGAAAAGTATATATGTATATATACTGAATATTTTGTGACTTCATCGCATTAAGATATCAAACTTGGTTCATTTCTTTTGACCAAGACTTTCATGAGTATTATGAGTAGGCTCATATATTGTAAATCATTATACATATTATTTTGGTGGGCTTGCTGCTCACCCTTGCTTTCTTCTTTCATCACACAACAACAGTTAGGAAAGATGGCCAGACTCCAGCAGACCCAGCGCAAGCGCGTGGGAAGCGTCCCGCGTCTTCCCGTTGATATTGTAGCTGCTATAGCTGCAGAGGTAGATCTATTGTAGATCAGACCATCTACTTTTGAGAATCAATTATGTATAATTATAACTTGTGACAGATAATGGCAATTAACTGTAAATTTATCAAGTAATCATTTTGGGTTGTAATAACTTTTAAATTGTGGATTCAAAGACTTGTACATATTTAAATTTCATCTCTGAGACTATAACGTGTGGTGTGTGTGTTTATTGTGGGGTCACAGTACAGAGTAGTTGAGTAATTATTAAGCTTGGGTGTTATTAAGGGAAATGTGACTCGTGACAACCCGGATCCCCGACCCCGGATTTGGGGGTGTTACAGAAATGGTATCAGAGCTAAGCGTTATAAACCTCAGAGATGATGGGACGTTAAGATAATAAGTTCACTAAGATAATAAGAACTCTTGCCAAGTTCATAGTCGGACTACCTAACGTAGTACTGACAGTTAAAACCCTTATGGGAACCCTTATAAATGTAGTGATAGGAGCGTAGTTCGTTATCGTATATGGTAGCGGGACTCCGAACCCTGAGGTTGAGGAGCAACAACGCGATGATGTTTTGTTACTCATTGGGGATCAGATTATGGATCCGATAGAGCGTCCTAACGCAGGACCGGATGATGTTGATATTGAGGATGTAGCGGTTGAGGAGGTTGTCCTAGAAGGGATAGTTGTTGAGGATGATCCCAAGGAGGATCCTGACAAGATTGGATAAAGGACCACTGATGAATTGATGACCATTGTTAGGTCGAGTACCAGAGGTAGGATTGGTCGGTCACTACCGGAGGTTCGTTCAAGTTTGTAAAGATAGTAGCCCCTTTAACGCGGCTTACTCGTAAGACTGAGAAGTTCGAATGGACAGAGAAATGCGAGAACAACTTTTAAGAACCGAAGCAAAGGTTGGTGACGTTCCCTATGTTGGCGTTGCCGGATGGAAAACGAGATTTTGTGAAATGTAGTGACGCTTCGCATAAGGAATTAGGGCGCTTCATATACAGCACAGCAAGATAATCGCGTCTGCGTCAAGACAATTAAGGTAATATGAAATTCGATATCCCCGCCCATGAGCTTAGGCTCGTTGCAATAGTTTTACCCTAAAGATTGGAGGCACTACTTGTATGGAGAGAAGTGCGAGAATTACCTAAGCCATAAGTGCTCTAGTACATTTTCACGTAGAAAGAGCTCAACATATGCCAGAAGAGGCAGTTAGAGCTAACCAAGAATAATGATTGGGAGATTTTTTATCATTCGGGGAAAGCCAATATGGTGGCTGATGCCCTTAGTAAAAAGGAGAGACTCAAGATGATAATGCCTTTTGGAGAGTTTATAAGAGATTTTGAGAAAATGGAAATAGAAGTGAAGGTAACCGGAGCCGGTACCGAAAAGCTGTTGAGATTGCAATACAGCCCGAATTATTGGAAAAGATCATATTGTGCCAGAAAAAGTTATGAATGAAGGCAGAGAGCCAACAATTAGATAAAAGATTAATATCGAGAAAGATGATAAGGGGATAGTGAGGTGTTCCTACAGAAATTGGGTTCCAAAAGTTCAAGAGCTTAAGGATGAGAACTTAGATGAGAGCCATAGTTTGAGGAATAAGATTTAGGGCAAACCCTGAATATGATAGTCAGGGAGGTTGCCATCAAGAAAGAAAGAACCCATAACATAATAGAGTGGAAAACAAGGTTTTTAATGTATAAGATAACCCCGATTATGGGAGAAGGTTGAAACATTTCATACTAAGGAAACAGAAAGTTGAGTAAGGAAAGGAGACCCGAGACGGTACTCCTATACGGCAATTCATGGACCTGTCTAGACAGAACTTAGACTATTATCCCCAACCACCACCCTGAGGAGACAGTGCGGTGGGAAATTCTTTCATGACCTTTAAGTCGCTAAGCTCTCAGAGTTCCAAGGAACAAGCTGACCCAGTCGAGGCAAGAGCCTGGCTAAAGGAAATAGATGAATCATTTGAGATTCTGAATGATTGACGAATCATAAAAGACTGTTTTTGTCACTTACCCTCCTAAGAGAGAGACCACCCGCTGGTGAAAGGCCAAGGAAGGCACGGAGCAAGAGATTATAATAAACTGATTAAAGTTCAGACAATTATTTTCGGGAAAGTACTTCCCAAGGTTATGGAGGTAGTGTAAAAGCTTTGGAGCTAGAACAAAAGCGGATGAGTATGATGAATTATGAATCTAAGTTGTAAAAGTTGTCAAGATTCGTTCTGAGGACACGAATCCAGAATGACGGGATGTTTGAAATCAATGCTTATGTTGTGTTGGTTCATGAAATAACGATAAGAGAAAGGAATATAAAGGCAAGAGAGTTTGAGGAATGATAAGGGAGTCGGGTATGAGGAAACCCTAAAGACTCGTAGCAATAGAAATAAGAAAGTATGTAATCATTGGTATGAGGGTGATTCACCATGAATTAAAATTGATGGTTGAAGGCATAAGAGTTATGTATATTTTATCCCCCTTTAAGTTGGGAGGATTCGAGGAAACCTTGAGATAATTCGAAGGATAAATAATGAGACGCAGATAGACTAAGGGGATACGAAAGTAAGAAATTAAGAAAATTGGATGAAGGAAGTGACCTTCAAGAAGGTGAAGTGTAAGACCGGTGGCATGATACCCAGAAAGGGAGACGCCAGATATGAAAGATATCCCAATATTGAGGTGACTGTTGAGATAAACAACAAAAGTAAATAAGGAATTATTAAGAAGAAGTTCACGTTGAACATGACCAATATCTTCCAGAACATCCATGTTATCATTACCAAATCAGGAAAGAAAAGCGGATGACCATTGTTATCTTTTGGAGGCCATATGGATTGACCTCAATATTGAATAAGGATGCTATTGTGAAATTCGGTATAGACTATCGAGGTGGGAATGATTGAATAAGATACCCTTATCAGGGATATATGACTTTATTTATCCATGGAAGGATGCTTGTACTTTTTTTTAAAGGTGGAATTAAGGATAGAGCATCGATAACTTAAAATGAATCCTAGGGGAATGCATAAAGGTTGGCATTTCACCCTTAATAGGGACAGTATGAGTTTTGACAGTATGATTTGGAAAGGATTAAGGTAACAACAACCTTTAAGTATCAGTGGAGAAAATTTTTCAGAAACATATAGATAATGGTTCTAGTATTAGTAAAGGGTATGTTGATATGCCCTGTATCTAGGGAATACAGGAGGAACGAATCAAGGATAACCTTAGAGGTTTTACAAGGAGAAAGGTAATATTCAAAATTCTCAAGAATAGAAATGTTGATAAAGAAAAAAATGACGTAATTATAATGATGCCAAATGGGGCACGTGTTAAACCACGAGAAAGTATGGATCGAACCAGTAATGGTCGAAATTGTTCAGGGCAATTAGGACTTAAGATAAAAGATGTTCTAATTATGATTGAGAGTCAGTCATGACAGTGATTAACCTCTAAAGACTGAGGGGATAACTTATGGAAAAATGGAAATTTTTTTTTTACTCATCAGATATTAAAGAAAAGTATTTTCACATAAGCTGTGATTGAAATAAGGTAGAAAATTTATTTGGAGGTGGTTAAAATGACATTGATTGTAAGGAACTATTACTATCAGGAAAGGCCAAAGAGGTGGCCGACACTTTAACGGTAAAAGGAAAAATTATAGGCGCGTGTGCCAAAAGAATACAGTGATGATGGTTAAAAATGTGAAGGTTGAATTATGGTTTGGAAGATTGACATTCCTTCTGATGACTGTGCAATACCCAACCGTAATAGTAGTTGGTAAAGGTTTAATTCGTGTAATCGCCATGAGCAGGCTATCCATCTCAGAAGATACTATCTTGAGATAAGCCAGGACCATGTTTCAAAAAGGACCAAACAAACCTTTGAGTTAAGTCTTCTATTGAAGGCATATGATTAAGAATGGTATTAACCTGCTATCGGTGCTTTGATTGAAACTCTTCTGAAATTTTATATGCTTCATGTCATGTATGTATGTCAGGATCAGGAGTGTTCTTCATGAATCAGGAATGGTGATTATGTTACCTCCTTAGAAGGATTTGTTACGACATGGATAGACTCCGTATGGTTAGCTATTAAGACTTCATGGAAAATGAATGACTACAGTGGGTCAGTGGTGGACCATAGTAAGGCAGCAATGATTCTGCGAGTAATGAGCTGATTACAACCGTGAGAGTTGTATTGGAATGGGTGTTGAGATTGAGTACCACTAATCGGGTCATGGTAGTGTATAAGTTATCATTGATAGACTAATTAAGTAGAGTATCTACCTAGTGAATAATTATTCTTTCTTATCAATAGAGAGTCGTATTATTATACGAGGAAGGATGCGGTGCAAGCATAGAATTCTAGTAACGATGATGTATAGAATGAGATCCCAGATTCGATTTTCGATGTCGAGGGAGTTTCAAAGGTGATTGTGTATAAGCTCGAGGAAGAGTGTGGGTCCATAGAATGATGGACGGGATAGCAAAAATATTTAGGCATGCAAAATGCGAGGCTATAATGCTCGATGCTGATATAAATACGTATATGTTTTGTTCTCCTATGACCAACCTCTATAGTTCAGAGGTAGGTTCCAAGCCAGATATTTTGTGGCAGTATATTTTTTTCATATATACAATTCTCTTCAATTTGTTCTTTTCTCTTCTTTTCATTTCATGTAAGCTGAGAAGAACAACCCTTCCAGAAGGGGAGGTATTGCCGAATGACTATCTATCTTTGTGATAGAAGCCTAGTAGGATACCACATGTTGTTTAATTGCTTGTCAAGTACTAAAGGCTGGCCACCTTCTGTACTAACTATGCGATATAACAAGTGTTCATGATCATAGTGATCTCTCAACAAATTCCTTTACTTCTATTTGATTGATCAAATTTTGGAAAATAGAAACAACTGAAAAAGGAGTAATAAAGTGGTGGTAGTATGCGGAATGGGAACACATTCGTGATACTAAGGTTGACGTGGTTATTAAAAGGTTATAGAACGCTAACAAGCAAAAGTATAACCAGTATAATATTAGGAACGGAAGGTAGTAGCGATTACGAACTGGAAAAGAATGGGTATTGAGAAGCAGAAGCTCTAATGATAAAAGCTATAATGAGAGTCTGTGCAATAGACTTGAAAGAATTTGGAATGATCACTTAATTCGGATTGAGTTAGCTTACGACAATAGATCATATGTCATTATCGAGATGTCGCCTTATGAGATTCTTGAGGGAAGATAATGTCGATCTCCCTTATGTTAGGATGAAGTTGTAGAGCGCAAGATGCTCGGACCTGCAGTAGTCCAAAGGACCAAGGATATGATAGATCTAATCAGAGGACGGCTGGTAGTAGCCCAAGATGGACATGATAAGTATGTTGATTTGACACGAAAGGATAAAGAGTATGAAATAGGGGACCTAGTAATGTTATAGGTATCCCTTGGAAAGGATTGATGAGGTTCGGAAAGAAAGGAAAGCTAAGTCTACAATTTGTTGGACCCTTGGATATATTAAGACGTTTGGGAAGTTAGCATATGAGCTAGCCCTAACCCCGAACATGTAGCAGGTCGTAACGTGTTTCACGTATCAATGTTAAGGAAGTGTAATTTAGATGCCAGATAAATAGAGGCATATGAGCGCATAGATATGCAACCCGACGTAACCTATATGGAGCAACCAGGACGGGTTATAGAGTGAAAAGGAACAAGTGCTTAGGAGAAGGATTATCAAACTAGGCAGAGTTTGGTGGTAGAACCACAATGTGGGAAAATTTACTCGAGAGTTAGAAAGTGCAATGCTAAGAAAGTATCCCCATTTATTTTCTATCTGATTCCGGGACGGAATCCTTTTAAGGAGGGGAGACTGTAATAACCCCAATTTTTGAGAAATTTTGAAACCCTTATGAATAGTGTTTTTGCTGAACGAGAAAACTTTTCAGACCACACTATATAGGAGTACTTTTATGGAAATTCTAAGATCGTATTAGTATTCCATAAAGTAAATGAGTGTATGTAAAGGTCGTTAAAATTCGAATCCGGACACTTTGATTTTTCCCGAAAATCCACCAGATACCGAAAGAAATGAGTATAAGGTAACATGATTAAAAGGATTTAAATTCAAGGATTATAAGAGAGGATCATAAAAGGAATATAAAATATTGAGAAAGCTTTAGGGGAACCCAAGTAATAAGATCCCAGATATGATCCCTCAAACGACGAACGAGAACGAAAGTTAAGCGAACCGTAAAACAAATAAGCGACCAAGAGACAAGCTTGTACAAGAAGCCAAGGATTATGACATCATCAAACCACAAGGAAAGGACATGTGTTAAAAAGGTGACACAAGCATGGTGACATAAGCATGACAAAAAAGAAGTGTGTTGTTGGTTGATTCTTGGCCATGCAAAAGTTACCATGGTAAAAGATCAAAATTTGCCAAGCCAAAAAGGAAATCAACCAAGCAAAATATCATAACACAAAAATTAAAAATTTGACTTTGCTCCCATGAAGAGAAGCTCTCGGCCAAAACAAACCCAGCAACTTGAAATTGTCATATCTCCTTCAATACTCACTCAAATGTTGTGTTCTATAGCTCTTTGGAAAGGTATTGAGATGGCCTACAACTCTTGTTCACAAGTCTCTTCCAAATAAGCATGGTAAGACCCTAATTTTTACAGTTCTTTAAATCGGACTTTTAGAAACTTCAAAGCCTAACTTTGTGTTCTTGATTTCTTTGGAAAGATCAAGCTTGTAGGAGGCTCCCTAAGGCTTCCTAGCAACTTAACACCTCCCAAGGAAGGTATAAACTTCAAACCCTAGCCTTTACTTTATTTGTTAGTAAGTTTAATGGTTGGTTTTGTGAAATGAGAAGCATGGTTTGTGATTATTAGTAGTTTGCTTTGATTTGGAAGTGTTTTGGTAATTGAAGCTTGATTATAGTTCATAGGTCTTGATTGTGGTTGTTTGAGTTGAAAACCTTGGAGATTATGGACTGATGTGGTATGGTTTAGGTGAAGTTTTGTTGTATTGATGGTTATGAGTTGGTTGGTGGTTAATTGGAGTAGTTTAAACATTGGTAATCGCGTAAATATAGCCGTCGTAATGTCCGATTTACTTTAGACTGTTTTTGTTCATAACATTTGGACCCGAGAACACCCTGCTAGATTATGACCATTGCCATGTTTAGATAGTTCATGTTACGAGCTTCGTTTTGATATGTAGTTCGTTTGATTCCGATGTACGGTTTAGAAGAAACGACCGTTTCAAGTAACGGCATTTCGCGAACGAAACTTTTCCCCTCGCTCTACTTTGAAACATAGGTTAAAGACCAAAAAGGGTTAATTAATGTATGAAACATTTATGGTAAGTGTGTTAGGAAGTTGGTAAGACACTCGTGAAGGAATCGCCTTAAAACTCGTAAAGGTTAAATTATTAAAAATGGTGGAGTCGAGGGTACCCGAGTGACTTAAGCAAATCAGTAAGCGCAAAACAAGCGTTAGAGTCTAAGTTAGTTAAAGTATAGATTTACAAGTGACTTTGGTTTAATTCCAACTTACTTGTTGTTTATAGGTTACCAGACTCGTTCCGAGCTTTTTTTTTCACCCCAAGTCGCTCAGGCAAGTTTTCTACCCGTTATACTGTTGTTGTGATGTATATGTGTATATGCATGATCCTGCGATAAATGCATATTTGTTATTAGCAAATTCTTGCGATATATTGTAGCATGTGATATGGTATATATGCATGCCTGTTTCATATTCTTGGATTATATATCTGTTGGTTAAAATGCTTACAGTTGCATAATACCTATGCTAGAGATAAGCGGTATTTGAATTTACCCTTAGTATAGGGGATCAAAAGGTGAACATATTTCTAAACCGGGAGTCGATGTTCCCGAGTATAATATATATATTTATATATATATATATATATGGTCATAGTTTTCAAAACTATTAATCGAATAAGGGTTATTCGATAACTTTATATTAATTATTGAATATTATTTCGAATATTATTCGAGGGCTTATGACTCCTTTATATTATTATTGAATATTACTTGGATATTCATTCGAGGATGTATGACTCCTTTATTTTATGAATATTATTTATAATATTCATTCGAGGTATTATGACTCCGCTTATTACTTAATAATATTCTTTATTTTATTAAAGAATAAGGTGTCAATAATCAAACTTATTTTCGATTATTCAAATAAAGATAGTACTTTCGTATAGGTATATCTTTGGATATTTCATATTCATTTCAAGTATAAGTTTCAAAACTTCTACTTCAATTCTTTTTATAAAGATTATTTTTTATGGGAATATTATTTAAATAATAATATTCAGACATTTTCTAAATATACTGGGGACTGATTTACTTCATTAAATCAGCTTTATTCCAAACACTCTTTAAAGTGTTTTCGAGTCTTCAAAATGATTTTTAAAAGTTAGAGCGGATCCCAAAACTCATTTTTTATATTTAAGATCTTCCTTTTAAGGGGATTTAAATACTCGCTCAAAACCTGAGGGATCCGGCTCTGTGGTGTATTTTATATTCGCAACAAGGTTGCAGTTTTGGTAAATGAATTGATTACTTGCCCAACGTTCGGGAAGTAAGCCCATCTCATTGAGTCGGCATAAGCGACAGGCCGGGGTACGGTCTATTATTGTGTAAGTGGCTGGGTGGCAGTCCATCAACGCGTGAGGGGCCGGGGTACGGTCTAGCGCGAGGTCCTAATGCGGCCAGGGTGATGACCGGTGAGGAATTCATCCATCTACAGTAGAAAAGGTTACTTATTGGTATCTTTGCCTGATCAGCAAGATATCGGGTTTATGCCAAAATTCTTTTCCTTTCCAAAATTCATTGGATATTATAACTCTGTTCATACTTTACATGACAGAGATTTTCAGGAAATGTATGAGATATATATATATATATATATATGGATATATATATCAGGACTTAATGAAGTATCTCGTAACTTCATTATTTATAATGATATTTCAAAGATTGAATCTATTCAAGTCTTATCTTGTAGTCTCATCTGGGTGATGAACTTTGAAACTGATTATAACTTGAACGGTGGTAGTTCAAGTAGTATTTGGATATAAATTATATTGGAGTATCTTGTAACTTCATTTTTTTAAACTTATATCTAGTAAATGATTATCTTATGCATGACAAAGATTTTCAGAAAAATGTTGAGACAAGGTTAGATATATGAGATCACCTTGCAACGGTATTTTTTATACAGTTATACACTGGAACTTTGTGTATATTATGCATGGAAGAGGACTTCCAATATTTTGAAAAGTATATATGTATATATACTGAATATTTTGCGACTTCATCGCATTAAGATATCAAACTTGGTTCATTTCTTTTGACCAAGACTTTCATGAGTATTATGAGTAGGCTCATATATTGTAAATCATTATACATATTATTTTGGTGGGCTTGCTGCTCACCCTTGCTTTCTTCTTTCATCACACAACAACAGTTAGGAAAGATGGCCAGACTCCAGCAGACCCAGCGCAAGCGCGTGGGAAGCGTCCCGCGTCTTCCCGTTGATGTTGTAGCTGCTATAGCTGCAGAGGTAGATCTATTGTAGATCAGACCATCTACTTTTGAGAATCAATTATGTATAATTATAACTTGCGACAGATAATGGCAATTAACTGTAAATTTATCAAGTAATCATTTTGGGTTGTAATAACTTTTAAATTGTGGATTCAAAGACTTGTACATATTTAAATTTCATCTCTGAGACTATAACGTGTGGTGTGTGTGTTTATTGTGGGGTCACAGTACAGAGTAGTTGAGTAATTATTAAGCTTGGGTGTTATTAAGGGAAATGTGACTCGTGACAACCCGGATCTGGGGGTGTTACAATAGGATTGTCATGCCAAGTCAATTCTATTCGTTTGTTGATTTAAAAAGAAGCAGAGAAGCAGCAACTTATAATAAAGAACACAGAAGTCAAGAAACAAGGCAGAAAAGAAAATCAAGAAGAAATATTTCATCTTTTCATCTGCATACTTCAAGATTAAATTTCTAGATTGTAAAGTTAAATCCAATCCACTAGAAATCTTTATCTTGCTCTTGTGTATCAATCTAGCGGATTAAAATCCCTAGAACTTAATCTCAAATCGCGTTTAGCATTTGATTCTAATTATTGCAAAAATAGAAAAAGTTCATGTCGAATTTATTCTAGATTTGTGATAATTGATTTGAGATTAATACCTTGTAATCGATACAGTTGTTGTAACACCTTTCAAGTTTAATAATATTTTTATTTAACTTGAATTTTGTTTCACATTTTTTATTCCGCATTTAATTCGATTATTCGGTGCTGTTTGTATTCAACCCCCCCTTCTACAAACAAATTGGGACCTAACAGACATTCATTAGCAGTTGCACTTCTAGTACTCACTCCAGCATTTGGATCACCAATAATTGCAACTCTTGTGTGACTCATATCCCATTTCCTGGTGTGAGTTTGTTGACTTGAATTTTATGCATCTTCTTCATCATTGGCATGACTTGCAAAACTTTTTTCTCTTTCTCACCCTGAGTTTGTGCTATCAAATTCAGATGTTTAAGATGAGTTTCCATTCTCATGATTCACTTATTCAGTTGACTCTTCATCCATTTTGTTGCTTGTGTTGACTTCAGCTTTATCTTCAGAATCACTATCAATGTTGAGATTTTCAAATTTCAGGGCTTCAACTTTATTAACATCAAGGAATTTCAAGCCTGGACATTTGTCATCATCAAAAGTAACATATATGTGCTTTCTACAATTTTCTTTTATTCAAGCACATACACTTTGTATGGAGTTCTCTCCAATGAATATCCTAGAAAAATTGCTTCAAAAACCTTAGAGTCAAATTTTCCCACATATTCAGAGTTATCTTTTAGAACATAGCCATTGCTTCCAAACACATGAAGATGCTTCACAGTAGGCTTCCTTTTTGATAAGATTGAGTAGGGTAATTTTCCAAGATTCTTGTTAATGAGATATTTATTTTGAGTATAGCATGCAATGTTGACAGCTTCTTCCCAAAAACTTGTTAACAATTTGGCATCTTGCAGCATTTTTCTAGCAGCCTCTACTTGTGTTCTATTCTTTCTCTCAACTACCACATTTTGATGAGGTGTTCTATCAGCTGAGAATTCTTGAACAATGCCCGTATCTTTGTAAAATTCAGTTAAAGTTGCATTTCTGAATTCTGTGTCATTGTCACTCCTCAATCTCTTCACATAATTCTGATCTTCAGCCTGTTTCTCAATCTTCTTGATGTGTTTAGTTATGATGTATGAAGTTTCATCCTTGGAATGCATAAATTCTACCCATGTGTACCTTGAGTAGTCATCCACCATCACAAGTGCATATTTCTTCCTTAAAATTGATAAGACATTAATTGGTCCAAATAAGTCCATGTGGATAAGTTGCAAAGGTGCGCTAATGGAATTCACAGTTTTACTCTTTTGACTTGACTTCTTAATTTTTCCTATCTGACAAGCCTCACAAACTTCATTTTGAGAAAACTCTAAACTTGGCATGTATCTCACTAACTCCTTTTTCACCAGGATGTTGATTGCCTTGTGATTCAGGTGAGAGAGCTTTTTGTGCCACAACTTGTTTTGCTCTATAGATGCATTGGTGTAGAAGCAACAGATTCCTTCCTTATTTGCTGAGTTTAAATCTGCAGTAAACATGCTTCACTTTCTTGATTCTTTCAGAGCAACTTCACTAGTCTTTTTGCTGATGATTGAGCATTCTTCTTTGTCAAATGCGACATTGAGTCCTTTATCTGTGAATTGACTGACACTTAGAAGATTCACCTCAAGGCCAGCTACCAATGCTACATCTTCAATGACAATATTTCCAGAAACTAAATTGACATATCCCATTGTGAACCCTTTGCTGTTGTCTCCAAAAGTCACTAATGGGCCATCCATATCCTCAAATTGTAATAGCAGAGCCTTATCACCTGTCATATGTACTTTTTTCTTGCTAACAGAATTTGCACAATTGAAATGAGTTGACTCATAAGGAACAATGTGAACAGATTGTTTTACATTTTTCTTTTTGACCATAGATTCAAAATTAGCATATTTCAAATCTACTCTCAGTTTATGATAACTTGTCATCACTTTCATGTTGCAAGGTATGTAGTCAAATTTGTCACAAAAGGAGTAAGGATCTTTTGTATTTGCTTCATTGTACTTGCAGGCTCCCACTTTTGGCTTGCTAACATCCATTTTGCAAAGGTGAGTTAGATGATTTGTTGAGTTACATTTCTGACATCGCTTTTTGGGGGCATCTGCAACAAATGCAAATTTGTTGCTCTTGTTTACTCATATCTTGCCATTCCTGTTCTTTTTCTTCCTTCATGTATTCTCAGTCTTGACTTCCTTGATAGGTGTCTTAGGAAGTTGGTTAATTGTGGGCTTCTTCTTTCTTTCATTAGCATGAGTGGTTTCTTCATTTTTCATTTCTTTATCTTTATCTGCAAGTTCTTGCTTGATGACCAACTCCTATTCACTGAAATTGACTTCACATGCCTTGAATACAGGTGACTCAACTTTTCTCAGCATAACTAGGACATCTTTATTTACAATTGTTTTGCCTCTGTCACTTTCAATTTTCTTGTTGTTGTTCAAGGCATCATAGGCCAGGCCAATAGCTATGTTAGCACATGGCTTGTTCTTCTCATGGTACTGACCAACTAACTGAGAAGCATTCATGAAAGACTTCAATATTACTTCATTCTTTTCTATCTTTTCCATCAACACAGCTTCTATTTCACTAGCATACTTCATCTTGTTCTTCAAATATTCATTTTCCTGCTTGACAGTTTCAAGCTCAATAAGCTGCAGTTCTAAATTTTGTTAGCTTTTGACAACCTACTAACCTCCTCAATAGCTGCCACAATGCTAGTATGGATGTGAAACATCTCTACACTCATCTTTTTAATAGTTTCTTTATATTGGCTTGTATTTAAATCAATGGTAGTTAGAGTTGGTACTGCTGATTTTGATGATGATGATTCTCCTTGCTCAAGAGCCATTAATGCATAGTTTCCAAACTCTTCATTCTCATTTTCATCATCAGTATCATCCTAACTCTTGCCTTCTATAATGTAAGCTTTTTCAGATTGTTTCTTCAAGAGAGCCTCATACTTTTCCTCCAATTCCAAATATGTCGTATCCTTCTTCACCTTCTTGGGCTTCCTGCACTCAGTAGCGAAGTGACCCAACTCATCAAAGTTGAAGCACCTTATCTTTGATTTGTCCACAGATCCAGTTTTGTAGCCACCTTTTATAACACCCTCCAAATCCGGGGTATAGATTTAGGGCATTATTAATAATAACTACAAACTAAACCTGCATAAGCGGAATATAAAAATAATAATTACCCCGAACTATTACTACTCAGGATCTTTTAAGGTTTGAGTTGAAAATAAGAACCACATACTACACTTTATTACAAACCCAAATAAAATAATCTGTCTCAAGAACTTTCTTTGTTACAAAACTTTATTCTATATACATTCTCACCACACAACTTTTATTCAAACTACACAAAACTTTTATTCAACCCAATATTACTACTTATCCTGTTACACCTGATCTGGTAATTCAAAGCTCTCTTCGGAAATAGGAAGGAACACTCTTGGTATAAGAGGGTCCCGCTGCTTGACTCTCTTCTTGACTACGCGGGTCCTGATGGGTTTCATTCTCTACCCTAACTGTAAAATAATAGGAATAATAATAAAAAGGGATGAGCCAAAATTGCTCAACAAGCCTGCAACAATATATATAGTATAAAGAGAGAGAAATAAGTGAACCAATAAGCTGCTGGTTTGAACAACCATCTGAATCTGTATAGGATAATAATTTGCCAACACTGGCGAGTGCCAAATGAACAAAACTGGAAACAAGAACCAACATATGCACTATAACCTGCTGATCAGTCAGGATACAGTGCGGATCTATACCCAACTGCATAGACCCAACCAACATAAAGAGTACTCAGGCAACTATGGCTTATTAAATAATGGTCTGGGTAAAACCCAGCCCATATAGTAACCATCCAGTCCAAGTTATAGCATCCGGAACAATCGGAATGCTTTTGATATATCCCAACACCAGGACATACCAGAGTATATGTAACAAGGGTAAAAGTATTGGAATATGAATAGAGGATTCAATAAATTGGGAGAAATCAAGAATCGAAATGAAATAGAAACAAGAATTATTAATTGGGTAACAGTGTATACGAACAATAATTATCAAAGGTAACTGATATGATAAAAGGAAATATAATTCACTATTCTGAATTTAGAATAGGGGAAAAACTTGCCTTGCGCGTACTTAACCTGGTTCAACTCACCGCCTTATGTCCCTAGCTTGCTCTGCCTTGCTAACACTGAACCAATCATAGAAAGATAGTCATTTAGATAACTTACTATATACGTGTA
The DNA here is from genome assembly GCF_009905375.1 of Apium graveolens. Classification (NCBI taxonomy): domain Eukaryota; kingdom Viridiplantae; phylum Streptophyta; class Magnoliopsida; order Apiales; family Apiaceae; genus Apium; species Apium graveolens. The sequence continues at coordinate 167,689,285 of NC_133655.1, forward strand.
TCTCGAATTGATACAACGTAACCTTATCAGTCTACCCATGCGTTTCTATCTGACTCGCATATATACACATATAATTATATAGCACGTAATGTTCACATAGCCATGTAAAGCACATAATACATAAAGCATATAATTAATTTTTAGACTTATAATTATTTTTAGAATCGATACTAGATTCATATTTATAATAACTAACCCTATCTGATTTTATTACAATTTTTCGGGATTTATTCGACTCGAATCTACCCCTAATAGGGCCTATGAACAATTAATTATCACAAAACCACTCTCTTCCGGAAGAAATTATAACTTACAACTATTTTCATTGGATTCGTTTCATTTTTCTGAGTCTAGGGGTCTTCGTTTCGCTCAAATCGGACTAACGGTTTAATTATTATGAATTAAACAAGATTTAGTTAATTAATAATTAATAATAAATAATTAATTATAATTAAATAATCCTTAATTACATTTTTAAATAATTAACTAATAATTATTGTATTTTAAAAAAAATAATAATTAATCCCTAATTATTAGGATTAATTACTATTTATTACAATTATTTATAAATTAATAATACTTACTCGATCGGATCGATTATTTACAAATAATCAATCGATACAATTAACTGATACGCTATTTATCGAATAAATACTAACTGCTCGAATTATAATCTAACTCAACGATTAACTACTCGTATAAATACGAGCTACTCGCAATCTTCACATAATTATCGAACCATTATATTATTATTGTAATTTATACGATTCACTAATTAATTATCGATATTTAATTATACGATACAAATAGTTATTACGATATCCCTCAAATTAATTATCGCTCGAATAATAATTCTCATTATCGAATTACTACTCGTATGAATACGAGTTACTTGTAATATTAACTAATTATTAGATTATTAATCGTATTATTTAAATATTTTTAATCCTTATTTATTAATTAATTACCTAATTATTAATTAATTACCTAATTATTAATTAATTAGATAACTAATAAATAATTAGATAAATAATTTAAATAATTAATTAAATTTAAATTTCTAATTTAATAAAATAATTTAGAAATTAATAATACTATTTTTCAAAATTTAAAACTAATTTTTATTTAATTTTTAGAATTACTAAAACTAATTTATGATTTTTAGAAAATAAAATAAATAAAAAAAAACCAGAAACACAAAACAGGGTTTCAGGGTTAGGGTTTTGGATCAATCCCGGGTCGAAACCGGGTTGCAAACCGGGTCGACTCCGGGTTATTGGGTCACGAAGAACGAACCGGGTCGCCGGCCGGTTCTAAAATCCGGCGACGAACCCAGGTTCCGGCCACGATTCCAGATACAAAACCACAACATTCCCGACGTTTCTTCACGTTTCCAGTCAACAGCAACATCACGACTACTTCCCCCACCTTCCTTCTTCCTCCTTCGCCGTCCCCGATACCAGAGCTCGGAGAACAGGCGGCGTCGCCGCTTTTCCGACGACCTTAAAATCAACACGAAACTCAGCGAACCCGGTACCATTCGACGGGAAAAACGACGATCTAAACGTCTCCAACAACAATAACATCAAACAAGCAGCCAATCATAAAACCCGAATTCAAGAATTAAAACCGAAAATACGAATTAAAAATCAACTCAACAATCAACAAAAATGATTACATAAACAGAAACTACAGATCACAAGCTTCAAAACGGATACTCACATGTTCGATTTGGATGCCGGAATCACGATCAAACTTCGGTTTGATTCTCTGCCCTGTTCTTCACCACAAACCCTAATTCCTTTTTTTTCTGATTTTTAATTATAATTAACTGAAAAAATAATAATAAATCAGGTATTTATATTTATGAAAATAATACCCCTAAATAAAATTAAAGGGCTAATTACACTCCTAATAAAAATATTTGGCCCCAATTTTTATAATTTTTGGGTATTAATATTGAATTTTTAAATATCCAATAATTACAAAATAAATGCTAAAAATTTCCAAAAATTGTGAATATTACAAAAATGCAAAGAAAAATAATGTATGATAATTTCATGATCATATAAAAATAAAAATGTGATTTTTGTGGGGTTTTTGGTACCCGAAGGGGTCCGGAAAAGTCGTTTTTCGCGAAAAAGGTAAATTTGTAAAACGTCTAGCGGTTCAGAATAGCGATATGGTATAGAGCATTTTTGACAAAATAGGGCCAATGATTTTGTTTGAAATACGAGCTTTTAAAACATGGTTTTGAGTTGTACGGGTTTTGATATAAAATATATAACCTATGATAAAACACTCAATAAATATCCAAAACACGTTTGGATCAAAACAGATAACACATAACACATAACAGTTAGGGTTTAATGACTCAACACATTTAATCACATAATAATACACATAATCTATCATTATTATGATATAATACAAGCGTAATTTCTCGGTCGTTACATTCTCCCCCCCTTAACAGGATTCTGTCCTCAGAATCATACTATGCAAACAACTGAGGATATTTTTCTAACATTTCACTCTCGAGCTCCCAGGTTGATTCTTCAACCACTGGGTTTCTCCAAAAAACTCTCACTAATGACACAGACTTATTTCTTAATACCTTCTCTTGCCGATCTAGAATTCTTATCGGCTGTTCTACATAGGACAAATATGCCTGAAGTTTTATTGGTTCATACTCTATTACATGTTTTGTATCCAGGTTATACCTCTTAAGCATAGATACATGAAATACGTTGTGAATATGCTGCATATGGGGTGGTAAAGCTAACTCGTACGCAACCTTCCCAATTTTCTTCAAAATTTCAAATGGTCCGACGTAGCGGGGTTTCAATTTGTCTCTGTTGCCAAACCTGGTGAGTCCCTTCCATGGTGATACCTTTAACAATACATGCTCTCCTTCCTGGTAGTCCATATCCTTTCTAGATAAATCTACATATTTACACTGTTGATCTTGCGCCGCTTCAAGTCGCTTGTGGATCAGTTCTACTTTTTCCTTGGTCTGCTCAATCAGTTCTGGACCTAGAATCTTGCGTTCTCCTACTTCATCCCAACAGGTAGGTGATCTGCATTTTCTTCCATACAGAGCTTCATAAGGTGGCATCCCAATACTTGCTTGATAACTGTTATTGTAAGAAAATTCCACTAGCGGTAAGTGCTCGTCCCAATTGCCTTCAAAGTCTATTGCGCATACACGTAGCATATCTTCGATTGTTTGAATTGTTCTTTCGCTTTGCCCGTCCGTTTGTTGATGATAAGCTATACTCATTTTCAACTTTGTTCCTAGACATTCTTGGAATTGTCTCCAAAATCTCGAATTGAAACGAGGATCTCGATCCGATACAATCGATACTGGTACTCCATGACGCATCACAATTTCCTTGAGATATAAGTGCACTAACTTGTCCAGTGAAAATCTTTCGTTAATCGGAAGAAAATGTGCTGATTTCATCAATCGATCAATAATAACCCAAATTGCATCGTGATTTGCTTTCGTCCTTGGAAGTCCCACTACGAAATCCATAGCTAAGTGTTCCCATTTCCATTCTGGAATATCTAGTGGCTGTAATAGTCCGCTCGGGCGTTGATGTTCAGCTTTCACTCTTTGGCACGTATAACATTTGCTGACCCATTCTGCTATTTCTTTCTTCATATTCGGCCACCAAAAATTTTCCTTCAGGTCTCTGTACATCTTTGTACTTCCGGGATGAATCGAATATCTTGAACTATGAGCATCTTGTAAAATTTCCGCTTTTAATTCTGGTACGTTAGGTATCCAGATCCTTGAAGCAACACGAAAAATTCCTTTAGCATCCTTCTGACTGGTAATCTCTTCTCCTGTTAAATTATCGATATCCTGGTCCATTACTTCTTCCTGACACCTTCTTATTTTCTCCAATAGTTCTGGCTGAAAATTCATAGCGTAAATCATTTCGGTAGAATTTTCTGGTACACGAACTTCAATTTCCAATCTATCGAATTCCTTGATTAAGTCCTCTGAAGACGTTAACAGGTTCAATCGTTCCTTTTGACTTAACGCATTTGCTACTACATTGGCCTTGCCTGGATGATAATTGATTGAAACGTCGTAATCCTTAATTAACTCTAGCCAACGTCGCTATCGCATGTTAAGTTCCTTCTGGGTAAAAATATACTTCAAGCTTTTATGGTCCGTGTAAATCTCACATCTTTCACCGTATAGATAATATCTCCAAAGCTTCAGTGCGAACACAATTGTTGTTAGTTCAAGATCGTGTGTCGGATATTTTTGTTCATGCGGATTTAGCTGTCTAGAAGCATATGCGATCACATTTCCATGTTGCATTAAAACGCATCCAAGTCCTCGATACGAAGCATCGCTGTATATGACAAAGTCTCCTTGATCATCAGGTAACACAAGCACAGGTGCAGTTACGAGTCGATTCTTCAATTCTTAGAAACTTGCTTCACATTTCTCGTTCCATTTGAACTTTTCATTCTTTCGTGTCAACTTCATCAATGGTGTGGCTATCTTTGCAAAATCTTTAACGAATCTTCTGTAATAACCGGCTAATCCCAAGAAACTTCTAACTTCAGTTGGCGTTTTTGGTCTTTCTCAATTTAAAATAGCTTCAATCTTCGCTGGGTCCACTTGAATTCCTTCAATACTAATGATGTGTCCTAGAAACTGCACTTCCTTCAACCAAAATTCACATTTTGAAAATTTCGCATAAAGCTGCTCCTTTCGTAATATCTCCAGTGTCGTTATTAAGTGCGCTGCATGTTCTTCTTCCATTTTTGAATAAATCAAGATGTCATCAATAAATACAACGATAAACTTATCCAGATACTTCTTGAATACTCGATTCATTAAATCCATAAATGCTGCAGGTGCATTTGTCAATCCAAAAGCCATCACAAGAAATTCATAGTGTACGTACCTCGTTCTAAACGCCGTCTTTGGAATATCTTCTGCCTTGATCTTTAACTGATGATAGCCTGATCGTAAGTCGATTTTCAAAAACCATGTTGCTCCTTTTAGTTGATCAAATAAATCATCAATGCGAGGTAAAGGATATTTATTCTTGATAGTTAACTTGTTCAGCTCACGATAATCAATACACAGTCGCATACTACCGTCCTTCTTTTTCACAAACAATACTGGTGCACCCCATGGGGATACACTTGGCCTTATGATTCCTTTGTCGAGAAGTTCTTGTAACTGCTTTGCCAATTCCTTCATTTCAACAGGTGCCATTCGATATGGAGCTTTCGAAATTGGTTCAGTCCCTGGCGTCAAATCAATAGTGAACTCGATTTCTCGATCCGGTGGAAGTCCTGGAAGTGCATCTGGAAAAACATCAAGAAACTCACAAACTACAGGAATATCTTCAATCTATGGATTATCCTTGTCGGTATCCAATACATAGGCTAAGTAAGCTTGACATCCTTGGCGTAACAATCTTCTCGTCTGCATCATGGTTAGGAATTTCTGCTTTTGCTTCTCACCTTTAAATGTTACCGTTTTATTTTCTTCAGTTTGCAATTTCACTTTCTTATTTGCGCAATCAATCTGAGCATTATTACTAGCTAGCCAATCCATTCCTAAAATAACATCAAACTCTCCTAACCTGAAAGGTATCAAATCAACTGAGAAATGACATCTCCCTATCTCAATATCACAACTTGGGCATACTCGATCTACCGTAACCTGATCATCATTTGCTAATTTTATGACTAATACTTCATCTAACCACTGAGTCTCACAATCTATCTTAGAGATAAAATCTTCAGAAATAAAAGATCTAGTAGCTCCTGAATCAATCAATACTAGAGCATTTACGGAATTCACAGGGAGTGTACCTGCAACCACATTCGGACTCTTTACTGCTTCCTTCATTGACATGTTGAAAGTCCTTGCCCTGGGCTGATTTTGTGGTGGTAGTGGAGGTGGAGGTAATGCTAAAACCCTTGGAATACTAGCGGCCATCGCAACTCCTCTGCAGCCTTCTGAACAACAGCCGTATAAGTCGTTAGTTCAAACACAGCTACTCTGCTCCGAATCCATGGTTTCAGTCCCTGCTGGAATCTCTTGGCCCGCTTCTCATCAGTATCCACTTGCTCAGGAACAAATCTAGCCAATTCAGTGAACATGGTCTCATAATCCGTAACTGATAAGTTATCTTGCTTCAGCTCCAGGAACTTGATCTATATCTGGTTCTTCATAAAGCGAGGAAAATATTTCTCCAAGAAAAGATCAGTGAATCTATCCCAGGTCACCACACCTTCTCCTTCCAAAGGTTTCTTCGATTCCCACCAGTAATTGGCTTCGCCTTTTAGAAAGTAGCTAGCAAAATCCGTCTTCTGTTCTTCCTCAACTTTCACCAACGAAAAAGCCTTTTCTATCTCTTTCAGCCAAGCTCTCACCTTTGTAGGATCTGTGGAACCAGTAAATTCCGGAGGCTTTACCGAGTGAAATTGCTTGAAAGTGACTGTAGGTGCTGCTGCTGGTACTTGATGTCCTGGATGAGCGGCTTGCTGTAACATCTGTTGTTGGAACTGCTGTTGTTGCTGCTGCATTTGTTGTTGCATCATCAGCATCTGCTGTTGCATTAGATGAAACATCTGATCCATCTGGTTATTATTGTTTTGGCCCTCGGTATTTCCATTAGATGAGTCGAGTCGTGCTTTTCTTTTAAGTGCCATCTTTCTGGTAATGAAACAGTGGGTTCTCTTCATAACAGTATATTAAACAGGTGTTATGGAATGGAAATAGTCTTTATAATATTAAAACAGTGTTAAAACAGTTGATATGGGGAAAGAAAACAGTTTAGTAAATATTCAAATAAATAAAACAATATGATGTGTAAATAAATCCCTTTTTAAAACACTTTAAAAAATTTTGAAAACATAAAGGGTACAACATTATCGTAAATAAAACAACATTTGTAAATATGCAATGGTAAAATAATGAAAATAAATGTAAATGCTTAAATGACTGGAAATAAAATAAAGAAAACGTGGAAAAGACCATCTCATATATATATATGGGTAGGACACCAGCTGCAGGTGTCAGTGCTTGATACAAAAGCCTATGATATATCAGTGGTACTGCTACTACTATCAGTCAAAGTTAGTAGCTACACTCATACAATTTAGTCATACAATATTATGCTGCCTCTATCTACAAAAATGTACATGATACAACACTCTTCTATCTGCTAGTCTCAGAATCCTGGTGGCACGTGACTCAACTCCTCCTGCAATGCCTCTAGCACTGCCTCGGTAAGTCCCATCACTCTACGATATGCGGCCTCTGCACTAAGATCCTGCTGTCCAAATCAGTAAGCTGCTGAGAACTAACTCGGTGAATTTGACGTAACCTCTCCCTCAGTATGTAATATGATCGTAATGCTCGGACGGGACCATCCACCTGCGTCTCAAACAATCCAAGGATCTCTCTGCACTGGTTCTGCCATCGAATCCTCCCCTCTCTCTCCGCCTGAAAATGCTGATAAGTCACTGTATGATGCTCACGAAGATCCGTGCAAGAACCTCGAGAAGGTAACGGCCCATCTACTACTATCTCATCCATGAACTCCGGCTGTGGAAACTGATATACTCCGGGAACAGGGGCATAAATAGCTAATGGGGCAGGGAATAAGACAGGCTGCTCCATAGGTGCATATGTTAGGGCGAAAACACGCACTAATATTCACGCAAGTATACGCGTTCGCAAGTAATATAGAATACTTTCTAGTTCGTTCCCTCAGAGACTCAGACTAAATTATTGTCTAATTAAACTCACTCACCAATGTATGATTACTTCTCAATGTTAAGATAATAACACTTAAAATTGTTGATTAAATATTAACTATAATTAACTACTTAATTAATCACTTAACTAACACTTCAATTTATCAATAATAAAACACTAATGAGATCACAACTTCATTATTACTTCCTTCTATAGCCATTGTTATGACCTTTAGCATGTGACAGTGATGATATTAATCGAATAACACGAAACTGATAAAAGCCAACTTTCATTGTACTAATACCATTCTACCAAGCATCCACAATTAAGATAGAAGTTGAATAGTCATCAATTATGTTGAGTTCCCATATGTCTACAGAAATTGACAACACAACGAATTAAGCACTAGTTATTCCTTTTGATTACATAGGGCAAATAAAACTGTTAGAGTTACCCACTAATCATGCACAACGTACATGAACCTATGCTAGCATGGCAAGTTCTAAATCTCAAGATCCACCATCGCTTCACAAGAGATTAACACCCTATCTTATATGTTCGCGATGCACATAAGACGAATATGCACAACCAATACTAGATATCATGCAATCATCACACACTAAAGTATTAAACAATTAACTAAAGAATTCCATAATAAATCCGTTGCAACCCCATGATCACGATTAGCCCATAATAGCACTTATCGTCATCATGGGTTCATATGAAATCATGATAAACAAATACAAGAAAATAATAACTAAACTTATTATATTAAAACAGAGTACGTCACAAGAGTAAATAAGTTCAAAGCAAGAAAACTAGCATCCAACGTTACAACGAAACAAGAATCACAAGAATATATGCTTCCTCTTCGTTGCGGTGTGCTAAATCGGTCTTCTTCCTTATCTCCTTCGCTCCTTGCGTAAAAACACAATCTTCTTCAATCCACACTTGTGAAAACGTCTCAAATCTACTTATATAATAGTCCCATAAAACTCAGATTACATAGAAGTGGAAACCAAACAGAAGTAGAAGTCCTAAAATAATTTGTCTTTTTTCCCGACCCTGCGCGGCCGCTCAGCATAGCTGAGCGGGCGCTCAGCTTGCTGCGCGGCCGCTCAGCAATGCTGAGCGGGCGCTCAGACCTCTACTGGAAAAATTCTGATTTCACTCCGTTTCTTCGCCGTAATCTGCCCGTTTCTTTCCTCTCGCAATGGTGAACACATGCCAAGGCTTATTCTTTATGATTCCTCCCCCGAAATGCAACTAAAACCCTGAAATGCATAAACACTAGAAAAACGCATCAAATACACAAAATACTTGATTTCAAGACACCAATTTAAGCCATTTTAAGACGCTGTAAGTGGTATAAAATGCCACTTATCACACCCCCAAACTTAAATCGATGCTTGTCCTCAAGCGTCACAGACTCAAAAACAAATAAAAACATGCATGAATGCAATCTATATGAAAATGCAGCGATCCCCCTTACTACAATTAACCAACCAAATTGTCACATCTCAACGAATGCAGGTAGACAACTAAAGATCAATAAACTCGTGCAAACGGACATACAGCCAGAAACGTGGTGTGTGCAAATGCTTAACAGATATGCTTCGGAACTAGACCAATTACTATAACTAGACTATCCTCAAGGCAATCCTACGATTATACAAAGAATAAAAAAAATTCTAGGCACAAAGTGATATACAACACTACAAGAACTCTGGAGCTTACTACGGAATCGTGCTTTTTATTTACAACTCAAATGCTTATTTGACCGTGCAATGAGTGAGGTCCACAAAAGACTTATACAATGGTATCCATGTAACGAGCGTTAGGTTAGCGGATCCCAGACTCTAAAAGCCTTAGGTCACTAGGCACAAAGTCCCCTAAGAACTTAATAACTCGAATACCAAAGAGCCCACTCTTGATCAATTATGCAATTTTTTTTTTATAACTTCTGAGCAAGTGCGTTTCGCTCCATCTTGCTCAACCCTAGACTACTCGCACCATATGCGAGCCGGCTACTAGCCATTTGACGCCTAGCCACAACTAGCAACAACTTCCATATTTTTTTCTCCAAATTTTTTTCTTTATCATGCCTTTATCACTAAGAACCTATAATCGAATTCTAAGCATAATAAGCAGATTGACCTTGAAAATAACCAAATCATAACAACAATCTAGCCCTTACGCATTCTCTAAGACTTAGTGGACTTACAATTGTTTCTAGCATGCATATCAACTTACACAACTTCATATCACTTTAATGCTATCACTACACTCGCATCAATATCACAATTCAGTCGATAAATCATTGCAAAAGGGATCATGGTACATGCATGAGCTACATGACATTCATAACAAACAAAAAATAAAAAACTATATGGCATAAATTATGCAACTATATGAACTAAACTATCATGAATATGCAACTAAATGACACACACACAATATTCCTTAACTACCACCCCCAAACTAAAAATCTTCACTGTCCTCAGTGAAAGTAGTAGAAAGGAACACAGGGTATACCTACTCGGAGTCATCATCATCATCACCCTCAGTGGGTGGAGTATTAGGCGGCGGGTATGCAGAGCCCTCACCAAAAACTGGCCACTGGATATCAGCTCCAAGGCCTCGAAAAGCAGTCCCTAACGCAAGGGTGAGCTCCTGAGCAAACCTGCTTTGCGTCTCATACATGGCATCCAACCGCCGTGAAAGCCTCCTATACTGGGCATCAACCATCCCAGCACCCTCCTGAGCTCTCGAAGAACCAGCCTCATCACGCCCTGGCCTAGCCATAGTAGCACCTCGTGCTGGACGCCCTCCTGGAAGATGATAACCCAGCCCATGCTCCTCAGGCTCACCACCGGTCCACTCCTGCATCCCATTTAGAGTGCCAGAATCAATCGGAGCAGCTGGCAACTGCAACTGCTCATGAGCCGGCCAGTTCACTCCCACTGCTCGGCATAGCTTCGTAACCGTAGATGCATAAGGGATGTTCATATGTTTCGCTCCCCTCAAAAACTTCATAATTCCTTGGTAGATAAACTCACCAAGGTCCACATAGTATTCCTCATTCAGAATTCCCCACAACAACTGTGCTCTCTCAACTGTGACATCGTGTGCATGCGAAGAAGGCAAAATATTAGCACAAATAAATGCATTCCATGCACGGGCATACCTGTTCATGGCGATCGCCGGAAAGTGACGATACTCATTAGTGCCGGTCCTGTAGGTCCAAACTGTGCCCGGTCGACAGAGAGTCGCACAAATCAAATCCAAGTCAAAATCCTCAGCAGTCTTTTCATTCCAGTCCTCCTCCTCGGGCTTCCTCTCTCGCTGTCCAATCACACGGCGAATCGCCGCAGGATGATAATCAACCGTCAGCCCTCGGACCACAGAAAACCCATTCTTTTCGGCCTTCGCGTTCGCGTAGAACTCGCGAACAACGCTCATCGGTACCGCTTCGGGTGACTCACAAAAAGCTATCCACCCCTTCTCTGCAATCATGGGCAGCAACTCACCATCCCTCCCCGATGGTAAAAACCCCCTCTCCTTCAGAATCGGCTTTCCCAACAGCCTAGTGTACTCCTCCTCCGTGGCTCTGTCAGTTAACCGAGGCCTTGCAGCAGTACCCCTCGATGAATCAGCAGTAGGAACTGTGATGCTGCTGTCAATAGTGCGTGCTCTCTTGGGTGCCATTGATTTGCGAATAACAGTGTGTAAGAACTGATTTTTGATGTTTGTGAGAGGGTTTAAGTGTAGGAAGTTTTGTGGGAGATATGTAGGATAGGTGTATGTATATATAGGGTGTGGATTAGATTAGGGTTTGGAAATTAAGGGGTAACATGATGGGGTAGTGGGAACAAATCGTGGGTTTATGGGCTAAAACTGTTTTTGTGTGTTTTTTTTTTCTGAACTGTAAAAAAATATTTCTGGTACTCGACCCCTGAGCGGTCGCTCAGCAAAACAGAGCGGGCGCTCAGCTTGCTGCGCGGTCGCTCAGCAAAGCTGAGCGGGCGCTCAGGGGGTCACTGGAAAAAAAAAAATTCAGCCCCTGTTTTCTGATTTTTTTGTGTTTTTGGATAGGTTATTAACTTCTAAGGGTTCCTGTAACAACAATTCATGGGTTGCCTCCCACGCAGCGCTTCTTTTTCGTCATTAGCTTGACGTTTCGTACCCTTCTCAAGTAGTCAACAAAATGGCACTAACCACTTCTCGGTTTGCCATGTCCCCATAGTAGTGCTTCAACCGCTGACCGTTAACCTTGAATGCTTGGTCCGGATCATTCTCAAAAATTTCCACCGCTCCATGTGGAAACACAGTTTTGACAATAAAAGGTCCAGACCACCTTGATTTCAACTTCCCAGGAAAAAGTCGGAGCCGAGAGTTGAATAAGAGAACTTGTTGCCCTGGCACAAATAACTTTGGATGTAGCTTCCTATCGTGCCACCTCTTCACCTTTTCCTTATACATTTTGTTATTTTCGTACGCTTGAAGTCGGAATTCATCAAGTTCATTAAGCTGAAGCATTCTTTTCTTACCAGCTGCATCTAAATCCAGGTTCAACTTCTTCAATGCCCAGTAGGCCTTATTGTAATAACCCCAATTTTTGAGAAATTTTGAAACCCTTATGAATAGTGTTTTTGCTGAACGAGAAAACTTTTCATGCCACGCTATGTAGGGGTTCTGTTATTGATCTTATGGGATATTATTAGTACTCTATGAAGTATATAAGTGTATGTAAAGATCGTCAGAATCCAATTCCGAACACTTTGGTTTTTCCCGGAAATCCACAAGATACGGAGAGAATTGAGTATAAGGTAACAGGATAAAAAGGATTTAAATTAAAGGATTATAATAGAGGATCATAAAAAGGAATATAATGTATTGAGAAAGGTTAAGGGAACCTAAGTAATAAGATCCCGGGTATGATCCTTCAAACGATAAACGAGAACGAAAGTTAAGCGAACCGTATAACAGATCAGCGGTCATTAGGCAAACGATTAGGAAGTTAATCAAAGGGATTAGTGGGAAGGATGTCATCCAACCAATAGAAGGAGGACAAGGAAGGGAGGATGACATCATGAGGATGGCATAAGCATGACATGGGAAGGAAGGAGGTGTGGTGGCTTTGTAACCACACAAATCCAAGGGCAAGAAGGTAATTGACTAAAGCAAGCACAAAAACCAATCAACCAAGCCAAGTAAAATCATTTTCATCAAAAATCAAAAGCAACCAAGGCTTTGTTCTTCATTGCTCACGGCTTTTCACTATTCAAAAGGCAAGAGAAATTCAAAATCCAAGATCCAAGCTTCCTAAATTGGTAAGATAATTCCCTAATCATCTTCATGCTTAGTTAGGACTATATCATGAGTTTAAGCCATTAATTCCTTCTCAATCTTCTTCATTTAATCAAAGAAGAAGACAATGAATAGTGTTTTCAAGTTTTTAACTTGAACTTTTTCTTGTTTTCTTGAAGATCCAAGCATTCTTAAGACTTCTCCAAGCTTCTTAAGGCTTCCTAGCTCCACCCACCACTTCAAGGAAGGTATACCATCTCCAAACCCTAGATTCCTATATATTATAAGATGATTTTGATTAGTGGGTTGATATTGTAGCTTGTTGTTATGATTTAGAGTTTGGGATTTGGAATGGTAGTGAAATGGAATGGTAATTGTTGTGGTTTTGATTTAAAGGAACTTAAGTATGATTAAAGTTAAGTTTAAGCATGAGTATGAATGATTAAATTGAATTGGTTGGGGTTGTTATGATGTGATAAGGATGGATGTTGGTTGTATGTTGGATTTGAGGTTGGTTTGTGGTTGGTTTTGTATGGTTTAAAATTTGGGAAATCGCGTAAACATAGCCGTCGTAACGTCCGATTTTCTGTAGACTGTTTTTGTGCATAACATTAGGACCCGAGAACCCCCTGCTAGATTATGACCACTGCCATGATTAGATAGCTCATGTTACAAGCTTCGTTTTGATATGTAGTTCGTTCGATTCCGATGCACGGTTTAGGAGAAACGACCGTTTCAAGTAACGGCGTTTTGCGAACGAAACTTTTTCCCTCGCCTTACTTTGAAACATAGGTTAAAGACCAAAAAGGGTTAATTAATGTATGAAACATTTATGGTAAGTGTGTTAGGCAGTTGGTAAGACATTCGCGAAGGAATCGCTTTAAAACTCGTAAAGGTTAAATTATTAAAAATGGTGGAGCCGAGGGTACCCGAGCGACTTAAGCAAATCAGTGAGCGCAAAACAAGCGTTAGAGTCTAAGTTAGTTAAAGTATAGATTTACAAGTGATTTTGGTTTAATTCCAACTTACTTGTGGTTTATAGGTTACCAGACTCGTCCCGAGCCATTCGTAACCCCCAGTCGCTCAGGCAAGTATTCTATCCGTTATACTGTTGTTGTGATGTATACACTTGTATATGCATTATCTTGCGATAGATGCATGATGTTTATATTAGCAAATGTTGCAATATATTGAAGCATGCTGCTATGGTATATATATGCATGCCTGTTTCATATTCTTTCCATATATAATTGTTGATTCAGTTGATAATACCTATGCTAGAGGATAGCGGTAACTTGCATATACCCTTAGTATAGGGACCCAAAGGTGAAAATATTTTCTAAAACCGGGAGTCGAGGATCCCGAGTAGATTTTGTATATATATGGATATGGATATATATATATATATATTTATATATATATACATATATATGGTTATAGTTTCAAAACTATAAATCGAATAAGGTTTATTCGATAACTTTAACCTTATTTTATTATTGAATATTATTTCGAATATTATTCGAAGGCGTATGACTCCTTTATATTAAATGAATATTATATGAATATTCAATTGAGGATGTATGACTCACTTTATTTTATTAATGAATATTATTTTGAATATTCATTCGAGGGCTTATGACTCTTTTATATTTTATTATTGAATATTATTTGAATATTCATTTGAGGATCTATGACTCCGATTATTTGCTGAAGTATATTCTTTATTTTATTAAAGAATAAGGTGTTAATAATCAAACTTACTTTCGATTATTCAAATAAAGATAATACTTTTATATAAGTATATCTTTGGTTATTTAATACTCGTTTCAAGTATAAATTTCAATACTTCTACTTCAATTATTTTTATAAAGATTATTCTTTATGGGAATATTATTTAATTAATAATATTCAGTCATTTTCTAAATATTCTGGGGACTGATTTACTTCATTAAATCAGCTTTACTCCAAACACTCTTTAAAGTGTTTTCGAGTCTTCAAAATGATTTTTAAAAGTTAGAGCGGATCCCAAAACTCATTTTTATATTTAAGATCTTCCTTTTAAAGGGGATTTAAATACTCGTTCAAAACCTGGGGAATCCGGCTCTGTGGTGTATTTTATATTCGCAACAAGGTTGCAGTTTTGGTAAATGAATTGATTACTTACCCAACGTTCGGGAAGTAAGTCCATCTATTGAGTCGGCATAAGCAACATGGGCTCAGTGGGCGTCCATGATAGTGTAAGTGGCTCAGTGGGAGTCCATCAAATGCATAAGTGGCTGAGTGGCAGTCCAGCATAAGGTCCTAATTATGACCAGGGTGATGACCAGTGGGGAATTCGTCCATCTACTAGTAGAAAAGGTTACTAATGGGTATCTTTGCCTGATCAGCAAGATATCTGGTTTATGCCAAAGGTTTTCTTTTCCTTCCAAATTCATTGGATATTGCAACTCTGTTCATACTTTACATAACAGAGGTTCCAGGAAATGTTTTAGAGATATATATATATGTGGATATATATATATCGGGACTAAATAAAGTATCTCATAACTTTTTCATTCAATAATATTTCAAAGATTGAATCTATTCAAGTCTTATCTTGTGGTCTCATCAGTGGGATGAACTTTTGAAACTAATTATAACTTGAACGGTGGTAGTTCAAGTAGTATTTGGGAAAGATATAAGTATATTGGGGTATCTTGTAACTTCATCTTTTAAACTTATATCTAATTAATAATTGTCTTATGAATGAATAAGATTTTCAGAAAAACGTTGAGACAAGGTTAGATATATGAGATCACCTTGCAACGATATTTTTTTTATATACAGTTATACACTGGGACTTTGTGTATATTATGCATGGAAGAGGACTTCCAATATTTTGAAAAGTATATATGTATATATACTGAATATTTTGCGACTTCATCGCATTAAGATATCAAACTTGGTTCATTTCTTTTGACCAAGACTTTCATGAGTATTATGAGTAGGCTCATATATTGTAAATCATTATACATATTATTTTGGTGGGCTTGCTGCTCACCCTTGCTTTATTTCTTCATCACACAACAACAGTTAGGAAAGATGGCCAGACTCCAGCAGACCCAGCGCAAGCGCGTGGGAAGCGTCCCGCGTCTTCCCGTTGATGTTGTAGCTGCTATAGCTGCAGAGGTAGATCTATTGTAGATCAGACCATCTACTTTTGAGAATCAATTATGTATAATTATAACTTGTGGCAGATAATGGCAATTAACTGTAAATTTATCAAGTAATCATTTTGGGTTGTAATAACTTTTAAATTGTGGATTCAAAGACTTGTACTTATTTAAATTTCATCTCTGAGACTATAACGGGTTGTGGTGTGTGTTAGTGTGGGGTCACAGCATAAGGTTATTATTATTAATTAAGTGAAGTGATATTGTGGAAAGAAAGACCGTGACGACCCGGACCCTCGACCCCGGATCTGGGGGTGTTACACTTATGCTCAAGCTCCGCAGGTAGATGACATCCCTTACCGTACACCAACTGAAACGGTGACATCCCAAGTGGAGTTTTGTATGCTATTCTGTAAGCCCAAACAGCTTCATCGAGCTTTAAAGACCAATCCTTCCTTGACGGATAAACAACCTTCTCTAGAATGCGCTTTATCTCTCTGTTAGACACTTCCGCTTGACCATTTGTTTGCGGATGATAGGCAGTAGCTACTCGATGATTCACACTATAACGCTGCATCATAGAAGTGAACTTACGGTTGCAAAAATGCGATCCTTCATCACTTATGATTACCCGAGGTGTTCCAAACCTTGTGAAAATTTGCTTATGAAGAAAATTTAGCACTGCCTTTGCATCATTTGTCGGTAAAGCTTTAACTTCGACCCATTTTGAGACATAATCGACTGCCAGCAAGATGTACTGATTATTGCAAGACGAGATAAAAGGCCCCATGAAATCGATTCCCCACACATCAAAGACCTCGACTTCAAGCATCACATTTAATGGCATCTCATCCTTCCTTGACAAATTTCCCACTCTTTGGCAACGATCACACCTTAAAACAAACTGATGAGCATCCTTGAACAAAGTAGGCTAGAAAAAACCTGCTTGCAGAATACGAGCTGTCGTCTTCTCACCACCATAGTATCCACCATAAACCGTGGAATGGCAGTCTCGTAATATCCCCTCCGTCTCACAGAACGGGATACATCTCCTGATGATCTGGTCAGCTCCCTGTCTAAACAAATATGGTTCATCCCACATATACCACTTCACCTCATGCAGAAACTTCTTCTTTTGAGCGGATGTCAAATTAGGAGGCATTATATTGCTGACGAGATAGTTTACAATATCTGCAAACCATGGTTCTTCCTCCTGAATTGCAAACAACTGTTCATCCGGAAAAGATTCATTGATTAACGTCCTATCTTGTGAAGTAGAATCGGGATTCTCCAACCTAGAGAGATGGTCAGCTACTTGATTCTCAGTACCTTTTCTATCTTTGATCTCTAACTCAAATTCCTGAAGTAAAAGCACCCAACGAATGAGTCTCGGCTTCGAATCCTTCTTGGAAACCAGATAGCGAATAGCTGCATGATCAGTAAATACTGTTACTTTCGTACCAAGCAGATAAGATCGAAATTTCTCAAAACCAAAGACTATAGCCAAAAGCTCCTTCTCAGTAGTGGTGTAGTTCAATTGGGCACCATTTAAAGTCTTACTCGCATAGTAGACCACATGGAAAAGATTTTTCTTGCGTTGTCCCAGAACTGCACCTACCGCATAATCACTTGCATCACACATCATCTCAAACGGTTCTGTCCAATCTGGTGCTGTAATAACTGGTGCAGTGATCAAACTCTTCTTGAGAGTCTCGAATGCTGCCAAACATTCATCATCAAATTTGAAAGGCACATCTTTCTCAAGCAAATTGCACAACGGCTTAGATATCTTTGAAAAGTCCTTGATGAATCGCCGATAAAAACCCGCATGACCAAGAAAACTACGGATTCCTTTCACAGAATTAGGTGGGGGAAGATTTTCAATGACTCCCACCTTGGCCTTGTCCACCTCCAGACCCTTGCTAGAGACCTTATGCCCAAGGATAATGCCTTCACACACCATAAAATGACATTTCTCCCAATTGAGCACCGAATTAGTTTCCACGCATCTTTTGAGTACGGCGCGCAGATTATTCAAACATTCATCATATGAGTGTCCAAAGACGGAGAAGTCATCTATGAACACTTCGACGTTATTTCCAATCATGTCAGAGAATATAGCCATCATACATCTCTGAAAGGTGGCTGGGGCGCCACATAACCCAAACGAAACTCTGTGAAAAGCAAACGTGCCAAATGGACAAGTGAAGGTAGTCTTTTCCTGATCCTCTGGTGCAATACAAATCTGATTATACCCGGAATAACCATCCAGAAGACAAAAATACTCATGACCCGCCAATCTGTCAAGCATCTGTTCAATAAATGGAAGAGGGAAGTGATCCTTCCTTGTGGCTTTGTTCAATTTTCTATAATCCATGCATACTCTCCATCCTGTAACTGTTCGAGTAGGGATGAGCTCATTCTTTTCATTTGCGACCACAGTGATACCTCCCTTCTTAGGTACACATTGTACGGGGCTCACCCACGAGCTGTCAGAAATAGGATAAATGATGCCTGCATCTAGCCATTTCAGAATTTCTTTCTTCACCACCTCCTTCATGATGGGATTCAGTCTTCGCTGTTGTTCCACAGTTGGCTTACTACCTTCCTCTAGCAGAATTTTATGCATACAATATGAAGGACTTATCCCCTTGATGTCTGCTATGGTCCATCCTATAGCCGATTTGAATTCTCTCAAAATCCTTAAGAGCTTGTCTTCCTCACTACCTGAAAGGTCAGATGAAATAATAACAGGTAACGTAGATGAATCACCTAAAAAAGCATACCTCAAGTGCTCAGGTAATGGCTTGAGGTCCAAGGTAGGTGCTTCCTCTATTGATGGTTTGAGCTTCCCTTCAGCGTTCTTAAGGTCAGAAGTACCAAGAGATTCAAATGGTATGTCCAGCTTTCGCTTCCAGGGAGAAGCGTTCAGATATTGTAATTGCTCGTTGCTATCTTCATCATCGCTGTCAAAATCCCCCACTAAGGCCTTTTCCAATGCATCAGACATTAGCATGTGATCGAGTTCCGAATTAACCGCAGAATCAATCACATCCAATTTTAAGCACTCCTCATCTTCTGTAGGGAATTTCATTACCTTGAATACGTTGAAGGTCACATCCTGATCTTGGACCCGCATAGTAAGTTCCCCTTTTTGCATATCTATCAAGGTACGGCCAGTAGCCAAGAAAGGCCTTCCCAAGATTATGGGAATCTTCTTATCTTCCTCAAAATCCAGAATAACAAAATCTGCAGGAAAGAAGAGCTTATCCATCTTGACAAGCACATCCTCAACTATGCCCCTTGGGTAAGTAATGGAACGGTCAGCCAATTGTGGCGACATGTATGTGGGTTTTGGATCAGGCAGATCCAGCTTTTTAAAGATCGACAACGGCATCAGATTAATGCTTGCTCCCAAATCACAAAGGCACTTGTCAAAAGTCAGATTGCCAATGGTGCAAGGAATGGTGAAGCTTCCTGGATCTTTCAGTTTTTGTGGTAACTTTTGCTGCAGAACAACAATGCATTCTTCCGTGAGAGCAACGGTTTCAAGGTCATCCAGTTTCACCTTCCTTGAAAGAATAGTCTTCATAAACTTCACATAACTGGGCATTTGTTCCAG
Source organism: Apium graveolens (assembly GCF_009905375.1). NCBI lineage: Eukaryota > Viridiplantae > Streptophyta > Magnoliopsida > Apiales > Apiaceae > Apium > Apium graveolens. The sequence goes on from NC_133655.1 coordinate 167,709,116, forward strand.
AGCCTCAGCGAAAGGTATATTGATGTGAAGTTTCTTGAACACCTCCAGAAACTTTCCGAACTGTCTATCCAGCTTTTGTTGCTGCAATCTCTTAGGAAAAGGTGGTGGAGGATAGAGCTGTTTCTCCCCTGTATTAACCTCAGGCAGAGTGTGTTCAACAGTAGTCTTCCTTGGTTCCGCCGCTTTCTCCTTTTGCTTAGATTCTTCACCTCTAATTTCAGCTTCTACTTCTTTTGCCTTTTCAGCATCAGCTACTTTTCCAGACCTTAAGGTAATAGCCTTGACTTGCTCTTTAGCTTCCTTCCTGCCTGGTACTTCCGTGTCACTGGGAAGAGTGCCAGGTTGACGATTGAGCACTGCATTGGCTAACTGACCGATTTGATTTTCCAAGGTCTTGATAGAAACCGCCTGACTCTTGCACAACAGCTTAAGTTCCTCAAAATCAGCACTAGTAGGTGCAGCTGCACTTCCCTGTTGAGGATATGATTGCCTTGTAGCATACTGTTGTGGTTGCTGGAATCCAGGTGGGTTAAACTGTTTACTCACTCCTTGCTGATATGGTGGCTGAATAGCATTCTGATTATTCCCCCAGCTGAAATTTGGATGATTTCTGTTGTTAGGATGATAGGTCGCTGGCACAGGCTGCTGTTGTCGCTGATAATTATTCACATACTGAACAGATTCGTTGACAAGAGAACATTGATCCGTAGCATGAGAACCTGCACAAAGCTCACAAACCATAGCTATTTGATTAACTCCATACGTAGCCAGAGAATCAACCTTCATTGATAGCGCTTGGAGCTAGGCTGCAATAGCGGTGGCTGCATCAACTTCCAGAATACCTGCTACCTTGCCTGACGTCATCCTCTGAGTTGGGTTTTGATGCTCATTTGCAGCCATCGTCTCTATAAGATTATACGCCTCAGTATAGCTTTTAGCCCATAAGGCACCTCCAGCTACTGCATCGAGCATGGGCCAAGATTGGGCCCCCAAACCATTATAGAAACCAGTGATCACCATCCAATCTGGCATTCCATGATGTGGACATTTTCTCAACATTTCCTTGTAGCGTTCCCAAGCCTCGCACATAGATTCTGTAGGTTGCTGCGCAAACTGAGTAAGAGCACTCCTCATAGCAGCAGTCTTTGCCATCGGATAAAACTTCACCAGAAACTTTTGCGCAAGATCTTGCCACGTAGTGATGGACCCAGCTGGTTCAGAATGTAACCAGTCTTTAGCCTTGTCCCTCAGTGAGAATGGGAAAAGCCACAACTTGATAGCCTCATCAGTCACGCCATTATACTTAAAAGTGCTGCAGATCTCGATAAAATTCCTTATGTGCATGTTGGGGTCTTCAGTTGCCGCTCCTCCAAAAGAAACAGAATTCTGCACCATCTGAATAGTGCCCGGATTGATTTCAAAGGTGTTAGCTTGAATAGCCGGATGAAGGATGCTTGACTGAATGTCATCAATTTTAGGCCGAGAAAAATCCATAAGAGCTGGATCAGCTTGAACAATACGATCTCCCATGTTTACTGGTTCTTTCTGCTCAGATCCTGAATCCGAATCCTCAAAATCTAACTTCTCCGTAATATCAAGAACTTCGTCTGTCTCCTCAGCTGTATCTAAAGTCCTCTTGCGAGCACGAGAACGAGTTTGCATAAACGCTTGCTAAAGTACCTGAAACACAACCGGAAAAAAAATAAGTAACTACTACGTCCTAATCACTGAGTCCTAATGACCAATGATGGTAAGTACATAAATTAAACAAATACGCCGAGTCCCCGGCAGCGGCGCCAAAAACTTGTTAGGGCGAAAACACGCACTAATATTCACGCAAGTATACGCGTTCGCAAGTAATATAGAATACTTTCTAGTTCGTTCCCTTAGAGACTCAGACTAAATTATTGTCTAATTAAACTCACTCACCAATGTATGATTACTTCTCAATGTTAAGATAATAACACTTAAAATTGTTGATTAAATATTAACTATAATTAACTACTTAATTAATCACTTAACTAACACTTCAATTTATCAATAATAAAACACTCATGAGATCACAACTTCATTATTACTTCCTTCTATAGCCATTGTTATGACCTTTAGCATGTGACAGTGATGATATTAATCGAATAACACGAAACTGATAAAAGCCAACTTTCATTGTACTAATACCATTCTACCAAGCATCCACAATTAAGATAGAAGTTGAATAGTCATCAATTATGTTGAGTTCCCATATGTCTACAGAAATTGACAACACAACGATTTAAGCACAAGTTATTCCTTTTGATTACATAGGGCAAATAAAACTGTTAGAGTTACCCACTAATCATGCACAACGTACATGAACCTATGCTAGCATGGCAAGTTCTAAATCTCAAGATCCACCGTCGCTTCACAAGAGATTAACACCCTATCTTATATGTTCGCGACGCATATAAGACGAATACGCACAACCAATACTAGATATCATGTAATCATCACACACTAAAGTATTAAACAATTAACTAAAGAATTCCATAATAAATCCGTTGCAACCCCATGATCACGATTAGCCCATAATAGCACTTATCGTCATCATGGGTTCATATGAAATCATGATAAACAAACACAAGAAAATAATAACTAAACTTATTATATTAAAACAGAGTACGTCACAAGAGTAAATAAGTTCGAAGCAAGAAAACTAGCATCCCACGTTACAACGAAACAAGAATCACAAGAATATATGCTTCCTCTTCGTTGCGGTGTGCTAAATCGGTCTTCTTCCTTATCTCCTTCGCTCCTTGCGTAAAAACACAATCTTCTTCAATCCACACTTGTGAAAACGTCTCAAATCTACTTATATAATAGTCCCATAAAACTCAGATTACATAGAAGTGGAAACCAAACAGAAGTAGAAGTCCTAAAATAATTTGTCTTTTTTCCCGACCCTGCGCGGCCGCTCAGCATAGCTGAGCGGGCCCTCAGCTTGCTGCGCGGCCGCTCAGCAATGCTGAGCGGGCGCTCAGACCTCTACTAGAAAAATTCTGATTTCGCTCCGTTTCTTCGCCGTAATCTGCCCGTTTCTTTCCTCTCGCAATGGTGAACACATGCCAAGGCTTATTCTTGATGATTCCTCCCCCGAAATGCAACTAAAACCCTAAAATGCATAAACACTAGAAAAACGCATCAAATACACAAAATACTTGATTTCAAGACACCAATTTAAGCCATTTTAAGACGCTCTAAGTGGTATAAAATGCCACTTATCAGCATACACTGGTGGCTCTGCCTCTGGCTGCATCTATGAAATATCTGGAATCTCAGGCTGCGGTACTGGAATCTGCGGCTCTAGGTCATCCCACTGTGGAAGATCAATCATATCAGGAACATCAAACATCGGAATCTCCAAAGGTGGAAAGTCAGGCATCTCCGGCTTAAAATAAGGGAAATAATCAACAAAATCTGGTACCTCTAGTGGAGGTGGTATCTCTGGAGCTAGTCCAGGTGGCAATGGTGGAGGTGGTGGCAATGGAGGAAAAATCTGCACTGATGATGGGGCTAGTACTGATGCTGCTACTGGGTCTGACTCAGTCCGCTTTGACGAAGAAGCCATCTAATATACATAATAATAATAACACAAAACAAATCAAACCACATTCCTAAAATCATAAATTCTAATCACATAAATAGACAATCCTAACACTCTTACTTCTATTCTATCTAATTTTTCTATCTTATCTTAATCCTAACGTTCTTGTTTTCAAGGGTCAAAATCTAAGCTCTGATGCCAACTATCACACCCTCCAAATCCGGGATATAGATTTGGGGCATTATTAATAACAACTACAAACTAAACCTACACAAGCGAAATATAAAAATAATAATTACCCCGAACTATTACTACTCAGGATCTTTTAAGGTTTTAGTTGAAAACAAGAACCACATACTACACTTTATTACAAACCCAAATAAAATAATCTGTCTCAAGAACTCTCTTTGTTACAAAACTTTATTCTATCTACATTCTCACCACACAACTTTTATTAAAACTACACAAAACTTTTATTCAACCCAATATTACTACTTATCCTGTTACACCTGATCTGGTAATTCAAAGCTCTCTTCGGGAATAGGAAGGAACACTCTTGGTATAAGAGGGTCCCGCTGCTTGACTCGCTTCTTGACTACGCGGGTCCTGATGGGTTTCATTCTCTACCCTAACTGTAAAACAATAGGAATAACAATAAAAAGGGATGAGCCAAAATTGCTCAACAAGCCTGCAACAATATATATATATAGTATAAAGAGAGAGAAATAAGTGAACCAATAAGCTGCTGGTTTGAACAACCATCTGAATCTGTATAGGATAATAATTTGCCAACACTGGCGAGTGCCAAATGAACAAGACTGGAAATAAGAACCAACATATGCACTATAACCTGCTGATCAGTTAGGATACAGTGTGGATCTATACCCAACTGCATAGATCCAACCAACATAAAGAGTACTCAGGCAACTATGGCCTATTAAATAATGGTCTGGGTAAAACCCAGCCCGTATAGTAACCATCCAGTCCAAGGTATAGTATCCGGAATAATCGGAATGCTTTTGATATATCCCAACACCAGGACATACCAGAGTATATGTAACAAGGGTAAAAGTATTGGAATATAAATAGAGGATTCAATAAATTGGGAGAAATCAAGAATCGAAATGAAATAGAAACAAGAATTATTAATTGGGTGACAGTGTATATGAACAATAATTATCAAAGGTAACTGATATGATAAAAGGAAATATAATTCACTATTCTGAATTTAGAATAGGGGAAAAACTTGCCTTGCGCGTACTTAACCTGGTTCAACTCACCGCCTTCTGTCCCTAGCTTGCTCTGCCTTGCTAACACTGAACCAATCATAGAAAGATAGTCGTTTAGATAACTTACTATATACGTGTATCTCGAATTGATACCACGTAACCTTATCAGTCTACCCATGCGTTTCTATCTGACTCGCATATATACACATATAATTATATAGCACGTAAGGTTCACATAGCCACGTAAAGCACATAGCACATAAAGCATATAATTAATTTTTAGACGTATAATTATTTTTAGAATCGATACTAGATTCATATTTATAATAACTACCCCTATCTGATTTTATTACAATTTTTCGGGATTTATTCGACTCGAATCTACCCCTAATAGGGCCTATGAACAATTAATTATCACAAAACCACTCTCTTCCGGAAGAAATTAAAACTTACAACTATTTTCATTGGATTCGTTTCATTTTTCTGAGTCTAGGGGTCTTCGTTTCACTCAAATCGGACTAACGGTTTAATTATTATGAATTGAACAAGATTTAGTTAATTAATAATTAATTATAAATAATTAATTATAATTAAATAATCCTTAATTACATTTTTAAATAATTAACTAATAATTATTATATTTTAAAAAAAATAATTAATCCCTAATTATTAGGATTAATTACTATTTATTACTATTATTTATAAATTAATAATACTTACTAGATCGGATCGATTATTTACAAATAATCAATCGATACAATTAACTGATACGCTATTTATCGAATAAATACTAACTGCTCGAATTATAATCTAACTCAACGATTAACTACTCGTATAAATACGAGCTACTCGCAATCTTCACATAATTATCGAACCATTATATTATTATTGTAATTTATACGATTTGCTAATTAATTATCGATATTTAATTATACGATACAAATAGTTATTACGATATCCCTCGAATAAATTATCGCTCGAATAATAATTCTCATTATCGAATCACTACTCGTATGAATACGAGTTACTCGTAATATTAACTAATTATTAGATTATTAATCGTATTATTTAATTATTTTTTATCCTTATTTATTAATTAATTACATAATTATTAATTAATTACCTAATTATTAATTAATTAGATAACTAATAAATAATTAGATAAATAATTAAATAATTAATTAAATTCGAATTTCTAATTTAATAAAATAATTTAGAAATTAATAATACTATTTTTCAAAATTTAAAACTAATTTTTATTTAATTTTTAGAATTACTAAAACTAATTTCTGATTTTTAGAAAGATAAAATAAAAAAAAACCAGAAACACAAAACAGGATTTCAGGGTTAGGGTTTTTGGATCAATCCCGGGTCGAAACCGGGTTGCAAACCGGGTCGACTCCGGGTTATCAGGTCACGAAGAACGAACCGGGTCACCGGCCGGTTCTAAAATTCGGCGACGAACCCAGGTTCCGGCCACGATTCCAGATACGAAACCACAACATTCCCGACGTTTCTTCATGTTTCCAGTCAACAGCAACATCACGACTACTTCCCCCACCTTCCTTCTTCCTCCTTCGCCGTCCCCGATACCAGAGCTCGAAGAACAAGCGGCGGCGTCGCCGCTTTTCCGACGACCTTAAAATCAACACGAAACTCAGCGAACCCGGTACCATTCGACGGGAAAAACGACGATCTAAACGTCTCCAACAACAATAACATCAAACAAGCAGCCAATCATAAAACCCGAATTCAAGAATTAAAACCGAAAATATGAATTAAAAATCAACTCTATAATCAACAAAAATGATTACATAAACAGAAACTACAGATCACAAGCTTCAAAACGGATACTCACACGTTCGATTTGGATGCCGGAATCACGATCAAACTTCGGTTTGATTCTCTGCCCTGTTCTTCACCACAAACCCTAATTCCTTTTCTTTTTATTTTTTTTCTGATTTTTAATTATAATTAACTGAAAAATTAACAATAAACCAGGTATTTATATTTATGAAAATAATACCCCTAAATAAAATTAAGGGGCTAATTACACTCCTAATAAAAATATTTGGCCCCAATTTTTATAATTTTTGGGTATTAATATTGAATTTTTAAATATCCAATAAATATAAAATAAATGCTAAAAATTCCCAAAAATTGTGAATATTACAAAAATGCAAAGAAAAATAATGTATGATAATTTCATGATCAGATAAAAATAAAAATGTGATTTTTGTGGGGTTTTTGGTACCCGAAGGGGTCTGGAAAAGTCGTTTTTCGCGAAAAAGGTAAATTTGTAAAACGTCTAGGGGTTTAGAATAGCGATATGGTATAGAGCATTTTTGACAAAATAGGGCCAGTGATTTTGTTTGAAATACGAGCTTTTAAAACATGGTTTTGAGCTGTACTGGTTTTGATATAAAATATATAACCTATGATAAAACACTCAATAAATATCCAAAACACGTTTGGATCAAAACAGACAACACATAACACATAACAGTTAGGGTTTAATGACTCAACACATTTAATCACATAATAATACACATAATCTATCATTATTATGATATAATACAAGCGTAATTTCTCGGTCGTTACACCTTTGCTAGCTGAGTTATACTGAGCTTTTGGTTTCCAATTGTTGTTGTTGGAAGACCGTCCCTTATTCTTGAAAAACCTTGGCTTCTTGACTCTAATATTAGAAAAGCTTCTGGCCAAGTAAGCCATGGATTAGTCCATTTCATCTATCTCATCCAAGGTATAATATTCATCTTCCTCCAATTCCAAAACAACTTGCTTCTGAGGTCCTTTGTTCTTTTGTTCCACAGCTTGAATAATTGGAATTTGATTATCTTGCTCATCTTCTCTTTCTTTACTGTCATGTACAACTAAAGCACTGGAACCATCAACCACATGTCCATGGTTTACCTTTAATGACTTTCTTTGCAGCATTTTAAGTTCATAAGTTTTCAAGATTCCATACAGAACTTCCAGTGTTATTCTGCTCAGATCTCTTCCTTCTCTAATGGTTGATATCTTTTGTTCAAGATGATCAGGAAGAGCTAGAAGGAACTTCAGGTTAACCTCCTCATCTTCATAATATTTATCATGTAGCTGCAAGTCATTTATCAATTTATTAACCTTTCAAAAACTTAAGTAATTCCTTCTTTGGGCTTTGCCATGAATCCCTCATGAGACACCGGTATTCTCATTTGGTTGGATCTAACTTCCTCTGTACCTTCACACAAATCTCTATTTTCTCCCAGATCTGTTTAGATGTGTCACAGTTGACAATATGTTGTACATGATATTATCAAGTGACTCTATCGGAATTAATTGCAGGCCACTATCTAGAGAGACTTTCTCCCTCTCAGATTCAGTGTATTTGAAGGATCCTTAGGTGCAAAATGAGCTATAATGACCAAGTCTCCATCTGTAGATTCATCTACCCTTTCCATGGGCCATTCTTGAGAATCTGGATATATAATGGATTGGCCATTCTTATGAACAACATCATTTTATTTTTCCAAAGTGTATAGTCGATTCTGTCAAAGGCTGGTATCTTAATACTGCTTATCTTCTATACACTCATACTTCTAAGATATTTATCTGTTTTCTTTCAGATTTTTCTTTGATACCACTTGTTAGATATTGAGTGTAACACAGGGGGTGATTGTGTTTTCTTGATTTTTAGTCAATTTAAAATTGATTTGGAAAGGTGGTGAATAAAGCAGTTTGATTGTAGAGATACTATGGGGTCATTTGTTAAATCTGAACAATAATTTCTGAATAAATAAATTTATCAACGAGTGAATGCTAAACAAGTAATATTGTTTGTTTAATTAATAAAGAATGCGCCAATATCTGCCATAAAAGGGCCAAACGAGATGCCCAAATAAGAACATCCACGCCCACTTTAGCTTTATCTGGTCGTGACCAAGAAACCACCGGATAGTTGTAAATAGCCCCAGGGCGGGCCATTTGTTGAAGATAAAAGTACATCAAAACTATAAATGATAAAGTTAATACTACAAATTCAATGATAATAAATTTATTTACTTCATAGTTATATTTTACTATATAGAATTGTATAAAATTTATTTTTAAATAAATTTAAGTAATTCTTAAAATATATTGTATAATTCACATTAATTTTTAATTTAAATATATTAATGTAATAAAATTATACTATTAGTTATGTACTCATATAATTCTGAAATATGATTAAAAAATTACAATTAGATCATTTTTATGCTAGGTAACAAAATTATAACTTTAACTTTTAGTAGTATGTGAAAGGATATATGAATATTTTTATTAAAATAACATACGAGAAGTTATTGCAAAACAGTATAATAAATTTTAAATTCGTACAAATACAACCAATAAAAATAGTATAATAAAGTGATGGTATATGTTAGTGTAACCTATTTAATAGGGGAAGGCATGGTGTGGTGCAGTTAAACCTCAGGAATGGTTCAGGTTGATTTTTTAGGATGACGGGTTCACAACTCGTCCAGATGAAAATGGATCATCCAAGAGAACATAAATTTAATCAAATAGTCTGAATAACCAAATTATTACTCATTCAGTTCAGGGGGAATCATTCACCCATTAACAAATGGGCCCTATGTTTAGAATAATATAAAGAACATGCCCAACAAACATAGTATTTCAAAACTCACTTAATTTGTATTAAAATTAAGTATGTCTTGCGACAATTCCTGGGTTCTTAAGAACATAAGAACTCGGTTTCTTCTTTGAGAGTACAAGAAAATTTAGATATGTTTGTTACATTTAAAAACAAAGGTCCAGTGTTTACTTTATAGATAAGTAAACACAGATTTACACGGCATACAATAAGATGTACTAAACCCTACTTTAAGTTATCTCTAAAGATTTCCATTTTTGTCTTAGTGGATCCTAGCAAATCTTGTAGGTATGTGACATTTCTTTGTAGGTTAATCTTGGCCCTTGATCTTGCACTCTTCAAGCTGCTTTTGTAGACTTGTCAACCTAAATGATTAGATCATTTGTTGATTGATAATCTTGAATTTTTAACTTGTCTGCATTCAGTACTTGAGGTTCATATCGAGATCTCCAGCTTGTTCTATAGAGAACTGATATCTCGATAACTATTATGGATTATCGAGATCTATGAATTCCCTATAAGTGTCTTTGACTTGTCGAGGTCTCTGAGTTCTCTATAGGTGAACTTGGCTTGTTGAGGTCTCCAAATTTATGCATGTAGAAATGACTTGTCAATAACTCTGAGATCTCTATATGTATTTTGACTTGTCGATATCTCTGAGCTCTCTAATGAGAAATTGACTTGTCGATATCTCCAATCTTCATATCTTCATTTTGACTTGTCGATATCTCTGAGTTTTCTATATGCAAAAATGACTTGTCGATATCTCAGAGATCTCTATATACATTTTGACTTGTAGATATCTCTGAGATCTCTAATGATAATTTGACTTGTTGATATCTCCAATTTTTATATCTTCATTTGACTTGTCGATATCTCTGAGACTTCTCTATAAGCCATTTTGGACTTCTCGATAAGTCATTTTGGAGTTCTCGAATGACTTCTCTATATGACTTGATATGTGACTTGTAGATATCCTGACTTAGAATATTTTTCTTAAAACAGATTTATTCAACTCCAAGCTTCTTCACCTTTTCTCTGAGGCATGATCTTGTTGATCTTCTTCCAGAGTTTATTCTTAGGCTTGAGACTGTTCACAGAAAAATAATCCAGTCTGATTTTTAATATTTTTACAGACTCAAGTAATACAATACAAAATACAGATTTAGACTATCATACAACTAAATCTTAGAGTTGTCAATTTGACCTAGTCTTGTTATAATACATGCATGTCTTGCACAGCATTACGATCAAGATTGTGGATACTATACAATAATATATTAGAATGAAAAACTTAAATATGTTAGTGTAAGATGAAAATTTTAATATAATATCCAAAATTCTATATAATTATAAGAGGTATAATAAACTATTAGTAAAATTCGAGAATTTTTATAATTAGTTGATTTTGAAAATACAGCTCATTAAAATAAAGCAAAAGATTCTACATACTAATTAGTTGAATGATTGGTCAAAATACGACTTTTTGAAAAGAGGATAATATGTAATGTATATTATATAATTTATAGTTGTGTCTCACAAAATACATTCGAGTCATGCATAGTATATAACTTATAGAACTTATATAATAGAATTCAAAAATATAGAATAGTTTGTATAGATATTCATGCAACAAAGCGTAAAATCAAATTTAGAATAGTAGATTGTATTTAAATACGAGCGATATTGAATAGTATTAAAAAAATTAGAAAGTAGAATAATATGAAAAAAAAATCATTTTTCAAGTGTATATTAAAAGTTTATTAATGTGGAACTTGAGTTACTAATGTTTGATCACCCAACCAGTTTTAGTCTTGATCAATTTAAAATTTAAAGTTAAATCTCGATCAATGAATACTCTCAAAAGCGATTATAATATTTCAATTATTGATATTATTCTTCTATTAAGTAAGATTAACAAATATTTCACTATTATGCTTGAAATCATACAAATTGTTCATAGAAGTTAGGCTAAAGACCCAAATCTCAGACAGTCTTTTAATAACTAAAGAAAAAAATAAAGTGTAAATATAAAAATCTCATTATAGTAAAAGTAGTGCTAGAGGTACAAAAATAACTCCAAAAAGCATATTTTTATTGGTGTGATTCATATTAACACATGTGAGTCTATTTCATTTAAGAGAAATGTTAGATATATTTGATAATGTCATGTCTAATATAATTTATGTTTAGTTTTCAGATCTTACTTACACAGGACAAATCAGTACTTAACTGAAATCAGCACTTATACTGAAGTCAGAACTTAAGTTATCAGTACTTAAGATTCAGGAGATATTTATCAGGAGATAATATCAGAACTTAAAGGAAACTTTCAGATAAGGAAGGCGGCTAATTGAAAGGAAAGAAGATCAAGACAAATGTAAGAAGAGATATGCATGAAAAAGGAATTCTGTGAAGAATGGAATACTTGGAAGAAAAGATAACTGATTGATATATTTTAGGAAGCAGAATTATATTTTAATATCAAAAAGCGATTATCTTGTAACTGTGTGATATATAAACACAGACATAGGGTTTACACTATAAGTGTTATCATTATCGAAAATATTATTCATTGTAACCCTAGCAGCTCTCGTGATATTTGTTCATCACTGAGAGAGGACAGTTCTACATTGTAACAGAGTTTAATAAAGTTTATTTTCTGTTACTGTGTTCTTTGAATTCGATTTGATTGTGCTATACACTGTATTCAACCCCCTTCTACAGTGTGTGTGACCTAACAAGTGGTATCAGAGCCTATCTGTTAACACACAAACAGTTTAAGATCCAAAAATAATCATGTCTGAAGCAGAAACTCTAACTAAGCCCACCAAAACTGAAGAACCCCCAAAGACTCAAATCCATGGTCGATATGAGGCTATTAGAGTTCCCATACTGAAACCATCTGAATATCCCATATGGAAGGTGAGGATGACTATGTTTCTGGAAGCTACAGATCCAGAATATCTTGACAAAATCAATGAAGGACCTCACAAGCCAACAAAGCTCGCTATTGTAGTTGCAGGTGAAGCAGCAAAGTCTGTACCAAAGGAGAAGAGTGATTACACTGCTGAAGATATAACATCAATTGCTAAGGATGCTAAGGTACTACACTTGCTACATAGTGCCATTGATAATGTAATGTCAAACAGGGTAATTAACTGCAAGACTGCAAAGAAGATATGGGATGCCTTGGAGACAAGGTGCCAGGGAACTGATTCGATTAAGAAGAACAGGAAGACAATACTCACTCAAGAGTATGAACACTTTGACTAATGAGTCATTGACTGATTTATATGACAAATTTGTCAAACTCTTGAATGATTTATCACTAGTTGATAAGGAGTATGATCTTGAAGATTCAAACCTTAAATTCATGTTAGCTCTTCCTGAAAGTTGGGATTTGAAGGCAACAATTATAAGAGACAACTATAATCTTGATGAAATAACTCTTGATGAAATTTATGGGATGCTCAAGACTCATGAACTTGAGATGGAACAAAGAAGCAAGAGGAAAGGAGGAAAGTCAAGGACAGTTGCTCTTAAGGCTGAAGAAGAATCCCTCAAGGTAGCTACCTCAAGGAAAGGCAAGGGAAAAGTGCTTATCACAAAGTCTGATACTGAGTCATCAAGTTTTGATAGTGATGATGACTCATAACTGTGGAAGTTCTAACCATCTGGCTTCTTTTTGTAGGAAGAATAAGAACATAAACTCCTTACCTTCAAAGTCAGGAGTTAAGAGTCAGTCTATTAGATATAGGCCATAAAATCCTTATTTTCATTGTGGTAGTTTATGGCATTCCATTTATACTTGTAAGGAATATCATAGTTTGTACTATGATTATTATCAAATAAAACCTTCTTTAAAGAAAGTTAGTATTGTTCCTTCTAGTGTAAGTTCTGATACAAAGTCTGATAGTGTAAATGTTGATAAGAAAAATGTTAACATAAACTCTGATGTTAAATCCGCTGTAAATGTTAACAAACCTAATAAGGCCAAAGGATCCAAGCAAGTCTGGGTCCTTAAAACTAATCATTAGTGGTCTTTGTGATTGCAGGGCAACAGGAAAAACATCCTAGTTCTGGACAGTGGATGCTCAGGACATATGACTGGAAATAAAGCCCTGCTATCAGACTTTGTGGAGAAGGCTGGCCCAAGTGTTTCTTATGGAGATGGAAACATTGGAAAGACATTGGGATATGGCAATATCAATCTTAGGAATGTCATCATTAAAGAAGTAGCACTAGTCTCAGGACTTAAACACAATCTACTGAGCGTTAGTCAAATTTGTGACAGAGGTTATCATGTGAATTTCTTTGAAAAACACTGTGAAGTTGTAAGAAAATCTACAGGCAAAGTTGTTCTGAAAGGATACAAGCATGGTAACATTTATGAAGCCAAGCTTTCAAAAAGTACTGATGGGTCTGCAATCTGTCTGGTGAGTAGAGCATCAATTGAAGAAAGCTGGAATTGGCACAAGAAACTCTCTCATTTAAATTTCAACAATATAAATGAACTAGTCAAGAAAGATCTTGTGAGAGGACTGCCAAAATCAGTATTTGCTCCTGATGGCCTTTGTAATTCATGTCAGAAGGCTAAACAAAGAAAATCTTCATTCAAGAGCAAAACTGAATCATCAATTCTTGAGCCTTATCACCTACTTTATGTAAATCTATTTGGTCCAGTGAATGTCATGTCTATTGCAAAGAAGAAATATGCTATGGTCATAGTGGATGAGTTCACCAGATACACATGGGTGTATTTCTTGCACACAAAAAGTGAAACTGCATCTATCTTGATTGATCATGTCAAGCAACTGGATAAATTGGTCAAAGATTCTGTGAAGATCATAAGAAGTGATAATGGCACTGAGTTCAAGAATTTGACAATGGAAGAGTTCTGCAAAGAACATGGAATCAAGCATGAATTTTCTGCTCCTGGAACTCCACAGCAAAATGGAGTTATTGAAAGAAAGAATAGAACTCTTATTGAAGTTGCACGAACTATGCTTAATGAAGCAAAGCTACCAACCTATTTTTGGGTTGAAGCTGTGTAGACTGCTTGTTTTACTCAGAATGCAACACTCATTAACAAGCATGGAAAGACACCATATGAGATGGTGAAGAAAAAGAAGCCAAATCTGAAGTATTTTCATATATTTGGATGCAAGTGTTTTGTTCTTAAGACTCACCCTGAACAGCTATCCAAATTTGATTTAAAAGCTGATGAAGGAATTTTTGTTGGGTATCCACTTTCCAAAAAAGCCTTCAGAGTCTACAATTTAAGAACAAGGGTTGTCATGGAATCTATCAATGTCTCCTTTGATGATAAGAAGATTACTGGACTTGAAGATTTCAATGATCATGATCAGCTGAGATTTAAAAATGAAGACTTAAATTCTGATACTGAAAATCCTGACAGTCTAAATCCTGATACTGCAAACTCTGATGGATTAAACTCTAATGTTATTGAATACACCAAAGAAAGATGCACCTGTGCAGGGGGGCATATTGAAGATACAACCACATCTCAAGAAGCATCAGAACATACAATTGGCTCTTCAAGTTCTAATTCATCAAGTTCTGATTCATCAAGTTCTGATAAGCCAAGTTCTGATAATTCTGAAAACTCAATTTCTGAAGGATCCAACTCAGAGAGCATAGTTTCAGGGGGGGCATCAGAAAATGTTGATGAAGATAACATGGATCATGGGGGAGCATCCAATTCTAGAGAAAACCTTTCATTTGCAAGGAAGTGGACTAAATCACATACACCTGACTTAATTATTGGAAATCCTGATGTAGGTGTCAAAACTAGAACAACTACTTCAAGTGAATGTCTCTATAATTCTTTTCTTTCTCAGACTGAACCAAAGAAATTGGAAGAAGCTCTTCAAGATGCTGATTGGGTGCAAACAATGTAGGAAGAGTTGAATGAATTTGAAAGAAACAAAGTCTGGACCTTAGTGCCAAGACCAAAGAACAGATCTGTTGTTGGTACAAAGTGGGTGTTCAGAAACAAAACTGATAGTGATGGCATAATTACAAGGAATAAAGCAAGGCTGGTTGCAAAAGGATATTCTCAACAGGAGGGAATTGATTATGATGAAACATTTGCACCAGTTGCTAGATTGGAAGCCATAAGGATATTTTTGGCTTATGCTGCTCACAAAAAGTTTACTGTCTTTCAAATGGACGTGAAAAGTGCTTTTCTCAATGGAGAGTTGGAAGAGGAAGTATATGTTGAACAACCTTCAGGCTTTATAGATTCCAAATTTCCAAATCATGTCTACAGGCTTGATAAAGCACTTTATGGCCTTAAGCAAGCTCCAAGAGCATGGTATGAGATTTTAGCTCAGTTTCTTCTGGAAAGTGGATTTAACAGAGGAACTATTGGCAAAACTCTGTTCTACCTCAACCATGGAAAGGACTTACTTTTGGTTCAGATATATGTTGATGATATCATCTTTGGTTCTACAAATGACAGACTTTGCAAGAATTTTTCCAAACTGATGCAGTCAAGATATCAAATGAGTATGATGGGGGAACTTAGCTATTTTCTGGGCCTTCAAGTCAAGCAGAATGAAGAAGGCACTTTTATTTGTCAAACCAAGTACACCAGAAATTTGTTGAAGAAATTTGGAATGCAAGATTATTCAAGTGCATCCACTCTCATGGCCACTGCAATAAAATTGGATAAGGATACTGGTAAATCAGTAGATATTACTGATTACAGAGGTATGATTGGCTCTCTACTCTATCTAACTGCTAGTAGACCTGATATCATGTATGCTACATGTCTTTGTGCAAGATTTCAAGCAGATCCAAGAGAACCTCACTTAACAGCTGTGAAAAGAATTTTCAAGTTTCTTAAGGGAACAGCTGATCAGGTATTATGGTATCCTAGAGAATCAGACTTTAAGCTAATAGGTTACTCAAATGCAGATTCTGCAGGATGCAAAATTGACAGGAAAAGCACAAGTGGAAGCTGCCAATTTCTTGGAGGCAGATTGGTTTCTTGTTTAGCAAGAAACAAAAGTCAATTTCTACGTCAACTGCAGAAGCAGAATACATTGTTGCAGGAAGCTGTTGTGCACAGATTCTTTGGATGAAGAATCAGTTACTGGATTATGGGTTAACATATTTTAAAATCCCTATTTACTGTGATAATCAAAGTGCTATTGCTATGACAGGTAATCCAGTTCAACACTCAATGACAAAGCACATCAGCATAAGGTACCACTTCATAAGGGAACATGTGGATGAAGGTACAGTGGAATTGCACTTTGTTCCAACAGATCAACAACTAGCAGATATCTTCACAAAACCACTGTGTGAAGCTACTTTTACAAGATTAGTAAATGAACTTGGAATGGTTTCAGGTTCTTTCTCTAAATCTGCTTAGTTTTTGTTCAAATCATCAGACTTTATGATCAGTATTTACAGATATTATCATATTTGTGTATTATGTGCTTAATTGAAAATTGTTTAAGTACTGATTGTTGTCTGATGTGAATTTCTAAACTCTGATAGTGATATGAATGTTTCTGTGATTATTCAATCCAATGAGGATAAATATGCTAGATGTTGACCTAGTAGTCTTTAATATACTAACAAATCCCATGTTTGAAGTAATTGTTTATGTGGAAATCTATTGACACAAGCAAATTCTGATATTGAGCTTAGTTAAGTTTACTTTGTCTATCTTATTACTAAGTCAACAACTAGAATAATGCTTCTCATCTGTTAAGTTCTGATATTAGTAAATCTTGTGAATGTACTAAGTGCTGATAAGCCTCACTTACTAAGTGCTGATAAGCCTCACTTATCAAAAGAAAAGAAAAAGAAATAAAAATCAGGTACTCCTTTGAGATCTAGAGTAAAAATTGTGGAAGGGAAGACCCAAGTACATTGTTGGTATTAAGTAATATGCATCAGAAAAGCAAAAATAAATATTTTTCTTGGTGACTTTTCACACTATGATTACTGGAGAAATACTCTGATAATAGCATAAATTCTGATAAGCAGTCATGACTCACTTACACTGAGAAGCCACTGTAAAATGGAATTTCAAAAGATGAATAAAATGAGCACAAAACAGTTGAGGTGGACTCATGCATGAACTCATTCTTAAGTAGACTTCAGAATCATGACAGATTTTGAGCAAAGTTCTTAGTTATGCCATATTTTTAAGATGTACTGAAGTGAATCAGACTTTAATCTTTATCTGATATTTAGCTTACTGCACACACATACACTCAATATGAATGATGAAAATTACTGTGGTGATAAATGGTGTTTTAGATGAACGTTTAAGTGTCTGTTACATAAATTCTGAGGACAAGTTATGATGGAAGTTCTGATGATTAAGTTCTGAGGAAACGAAATCAGAATTTGTATGAAGAACTACAGAAATAAGCATTCATTTTTTGAGTTAAGAAATCATGTTTTGATGACGGTTAAGTTCTGATATAAGTCTAAGTTCTGATATTACACTCTGATTCTTTACTTGACTTATTTGTGATTAAAATCTGAAACAGTCTTATTTAAAATCTGAATATGTTTGGGTGAGATATCAACAGTCAATATAATTTGGGTTAGTGGTGCACGTATATGCACAGTAATTTTTACTTGTTTCATGTGCGTATTAAATCCTGTT
Source organism: Apium graveolens (assembly GCF_009905375.1). Classification (NCBI taxonomy): domain Eukaryota; kingdom Viridiplantae; phylum Streptophyta; class Magnoliopsida; order Apiales; family Apiaceae; genus Apium; species Apium graveolens. The sequence goes on from NC_133655.1 coordinate 167,727,238, forward strand.
TTACACTTCCAATGGCTGTTTTTATTCTCATCAGTATAGGGAGATGAAGTAGAATTATTTCTACCTATAACCATTCAATTTTCCTTGCGTCTCTTGGCATTCTATTGGCTATATAAACCAACACCTCTTTCCAGCCATCACATCTCTCATTTTCTCTCAAACCCCCCTACTCATTTCTTTTTCACTCATCACAACCATGGTTCATTACAACTTAGTTCTGAACTATGACACCTTCACTGTCAATATGAGGTGTACATAATGGCAACAGGAATGGCATGTTACTGCCATTCCTGATGAAATTTGGGACTCGGTTCCCCAAGAGGTCCTCACAGACCTCTTGTTCTTCTACATGGACTACCATCGCCATCTTGAGCGACTGGAAGAGGAACGACTGGAAGCTCTCCGACAGCAGGAGCATATTATTCGTCTTGCTGTTCTTTTTGTTGAGAGTAGGAAGAAGAAATAATTTCTCCTACCTGTTTCTCTTCACCGTCAGCTTTGTCTGGCGTCTTAGCTTAGGACAAAAGCTGTTGATGTTAGGATTTGTGGCTTAGGACAATCTTGTACTTTTTAGCATGTAATTTGAATTTCATGAAATGTATTTGCTAAATATATTAATGAAATTTTATATTTATGCAAGATTTTGTCTCTGAGTTGTTTGATATTCTGATAACATGTTAAATCCTGATACTAACCATATTCTGATGACCTTCAAGCTCTGATACAAATCAAGTTCTGATTTTGACGTGGCAGGATTTATTTACTTGATTTATTTTTGGTTATTCTCTCATTTGTCATATTTATACAGAATATTGGTCACGCAGTGATAAAAATTTATTAAGTGGGAACAGTTTTAAATTTTAAAAATAAAAATGAACTACCCTGATTAATGGGATTACTTGGTAAGTGGAACGGTTTTTCCTTGAAAAACTGCATGTGATAAGTCATGATTACTGAATACACGTGCCCATTAATTATCTTTTACTGCTGCATGTCTGACAGGTGTCCCAATGGTTACTTTTTCTAGCGTGTATAAGTAAAAGAGAGAAAAGATTGTAAAATCTTTTATTTACTTTCCCATTTTATCTCTCTCTCTTTACTTCTATTTTCTCTCATCTACTGACGATTTTTCATACAGACATTTTCTTAAACACCTTACAGGCAATCTTCTTTCTCACGAATTCACATGGCACCAAAGGACATAATCTTCGATGGAGCAACGTTTGTTCCTAATAACTTCTCTGCTATTCTAAGCAAGTCAGAAGCACCTTATGAACTTCATTTCATTCAGGACTTTCTCGCTAGTTCTGATATTGGATATGCTCTGACTGAACCCGAAGCAGTTTCTAGTACTCAAGTATTGGAGTTCTGGAGAAGCGGTGTGTATGATGATGGTGGTACTCAAGGGTTCTCAAGCATTATTTTTTCATCTGGGGAGGATGAGTATATTGTGACGTTGTCTACGGTTCGACAAGCACTGCAGCTACCTGAGAACTGTGTCTACTCTACTGTTGACGAACCAGTTCTTCAAAACATGATGGCCAGTCTGGGATATGAAAGAACATTGGCAAAGCTGGGCCAGTTGAAGAGATCTTTCAATAGGAGGGAATGGATTTTCTTCTTTGATTGCATAACTAAAGCCTTTGCAAACAAATGTTCCAATTTTGATGCAATTCCCATATTCAACCAACAAATCGGGTATGCTCTCATAAATCGAACTGATTTTGACTATGCACGTGTTGTTTTAGGTTTTATTGGGGACAGAATGAATGAAGATAGATCTACTGTTTATTTTGCTAGATTCTGTCAGCTTATTTATAATTTCTGTTGTGATAATAAGCCCCAAAATTATGGTGACTTAATTTCATCATTCAGAATAGCTAAAAGAGCTTTTACTAACTTATTATCTACTGATAATAAAAAGGCTGTGTTACGACCCCTTTTAATTCCTTTATCTGTCAAACAAGCCTTAATAACCTATGATCATGTTAAGTACACTGCATTATACCCTGATGTTCAACCATCTGAACCTCATCCATCAGCACCTACCACCTCTACTCAACCATCACAAACTTCTCAACCTCAATCATCAGAACCTATAGTGCAGCCTTCATCTTCCAAATCTAAGAGGACTAAGAAAGTACCTCAGACACAACAGAAGAGAAGGAGATTCATTCTGCGAGATGAATCAAATGTTGAGGAACAGGTTCCTGTATCAGAACCTGTTGTTAAAGAAGCTGAGAAGGTCTCTTCTAAGAAGGATGATGATATTGGGAGTTCTAGGCCTCTAAAAAGGCTTAGAAAGCATAATTCTGATGATAAAGCTCCTACTATCACCTTAAAAGCTAAAAGATTCAAAACATTGGCAAAAAGGCCTGAAGATTCTGGTAAATGAATGGAAGCAGTAGCTAAGGAAGGGGATCATGAATCTCTGATCTCACAAGACCCTGTTGAAGCTCACAATTCTCCTAGTGCTGATTCAGACCCTCATGCTACTCATCACTCACCACTACATGAGCCAGAATCCACTCATATACCTACACCTCCAGTATCTCCAATAAATGCTGATACCCAGGGGCCAAGTGATGAAATTGACAGTCATAACTTGGAAGTGCCTCAAGTTTTGCATCTAGAAGCTCCAACAATTCAAGTCACTCCACCAACAACACCAATTCCTGATGTTGATTTTCATCCGGAATTGCCTACAACACCTTCTCTGCATCTAGATACTGAAGATCAGATTTTAGGTGAGCATCAGAATATGGATGTTGATCAGAACTTAGTTGGAGATCAGTCCTTAGAGGATGATGTTGAAGCATCCAGAGCTTCTCATAATGTTCTTGTATCAGAAGATGCTGAAGCTGTTGATTCTGTAAGTTCTGATGCTGCAAATGTTGATGCTACTGGTAATGCTGCTACAAATTTAGATGTTGATGCAGCTGGTCCTTCTGGACATACACCTCTACAAGCTCCTTTAAAGGCTGAAATAGTCAAAAAGTTTGTTACAGGGGAAGCACCAGTACCTTGGAGTGAAACTCCTAGAGAACAGGAGTGGACTAAAGAGTGGAACTCAGTTACATTTGTTCCTACAGAAAAGATTCTTGCTGATCATTTGGTAAAAGCTGATGAGTTGTTAGTCAATAAAGATTTCAAGACACGGCTAAGAGTTACTGCACTTACTACAAGGCACATTCAAGGTCAACGGTCTATAACTCAGGCCAAAGTGGACAAGATTCAAGAATCCTTAATGCAGCAAGATACACTTGTCAAACTGGACAAGAAAAGGTTTTTTAAACCTTCCTTTGACCAAATTACCAACATTGAGAAAACCCAAGAGAAGCAACAGTCTCAGATTGATGAAATTTTGAAAAATCAAGCTTTTCAGCAATCTCAACTCAATGAGATCCAATCCTTAGTGGAATTGCTTCTCTCTCTTCTTTTACCTGCTGATTCCAAAAAGGGGGAGAAAGTAATTAAGTCCAAATGCAAACCTGATAAAACACTGAAGAAAAAGGATGATGGTAATGACCCGGGAAACTCTGGAATGGGTGGAGGTCGTGGTCGAGGTGGAGGTCTCTCATCAAGTAGAGCTGGAACTACAAGTCATAGAACAAGTTCTGATACCGGGAGAAGAATAACTTCTGATACTGGTAAAAGGATAAGTTATGATGAACTTTTGGATCTTGATGAAGAAATTTCAAGACAGTTATTTCTGAAAGAAAATCCAGGAATGGACTTTGAGAGTCTAATGGAAGAAGAAGCTAGGCTTAAGTTGAAAAAGGTCAACTCCAAATCTGAAGCTTCTGTTGTTAAAAAGAAACTTCCTACGGCTAAAGGCATTGTGATAAAAGAAAGGACAAATCTTGTGGCAACAAAGGCCAAATCATAATTACAGATAGATCCAAGGTCCAAGGGCAAAGAAAAAGTTGGTGAACCTGTAAAGGTTTATGTGCCTCCTATGGATGAAGAAATTTATGTTGAAGATGCTGATCTTACTCTGACTTCAAGGAAGATTTCTAAAACAACCTCTGACATGGCTCAAGTTATTCAGAGTCAAGATATAGTTAGTTCTGATATAACAATGAAGCAAGCAACCTCTGACATAGCTTAAGTTGACTTGATATCAGAAGATAAGTCAAAGGAAACCTCTGACATTGCTCATGTTAAATCCTCAAAGTTACTCCTACCAGGATTCACTAAAGCCAAACAGACTCAACCTTTGAAGACTGCAGCAAGTGGTTTTGAAACAAGAGTGGTAATGGAAAGGAAGCAAGAGATAAATCTGGATTGGGTAGTGCTGATGAAAGAAGAGTGCAGAACACAACCAATGATCCAACTTCCTTAAGTGAACCAGGTGTTGGAGCAACTCCTGAAAGATTGAATCAACTAGAATCTGTACAGATGGTCTACCATACCTTCTTGAAAGAACACATCTTGTTATATTTCATGACAGATGGAAGGGTTTACCATATAAAGGAAAATGTTATACCACTGAAGTATTTTGAGGAACTAGAACATGTTTTATTCTTACTTCAAGTGAATGACAGAATAATAGAAAGTGCTGCAAGTTATTTGAAGACTCAAATTCAGAGACAGAAAAAGCTTTATTCTGTAAAGTCTGACAGCATATACTGTCCCAAGTACAGAGATCACAAGGGTGATATTGTTGATATGAAGCCTAATACTGCAATGATCAGAACATATCTTGGTATTAAGGGACTTGAATTCAATCTAGAGTCTGACAAAGCCTATGTCATAAGACCAGATCAGGAGTTGAGAAAAGCAAAAATTAATGATCTCAGATATGCTATCTTCCAAACTTGTGAAGATACTGCAAAACTCAAATATGCTAAAAGGAGGATGATTTATGAACTCAGATATGCTGAGAGATGTTTGTTAAAGAACTATCTCAGAACAACTCCTGATATCAAAGAGATCAGAAAGTGAAGCCAAGTCAAGATCTATAACTGCCTAAATTCTGATATGTATACAGACTGAAGTTATTATCAGAAGTAAAAGTTGGTAAAGCTTTAAGGACTGTAAGTTGTAGTTATCTAGTCAAATTTTCATGCATTTGTACTTAATGTTTTTGACATCATCAAATATCTGTTAAACTTGTATATTATACTAATTTACAAGTTGGGGTAGATTGTTAGATATATTTGATAATGTCATGTCTAATATAATTTATGTTTAGTTTTCAGATCTTACTTAAACAGGACAAATCAGTACTTAATCGAAATCAGCACTTATACTGAAGTCAGAACTTAAGTTATCAGTACTTAAGATTCAGGAGATATTTATCAGGAGATAATATCAGGACTTAAAGGAAACTTTCAGATAAGGAAGGCGGCTGATTGAAAGGAAAGAAGATCAAGACAAACGTAAGAAGAGATATGCATGAAGAAGGAATTCTGTGAAGAATGGAATACTTGGAAGAAAAGATAACTGATTGATATATTTTAGGAAGCAGAATTATATTCCATATCAATTAGCGATTATTTTGTAACTGTGTGATATATAAACAGAGACATAGGGTTTACACTATAAGTGTTATCATTATCGAGAATATTATTCATTGTAACCCTAGCAGCTCTCGTGATATTTGTTCATCACTGAGAGAGGACAGTTCTACATTGTAACATAGTTTAATAAAGTTTGTTTTCTATTACTTGTGTTCTTTGAATTCGATTTGATTGTGCTATACACTGTATTCAACCCCCTTCTACAGTGTGTGTGACCTAACAAGAAAATAACCAATAGAAAGGGCACATCTCATTTTTTGGCAAAGTTTTGGTAAAATATTTTTGGACCTCTAGAATTACTACTATAAAAATAACAATTTCTTTCAATGGTTGGTCTATCTATTCACTCCCGATAGTGAAATACTTTTATGAATGAGGTTATAATTGATTAAAAAAATGAATGCATTTATTGTCTAAGTACAGGTAAGGCACATGAGCAATTTTAACTTATGATAATGGAAATATAGAAAATATTTAACCAGTTATAATTGATCAATCTTAAGTCCAAATTTCAAGAGATTGTTAATCTTATAACACAACGTATATCCATTCAGCTAATTACTCAAAATTGAATTATTTAATATCTTGAAAGACATTAAGATAGGGAAAGAGAAAGAAATACAAAAATGCTTAAAATGATGGAGATTAGAAGAAAAAATAATACGAAATAGTTAGAAAGAAAGTCTCGAAATATGAGAGTGCAAGGATTGATTAGAGTTTCAGAAGATTTTTAAAGTTTTGTGAATAAAAATAGATCTAGAACTTAAACTTTTAGGATGTAACATTTGGAAACTATCTGAATTTTATCAGGAAGATTGTTGTTGATGAGTTTTTTTTAAACGCAGGTAACCGCAGCCGCTACCCTTCGGGTGCGCACTGGGTAAACCCTACGGGCTCACGCAATAACCGACAAACCACGTGAACCAAGGTAAACAGCATTTAAATGATAGGCTCAAGCTCAGGAGGCATAATCATAAATTCTCCTCTCGTGGGATTCGAACCTGTGACCAAGAGGATATGTGACGCCCTCCAAACCCGGGTCAGAAGTTTGGGGTTCACAACACACACACACACACAATATATATACCTACTTATGAAAGTAATATATGTAAAGACCCTAATTACCATAACCGTGGATCGCAACAGGTTAAAGTATGGAAACAAGCCACAACCTTAACTTTTATTACATCATACCAAATCCCAACTAGTTTCGCTTACAACTGATAATGATATTATTCTTACAATCGTACATAACTCATCTACATTATATAGACAGATTTGCAAGAGTGAGATAACTAGCTCATCAAGTCATAATAGCAATAACTGAGGTTCAACAATGGTCAATTAAATTGATTCATAAGAATCAAGTATCTGGATAAGCAATGATTAGAATTGGATATTCGCTTTCATTTTAAAAACCAAGGTTAGGCTGCTGATCAGTCACGCACTAACCCCGAGCAAGGCTCCCAGCTTTACTCTAAATACTGGATCCAAGGCACACATTGGCCTATATGACCACGAATCTGGTCCGACCACGAATCTAGTCCGACCACGAATCTGGTCCATATTTAAAAAAATCCAATTCTATAATAACAATATAATAAATAATGTCATTCAATAAGCTGAATCATAAACAACATTTATCTTGAATCATATGGTGATTCACAATACCATGAAGGTATAATAAGAAATTCAAAAAGATTGGCTTTCAATCAAGGAAAAAACAGAAAGTAGAAGAACAAGGGTTCAAGGGTTACAAGGATTGGTCTTCCGTTTAACAAGGCAAAAGGGTTTGTATGTCAAGCAATTCAATATCAGAAATCAGTATGTGGTAGATATATATTTGTGGAGTAGTATCGTATATGTCTAGCTCGTATATGAGAATTCAACAATCAATGGTTTATGAAGAATAAGGCTTATGGCTCAAGATCAATAAGAATTAGGGTTCAAGGTTGAATATTTTAGAGCGCTTGCAATATGAAACAAGATTTATTTTGAATACTAGCAACATGTTATGAGAAAGTTCAAAAATATTTGCAATATATCTCGAAGAAAGGTTTAGAAGGACTTGCCTTATCATAGATGATTTCCAACTTTACTTGTACTCATCTAACAATTCTACTCATCAATCACTTTCCTTCTTTTTCTATGCCTTGCTTCTATTCGTCAATCACTTGCCTTCTCTTTCTACGCTTCAACTCTATTTACCGATCACTGACGTTCTTTTTCTATGCCTCTCTTACTATGCTAGGCATCACAAGTATCTATCAATACTCAATCTCATATCATTCTAATAGTTACATAGACGTCATAAGCTCCTATCTACCCTTCATTTTACCCAAATCCGGTTTACGGATTCAAAGTTACAGCAAAAATCATCAAATAACCACATAGGCATATAACACATCAATCAGATAGCACATAGCACGCAAGATATTTCGTTAAAATAATTTTTCTAAGAAGATTTGGGGTCAAAATGATTTTCCAGGTATTTAATATGAATTTTTGAACATTTTTCAGAATTAAAATGGGCCTACGAATCATTTTATAATTAAATAATAGGGTTCGAATACTAGAGTCTGACTTTAAAACCATTTAATAATAATTATCGAGCCTTGAAAATTATTTAAAATAATATTTAAAAGCTCGATACTATTTTTCAGAATTTTTAAATCAAAATAAATAATTAAATCAAATTATTAAATCAATTAAAATTAATTAATAACTAATTAAATTAATTACTCAATTAATATTTAAATTAACTGACTAATTAAATAATTAATTATCAACTAAAATTAATTAATTAAATATTTAAGATTTATTTTTAAATAAAAATATTTTCAAAAATTAAATAATGAATTTTTCGAATTTTTAAATAATTAAAACAATTTTCTGAAAATAAAAATAAGCAGAATATCATTTTTATAATTTTTATTAACAGGAATCTAAGATTTATAAAGTTTTGAAACTACAGGGACTAAAACATAAATTTTACAAAAGTTCAGGGGCATTTCTGTATTTTGTCGTCGTCCCCGACCTACGCCCGCGGTCGCCATTGCCGGCAACCCCGAGCTCACCGGAAAATCTCATTCAAGCCCAGATCAGTATAAAAACATGCAGAATCATAGAGTATCATGCCAGGAATCTATATCATATTTTGGAATCAACAAACGGCGTATAGTTTGTTCGGAAAATCCATCTGAAACTTCGCCGGCGGCGAAGTCGAACCTTTTTCCGACGAAGTCGATTAAGCTGTTCCAGGAATCGTCTGTAAATTTTCAATATACCAATCAAATCGTTGTTCAATGATTTACAACCTAGTGCAATCAATTTCAAGTAATAACCCTAAACACAAAAATTCCCATATTTCAATTGAAATTATTCAAGAACATAAACCCTAATTTTAATTCTGAGAATCAAACATCAATTTGAACATGTTATTGAACTCCAAATTAGTCATATAATATACCAAAATGACCCAGGAAGAAAATATCTACACGATGGAATCATCAAATCATATCAACAACATCAAGAATAAAAATTCATATATTAATCCTTAATATATTCGAAATAAAATAATCAAATAAGAAAAATACCTTGATTCTTGCACAACAATAGATGGTGGATTCAGAAAGAGGTTTTCGAGATCTTCATTTTGATATATTGCACACCTGAATCGGAGTTCGATATCCTTAGTTTGTGTGATTGATTTTCAAGAACACGGTATTTTATTAGGGTTTTCTCTGGTTTTCAGTGGTTTGTACTGTCTGAATATGATTATACGAGTGAAATGAAATAAGAAAAGGGCTATTTATATTTATGAAATATTAGTATGTTCTAGGTCCCGTTGGATCGATAAATACATTATTTAGCCGCTAAGTAACTATAAATACGATCATTTTGGATAAACATTATCATGTTTTGAATAAGCATTATCCTATTTTGGATAAGCATTATCATGTTTTGGATAATTATCATAACCGGGCTTTTATAAAACGATTTGTACGAAGATAATGTTATCGAAAAGGGTTAGCCTATCGAAAATATTGTGCCAAGCCGCGCACGGGTCAAACCGTAATCCGGCTCGAAAAAGTTAAAATATAAAAAATGTCCGGAATTACCAGATTAGGTCAGAAATGAGTTTTCAGAAGAGTTTCGGGTTGTAAAAACGTAAAAACGGTTGAGGTTGGACGATTCCCGGGTTTAGAAAATGATTTTGTAATTATTCAGAAAATAATTAATAAATTCATAAATCAATATAAAATCATATAACACTCCAAAAATTACCAGAAAAATACCTTAATTATCTATATTTTATTCTGGGCATAATAAAATTAACATACTTATACTTTACCACATATAAACATCCACATAACAACACCAATCATCAGATAATTCACCAAAAATCACAATATAACCACATAAAATTATTTATCAATAAAAATAATTACACGCTATGTCCCGGATATTACATCCTTCCCCCCTTAAAAGGATTCTGTCCTCAAAATCACACTAAGGATCAGATAATGATACATTCAAGTATCTCACTTTCCTTTTCTCAGGTTGATCTCTCAACCTTACAACTTTTCATAAACTTTTACTCGCAGCATCACTCATTACTTAACAACCTCTTGCTGACATCATATTCTATTAGTTGCTCCTATAACTCGACTCAAGTCTCCATTTTATATATAATGGAGCTTAATTACTTTTCGTGAATATACGCACATAAACACCCTATGAACCAGCTATACGCAGTGAAGCCAACTCACTTACACTTATCTTGCATATTTTAATGTTTAAAAAGGACCAACATAATGCCTATTAATTCTCTTTTCTTTCTAATTCTAGTAATTCATGCTCATGAACGTTTCCAGTAGTTACTGGTTATTGAACCTCATTCCCACATGTTTCTCTGTTCAATCAACCTAGTTCGTAATCGCTCCTAATCGCATTCGAGGCTCGTTAATCGTCCCCTTAATCTTTTTATCCATCTGCGAATGATATACTGAAACCAAGGCGTATTCAATTTCTGACGTTCTCGAAATTATACTAGAATTAAGAATTAACGAGAAAATCTCGACTAGATACGATTGGCGCACAGCTGTAACATCATACCTTAATTTCCTTGAATCACAATCGAGTAGATTTGCCGAGCGAAATTCTCTTACTACTTAGAAGAAAATATACTAATCTGGAGGCATCACCCGCTTATTCTAATCCATATTATCATTTTTTTAGGGAGTTCTCATACGAACTGACTGTAATGCTCTTTCTTGACGTCTAGTCACACATAATGCTTATTCTTTCTTTGTGCCATATTATCAGAAAGTCTTCTTTGACATCTATGTCACATATCATATTCTCGGAGTAGCTTGAATCCCTTGAGTTATCGTAGCCAAATTCCTATCTTTTAGTTCCTCCTTACTTACTTCCCGTTCATCTAGGAGTGGTATATACTATTCCGGTTTGACATAATTCATCGTATTCAGAATACTCCTGTCAAATCTCAAATTAAATAATATATATCACTTACAATCAATTTCTGGATCTGATGACGTACTACCATTTCTTCAAGCAACAATTAACCCATTTATTGGACAAACTTTGGTTCTCAGGTGACTTTACTACGACGTTTCTTAGCGAAATATATCCATATAGTCTTTGATGTCCCGCCTTAACTCTTGGGTAGGTATAACATTTACCTACATGTTCCCCCCCCCCATTTTATCTTTATGTCTGGTCACTAGATATCTTCTTTTAGCCATTGGTACTTAGTCGTACTCCTGGGACCATTCCCTATCTCAATTTACAAATGTTTCCTAAATTTTTCACCTTACTTTTGTCCCTCATGTTACCCATATCTTACATATAAAGTTTCTTTATCATCCTTTTGATTCCACTTTCTTTCTTATTTCCGTTCTTCATTCTCATAGCTCATTCACAACCGAACTCCTAATATTAATACTCATTTTGATGTCATATCAAATTAGATATCAATACGAACTTTGATGCTCACAATATCCCATACTGAAGTAAACATCAATCATCTATATTAATACCACTTTTGATATATAACAACAACCTAAGTATCAATATCAATCAGAAACTGAACTAAAACTGTATCTCACATTTTATCCAAAACAGAAATACTTGATAAATCATTTATTGTATGATTATCAAAACAATTTGGAAATAAGACGTCCTTCAATAAAACTTTATTGCAGATGATAAAATCTCTTTGATTGTTTAATAAAATCCATATCGGTGTGGTTATCAATCTCTTCTTTATTCCACCTTCCTTCTTCCTTTTCTTCCTTCCTTCTCTTTGCTCTGTCTTAAATCTTTAGTTTTTCAAAACATTCTTCTCACTGGTCCATACAAATAAGTTTTTATTTCTCTTATTCATTATAAAGGGCATATTCATCCAAGTAAAACCTCACACACTTGCAGTAATTTCTGAATTCTACTGGTGTTCTTACCTTCTCCAAATTCCTCGTTGCTTTGATTTCAGATTTGAAAGTCACATCAAACTTTGACTTAATCTAATTGGAATCAATTTCCATCTAACTGACCATTAATTGGTAAAATTAACCAATTAACTCACTCAATTGATCAATTGCACAAAGTGATGACTAGCTAAATGAAATCAAAGACCAATTATATTTAGTCGGATTGGCTGTAGCCTCTTTCAAGAACCGAGATCTCAATTATTTGGAGTATCAACTGGAATATCAATAACACACGGAAGTATACTTTCTATCTTTAAGAGTAGGGTATTTTTCAAAAATTTGGGCAGCATTTCCTTTATATTATTGACTACCAGCCGGACTCAAGCCGACACCAACAATCAATCAAACAACCAACAATCAACTCACAAGTAGACCAATCAACTTCCATCTTCTAAACTTACCATTTTACCATCACATATAATACTAACCAGTACAACTCATATTTTCGTTCAACTTAAGATTATAGCGAACAATTCTTATTATATCATACCCTTTCTCATATCCTTTGATTATAACTGAATGTCACTATTGAGTACTATTATAAATTATTCTAAAATTCTTCTAGTTCATGTTTCAATTCAAGCTCTCTTATTAACAATTCGTCTATCCTTGACAATATACACTTGTTCTTATCAGTTAACTCGTTAAACTTCTGATAACCAACACATGGTCTCAACCTACACTCTCATAATCTTGTGAAATAATTCCTTTGGCTTAAAAGCATCACTTCTTAAAAATCCTTGCAGCTGAATCACCATATCTTCATCTCCCCTTATGTCTTTTCATAGTGAACTTCTTTCACTGGCTCAGTTACGAGTATCAAATTTACCATAACTCATTTAATTATGTGGGAAAACCCAACCATTCCTTGAAGAACACCTTTGAAGTTTATTCGTAACTAGCATTTCTTCGATCTTGAACCTTCATGACAAGTATCTCGCACATGATTGAGGTATGCTTCATCTTCACAATGTATTAATCGATTATCTGGTTATTATTAAGAATTTCTTCATTCGCTTCTGCTGTCCAATCAATCATTTGTCTTATCCGATATACGCAGCTTTACTTTCTTATTTCTCTAGTTAATTTACCTCACACGGTTCACTAACTACTTCAATTCACGCCAAAATCTCAGACTTGAAACGTATCATGTATACAAATTTTCGTTTCTAATTTGATGTCCTCATAACAACCACGTTGTTGGAATAAGGGTTCTTCTCTGCACGTATATGTCCACAATTTATTGGCTTGCAATTATCCATACTTATCATATGACCCCATCTGTTACACGGGTTCATTTCACTTCCTTTTAAAATATTCAAAGAATGGACCTTACACAAGAAGGGAATTTGTGGATATAATTCTGATTGGAAACCTTTTGTAAAGAATAAGAGTATAAGGAAACAATCGGAAGGATTCCATAAATCAACAAATCATGGTTGAAGAAGAAAGGATGAATAATGGTGTAGATATGAATGAGACAACCATATTTGTACTCAAGATGGCTAGTCTTTCATACTATATGGCATACAGCACATGATTAGGTGGCGTCCCACCAGACTCTTCGTTATTCCGACAAAGAGTCACACCATAACACTGTTTGTCTCAATCAGAAAATAAGTCTTGAGGGAAAAATGATTTTTGAAAGGAATACAACAATTTCCTTATAACCTTATAGAGCTGATTATGAATGAAGTTCATACTTTATTCAAGATTCATAAGAATATATGGTATTATAGAAAAGAATGATAACATTGGTCACCATCCACATTTCATCTATTTACAGCTGCAACGTTCGTTTGATCAATATATCCCATTCTGAGTCATATATTGACTTTTAAAAGTTCTCTGAAATGCTTTCTTTAATCGATCATTAGAATAAATTCCCATGTATTAGGTCTTGTATCTTTAGCATCGCACTTCCATGTTCAATATTTTTATAATTCGACCCTATTTGCACTCTTACGAGATTTACAATCATATCTTCAAATTTTGCTTACGCTACTAATCATTCAACATATCAACTCATTGGCTAATAGCATTTTTCCTTTAGAAAAGTCTAGAGATTTTCTCAATCTTCTTTGCTCATACTCGGCTTCTTGTAAATCGACGTATTCTTTGAACTCTAATCATCTCAGAAATTGGATGAATAGTTTCTCCGTACATTGGTTATGTCGTTAAACTTATCAAACAATATTTGCACTCTTCTATTAGGAACCATCAAATCTTCTCCATAATAGTGGGTCCACTTGGACTTCTAAATGAACCATACTAACTTCTAGAATAAGTATTCCCCTGGATAATCTGAATCTTATGACAAACAAGAAACTCAAGTAGTAGTTTGACAACCAAGTTTTTAAAACTTGTTTTGTTCCAAGGACTTTTAGAAAAAAATTTGTTAAGAAAATCTCTTTTGAAAATTGTTTAAAATTTTAAAAATTATACACATGGTCGTCATCACTATATGAGTTGGTTGTCGTCTTTCTCAACCGCTACAAATTATCAAGTTAGGGAACCAATCAGATAAAAGCTTCTTCATTTCCGTAAATCCTCTACCCCTTATTGGGTCCATTTTGCCTTCATTGGTCGATAAAAATTCCAGTTACCTTTGCATATTATCTTATTCATAACTTCACTTCTAGTCTTCCATACTGGTAACACTCCCATCATCATCTCTTGGGATTACTAACTATAACAAGTCTATCCAATAATCATCAAATCTATTTTATAAAACAAGGTCGACTAATATCACATCACATTACTACTATACGGATCATGTTTGGTCATAACATCATCATCTACTTTCAAGAAAACTGTCAATTTCCAATCTTCCCAAACTCTTTTAAAATCCATCTAGCTTACTCCACAAGATAATCATAGGTGACGTACTTACTAGTAGCTCCGTATAACCTGGTAGCATCTATTCTCCGGAACACACGAATCCTCTCTTTAGGTTTCTTCTCACCCTTCTTAATATCTCGTGTACTCATCATATGCGGTATCTCTCGAATCCATCCCCATAGGTGTTATTACTTCATAATAAGGGTTTTAAACTGATGGTATAGAATAAGGCATGGGGGAGACATAAAAGATGCACTCACAGCTGAATATCCGGTAGGACTAGAATCAGCATATGGAGGATTCTCGAATAGGTATTCTTGCAACAGGGGATGAGATAATAACTTAAAAAGGTGCAACCGTCGTAACAGGTGGTGATATGGCTAACATCGGTGGAAGAGCAGGGCATGAATCAGATGATGGTCCTCCAACTGAAGGCTCTTAATGATCAGACGATTCTGGGATAAAAGAATATGCCATCGCCGCTATCTGACAATCGCGTCGCTAGATAAGAATCTCGAATCTCATCACGAATCATACCGAAACCTACTATACCGTCACACTCAACCTATCGACATCCTAAATTTCTATTTCTTAACCCTAATCATAACCCTATATCCATTCCCGACAATCTAGGCTTGTTTCATTGACTTATAACTTGTAGCTCTGATACCAAACATGTGACGCCCTCCAAACCAGGGTCAGAAGTTTGGGGTTCACAACACACACACAAACTCAATATATATACCTACTTATGAAAGTAATATATGTAAAAACCCAACTTACCATAACCATGGATTGCAACAGGTTAAAGTATGAAAACAAGCCACAACCTTAACTTTTATTACATCATACCAAATCCCAACTAGTTCCGCTTACAACTGATAATGATATTATTCATACAATCTTACATAACTCATCTACATTATAAAGCTCCTGCTAACTCGGTCCATCTTATCCTGGAATCCTAGCTCGCACACTGGGCTGGGAATCCTCATTACCAACAATTTCTTTTTAACTGTAAAATAACATAAACAGATTTGCAAGAGTGAGCTAACTAGCTCAGCAAGTCATAATAGCAATAACTGAGGTTCAGCAATGGTCAATTAAAATGATTCATAAGAATCAAGTATCTGGATAAGCAATGATTAGAATTGGATATTCGCTTTCATTTTAAAAACCAAGGTTAGGCTGTTGATCAGTCACGCACTAACCCCGAGCAAGGCTCCGAGCTTTGCTCTATATACTGGATCCAAGGCATACATTGGTCTATTATGACCACGAATCTGGTCCGACCACGAATCTATTCCATATTTAAAAAAAATCCAATTATATAATAACAATATGATAAATAATGTCATTCAATAAGCTGAATCATAAACAACATTTATCTTGAAGCATAGGGTGATTCACAATACCATGAAGGTATAACAAGGAATTCAAAAAGATTGGCTTTTAATCAAGGAAAAAATCAGAAATTAGAAGACCAAGGGTTCAAGGGTTACAAGGATTGGCCTTCCGTTAAACAAGGCAAAAGAGTTGGTATGTCAAGCAATTCAATATCAGATATCAGTATGTGGTAGATATGTATTTATGGAGTAGTATCGTATATGCCTGGCTCGTATCTGAGAATTCAACAATCAATGGTTTATGAAGAATAAGGCTTATGGCTCAAGATCAATAAGAATCAGGGTTCAAGGTTGAATATTTTAGAGTGTTTGCAATATAAAACAAGATTTATTTTGAATACTAGCAACATGTTATGAGAAAGTTCAAAAATATTTGCAATATATCTCGAAGAAAGGTTCAGAAGGACTTGCCATATCATAGATGATTTCCAACTTTACTTGTACTCATCTAACAATTCTACTCATCAATCACTTTCCTTCTTTTTCTATGCCTTGCTTCTATTCGTCAATCACTTGCATTCTCTTTCTACGCTTCAACTCTATTTACGGATCACTGACTTTCTTTTTCTATGCCTCGCTTACTCTGCTAGGCATCACAAGTATCTATCAACACTCAATCTCATATCATTCTAATTGTTACATAGACGTCATAAGCTCATATCTACCCTTCGTTTTACCCAAATCCGGTTTACAGATTGAAAGTTACAGTAAAAACCGTCAAACAATAACCAAATAGGCATATAACACATCAATCAGATAGCACATAGCACGCAAGATATTTGATCAAAATAATTTTTCAAAGAAGATTTGGGGTCAAAATGATTTTTGAGGTATTTAATATGAAATTTTGAACATTTTTCGGAATTAAAATGGGCCTCCGAATCATTTTATAATTAAATAATAGGGTTCTAACACCCGAATATGACATTAAAACCATTTAATAATAATTATCGAGCCTTTAAAATAATTTAAAATAATATTTAAAAGCTCGATACTATTTTTCAGAATTTTTAAATCAAAATAACTAATTAAATCAAATTATTAAATCAATTAAAATTAATTAATAACTAATTAATTAATTAATTAATTAATATTTAAATGCTTGACTAATTAAATAATTAATTATCAA
Organism: Apium graveolens; assembly: GCF_009905375.1. NCBI lineage: Eukaryota > Viridiplantae > Streptophyta > Magnoliopsida > Apiales > Apiaceae > Apium > Apium graveolens. The sequence goes on from NC_133655.1 coordinate 167,744,651, forward strand.
CTAAAATTAATTAATTAAATATTTAAGATTTATTTTTAAATAAAAATAATTTTCAGAAATTTAATAATGAATTTTTGGAATTTTTAAATAATTAAAAGAAATTTCTGAAAATAAAAACAAGCAGAATATCATTTTTATAATTTTTATTAACAGGAATCTAAGATTTATAAAGTTTTGAAACTACAAGGACTAAAACATAAATTCTGTAATTCTGCCGTCGTCCCCAACCTACGCAGGCAGTCGCCATTGCTGGCGACCCCGAGCTCACCGGAAAATCTCATTCGAGCCCATATCAGTCTAAAAACATGCAGAATCATAGAGTATCATGCTAAGAATCTATATCATATTTTGGAATCAACAAACAGCGTATAGTTTGTTCGGAAAATCCATCTGAAACTTCGCCGGCGACAAAGTCGAACCGTTTTCCGGCGAAGTCGATTAAGCTGTTCCAGGAGCCGTCTGTAAATTTCCAATATACCAATCAAATCGTTGTTCAATGATCTACAACCTAGTGCAATCAATTTCAAGTAATAACCCCAAACACAAAAATTCCCAAATTTCAATTGAAATTATTCAAGAACATAAACCTTAATTTTAATTCCAAGAATCAAACATCAATTTGAACATGTTATTGAACTCCAAATTAGTCATATAATATACCAAAATGACCGGGAAGAAAATATCTACACGATGGAATCATCAAATCATATCAACAACATCAAGAATAAAAATTCATATATTAATCATTAATAAATTTTAAATAAAATAATCGAATAAGAAAAACACCTTGATTCTGGCACAAAAATAGATGGTGGATTCAAAAAGAGGTTTTCGAGAGCTTCGTTTTGATATATTGCACACCCGAATCGGAGTTCGATAACGCCTTCGTTTGTGCGATTGATTTTCAAGAACACAGTATTTTATTAGGGTTTTCTCTGGTTTTCAGTGGTTTGTACTGTCTGAATATGATTATACGAGTGAAATGAAATAAGAAAAGGGCTATTTATATTTACGAAATATTAGTACGTTCTGGGTCGTGTTGGATCAATAAATACGTTGTTTAGCCGCTAAGTAACTATAAATACGATCGTTTTGGATAAGCATTATCCTGTTTTGGATAAGCATTATCTTGTTTTGGATAATCATTATCCTGTTTTGGATAAGCATTATCCTGTTTTGGATAATTATCAGAACCGGGCTTTTATAGAACGATTTGTACGAAGATAATGTTATCGAAAAGGGTTAGCGTATCGAAAATATTGCGCCGGGCCGCGCACGGGTCAAACCGTAATCCGGATCGAAAAAGTTAAAACATGGAAAATGTCCGGAATTACCAGATTAGGTTATAAAGTAGTTTTCGGAAGAGTCGGTTAGAAGGTTTGTGGTGATTAGGTTTGCATTGTTGTTGTTGACTAAAAGATTTTTTGGAACATTATTCATAAACTCTTTAATGATGTTAGCTAACACTTTCGGAGATCTCAACATGCTACCTGAACCAGAAAAGGAAATTGAGAGCTCAATTAGTGGGGGATGATTTCACAAGCCTCGGACTGATTAGAAGATGAAAATCTTGGAGAACAAAGGAAAACTATTGTCCCTTGGTTGAAATATCTCCTAGTAAAAATGGAACAGTAGTTTTTATGGTTGAGGTACCTAGCGCATAATTGGAATACATTGAATCTGAGAATCTGGATGATGTTGACACAATTCCGGAGGCAATGATTTTTAACTGTTAAATCTTAAGCATATGCAAATATATTGTGATGCAATATTATCTTATTGTTGTCCTTTTAATATTAATTGTATCTTTGTTTCTTTGTTTCTTTTCCAGATTCTCTTAGGTGGCCTAGAGTCAAAAGACCGGGTTGTCGACTGTGGAGCACTCAATAATGTACGTAAGTTCTCTTTGTTCCATGAGAAATTGTTGCATGAAAAGCTGCAAGTCTTAATTTATTTATGATGGGAAGATAGTATAATACAAATATCATATTTCAGATGACTATATAGATTATTGCATTAGCATACAACCACTTCAAGTAATTTATTTTTAGAAGTAGCATTGCCAGTATTTTCATTTTGTGCGAGGCCAATATGATATCACTTATTATAAAATCAATAAAGAACTAGACAGGTGCAGTATGTAAAATAGCAGTTTTGACATTCGCTGGCATATTTAAGGCGTATCAAGTTATCATATATCATTTTACATGGCTAGGCATCACATGATTTTCCGTAATACAGAGGAAAAATACATTAATTTTGATTGTAGACAACATATATGGCCCGAGCAAAATCTGAAATATGTTTAATTATTTAAAGGTCATCCCTTTTGGCTGAAAAATAAAAAATAATATTGATTTTGGTTAGAAATAATTACAAACAATGTAAGTTTTTAAAAATAATGACTTTAGTTAGAAATAATTACAAACAATGTAAGATTTGTTCCTCTTATTTCTTTGAAGACATAGCTACAGATATTAATTATTTTTTATTTTTATATAAAATGCAGGCGAGCAACTATGGCCAACAAAAATCAATCTACAGGAAGCAATGCAGATAAAATCACTATGGCGATTCTGCCCCTTTTCACATGTTTGCCATACAAAAAGCCAATAATTTATGTTAACATGTTGCCGTAGCTTTAGATTTGTAATGGTTTAGTTAAGTAGTTTGAGTTAGTTTGGGTGCAGTACATTGTTGTATGTAATAATAATTTGGGGTTGTTCAATTTTCTGTATCAACATTTTCTTTTTTCTCTGTTTAAGTGTTACAATGGGCTGTTAAATTTTTACAATAGCCTATGTACAAATGTTACAGTAGTTTTTCAAAGTGTTTACATTAGCTACTAAAGTGTTACCATAGGTACTAAAAATATACCAGCAAAAAAATGGGACCCACATGTCACGTCACCACTGTGGGCCCACATACCACGTCAGTATAGAGGCTGCAAGCCATGACAGCACTATGGGCCCCACAAATGCCACGGAAACATTATGGGCCCCACAAATGCCACAGCAGCACTATGGACCCCCATAAATGCCACGTTAGCATGCCATGTCACCACAGTGTGGGGCCCATATTGGATCCCACTTTTTAAAAACTTTGTGTCACTCTAAGGTAACATATATTTATATATTTATGTTACAATAAGCATGTTTTATGTTTCCTTAGGGGTGGTAACATAAACATACATATTACAGTATGGGGATCATATGTTACCTGTACCCTAAGATATCAGCGAAAAAATTAACATAAATTTTTATGTTATCTTAGGCTGTTTTTGACCTTTGGTAACAATTTAGGAGCCCTATTGTAACATTTTTTTTGTTACATAGGGCTGTTTTTGGTATAGTGATAGATGTCTTGTTAACAAATTATAAGTATTTACTGTATGTTCAATAGTCGTTAGAAGAAAAATATCAATGAAATAAACAAAACTTTAATATAAGTATACTAGAGTAGGTAATTATTCATCTTAAATATATCATTCTAAAGGGATTGTAACTATCGTGTAATAAGAAGGCTATTAGAAAGGTTTGCATGCATACACATGTGTGCTATATACTACCAGGGGTTTGCATGTATATACAGGTGTGCTATATAATACCTCTGTGTATATTGTGTGTGTTATTATTGCATAAATATAGTAAGCCTGTGAAACATACTTCCATCACCGAATTCACTGAATTCGCTCACCATTTTATTTCTTAACATGAAACTAGTAGGAAATAATATTGAAACCCTGATTGTGGCCCTATTGAAATTACTTTTAGTTGAAAGCTTTCAAGATTTCTACAACTTTTTCATTTATTGGGCACAAATAGAGAGGGTTTTTGCTATTGTTCGTATACTGTATTCTTTTCCGCTATGTGATCTTTACAAATTTCGTCAACTTGGTAGTCCATCTAAGATGACGTGCTTTGGTCAATTTTCAGGATTAGTGAGCAACTAAAGATCAATGTTGGCATCTTCTATGCACGATGACGACATTTCTTACTGGTGATGGGAATATCGAAAACCTCCTTACTGTACTTGATGATTTGACATCAATTAGGCAGCTACTATATATGGTAGGCATGTTTAATTTTTTTTTAAAAATTGTATGAGAAGTAGGACACAAATGTGTCTATGTTACAAGATCATGTTGCCATTCAAAGTCACCGACATTATCAAATGAATATAGCTATGCTCTTATTCAAATGGTGGTTCGAAACAATGGTCCTAAAACTTATTTTGTGGCTTTATGTCCTATTCATTCTTCGAAAACTGAGTTGCGTGGTCAAAATATGACCGGAATGACGACAGGCTCTGACTCAGAAGGCATAATTATAAATTCTCCTTCCGTGAGATTCGAACCTGTGACCAAAAGGATAGTTATCCCCTCTTTACCCAACTGAGTCAACCCTTGCGGGTTGTTTTGCAGTATGGGCACTTTGCGTGTTTACGAAGAATACTACGCAAATGTTAGATTGTTGATTGCAAAAGTCTTACAATAAATTGTTAATTTTACTTTCATTTTCTTTTATGTTGGTATTTCATGTTAAGGTATAGGTTTCTACTCTTAGATAATTATCCGTATATGTCATATTAAAGTTATTAGGTTTTACGTTATTTTCATATAAATATATATGAATATATAGGGTTTGTATTACGGGAGATATTAATTTAGGGGTGTATTCAATTGGGATTTTGAAAGATTTTTATGGATTTTAGAAATCACGGGGTATTCAATTTGGATTTTAAATAATCCTTTAAAATCTGAAGGTATTCAACAAGGATTGAAAAAAGTTTTTTAAAATCTGAGTGTATTCAATTTAGATTTTAAAAAGTCAATCAAAATTTGGTGGTATTCAATTTGGATTTTAAAAAATCCATCAAAATCTTGGTATTCAAAAGTCCATAGATTTTCTTTTATTTAAAAAAGCTGTGGATTTTGATGAATTTGCTAGTACATTTTTAATATCTTGAAATCTCTTCAAAATACATGAGATTTTGATGGATTTCTAAAAAACTCCACAAAATCTGCAAGACTCTACAAGATTTTGGATCAACTCCATCAAAATCCACGAAAAATTGAAATCAACGAAAATCTTTTAAAATCCGTAGATTATTAACAATCCTTTAAAATCTGAAATGAATACACCCCCTTAGTCTTGTCAGAAATTGTGTTCCTAACATTTTTATATTTGAAATACAAAGGTACCGGAGAGCTATTATTTTGAACATCAAAATTTTGATTACTTCACTATTCACTGAGATTACTTTCGTATTCACTATAAATAACAAATATTAACCTATAAATATATATTTGATAAATCCAAAAAAATATATCCAAATAATAAATTTATAACTCTGTTATTCGTGTATAAAATAAATAAAACTTTAATTATTATATGTAATAAAAAATAGAAATAGATTGTTTTTTATATACCGAGAAAGAATAAAAAACAAAGAAAAAAGAAGATTAAGAAACACAAAGCAATCCGACGTCGTTCCAGGGGTTTGAATAAACCAATCGAAAATCTTGAATTGCTTTTTGATTCTCTCTCATCGTCGGCGCTGATCACTCCTCCTCCTCCTCGACCACCGTGAAACGCTGTAGGCTTTTACCTATACTAATTACATAATTTAGTTATATATGAATTGATGATGATTGTCTAATTGGACCCTAATTTTGAATTACGAAATTTACAGGTAAGCTGAATAAGAATCTTGATGATTGAAGAATTATGAATTACCCACATTCTGATAGCAGTGGTATGTTGTAAAGATCGTAGCTTTGTTCTATTTTATGTTATGTTTCTATCTTGTCTTGTCTTGTGTAAACATCACTTCTTTACACAACCCCCTTTTCTTGCCTCTCTTATCATCACATTGATTTTTTAGGTTTAATTGGATTCTTGAGTTTACGGGTTTTGTGTGTTTTTTTATGTGAATTTTAGCTATCGATTTTCTCTGGAAGTTGTTGGATTTGATAATTTCGAGGTTTTTCTCGTTTCTATTGAAATCTTTTGCTTAAGAGTTTTGTGTGTGTGTTTAAGCAAATTTTACTTATTAATTGTTTCTGTGGCATGAGCTTGCCCCCATATCTCTCAAAATTGTTTAATATAATTTTATTTTGAGGTTTTGAGGGTTTCTATTGAGATCTCAACCTAGGGATTTTGAGTGTGCGTGTTTATGTAAATTTCACTTATTGATTGTTTCTGTGGTATGATGTTTTACCCCGTTTCTTGGATTTTTTTTAGTATGATAAAGTGACTTTTTTAGGTTTTTGATGGCATGTTGGACACTTGGTCTTAGGTTTTCTATGTTTCTGCGCTCACTTGTTGAGTTTCTTTCTGCTTTTCAGTTTATATATTAGAATGTGTTAAGTTCATGCTTGCTGGAGAGGATGTAAGACAAGAAACAAAAATGAATAATTATAGATAAAAACTAAAAACAGTTAGACTTGGGCAGATGACCTGTCAAAAATCCAAATAATCATTTCACCGTAATAAAAATTATCTTAATGAACAGTATAAAAATATAGCTAGACAGCACATATAAATTAATAAAATAAATTTATTGATTTCTTTAAAGTCACGAAATGTGATTAGACTATTTAAAACATACTCCAATATTTTCATTTGCATTCCCCATCACATTAAACACACAAAGAATATAGGTACATTTAAGCGGCTATGTGTCAAGTGTGTCTCTATATATGGTTTTCTTGATAATTTTTGTTGTAATGGATAGTTATTAGTTTACATTTGAGTTCAGATTATAGCTTAACACGCAAGTCTGGCGTCTTTATTACGTAAAGCCTTATTAGCTTCATCATTTACAAGTAGTACAGGTTACTAATAGTAGATAGCAGACCAAGACTCTTACAGATGGTATGATTTGTGATTCTTTTGCGTGTGTTCTGTTGTTAAGAAAATAGATGGTGAGTCGCATAAAATAAATTCCAACCTTTTTAATGTTTTCCAGACTTGTTAGATTCTGTCTCTGCTATTGTCAGGTTTATTGATATTTTATATAAGCATTAACCAAAATACTCTCCTTTGTCTGGTGCATATAAAGTATAAACACAGTTATTTTGTCCTTCCAAAATAAAAATGTTCAGTATTTCGATATGAATTTTTTTTATTACTCCTTTTGCTAGTTCTATTTAGTGTCTGTAGAACTTCCATCAAAATATTTTTTTGTCATCTTGTACTCTTCTCTAGACCAATAAACTGTTGTGATTCTGAATGGTAACACTCATTTTTTTTATTGAGGTAATCAGTTGTTAGAAATTGATATTTTTTACTCTTACAAAATATGAAATTTCATCAGTTCTCCTCTCTTATGGATGGGTTATTTCGATATGAATGCCTAGTACCTGTATTTATAATGTCTTGTGATTATTCAGGTTACTTTACCATGTGAGAGTAGATTGCAAACTGAAAGTAACCAGGTTATGCAAGTTTATTGCAGTTGGTTTCTAGTTTTAGTAAATATTCGAGTAATGTTAAACATTCTCTTTTGACATGTAACAAGTGGCGGCTAAAGTTCTCAAGGATGTGTGACGAGAATATTTCTTTTATCTTTCCGATTGATCTTTGTTAGATTTGCTATATTTATATTTATAGATGCACCTCTCTTCAGTTAGATTCTAATCCCCAGGGCTTGTTTGGTTATAAGTAGCACATTATTTGAAAGCAACTTAAAGCTTTATTATAACTGAAAAAGAAGAATGTCGTAAATATTTTTTGATTTTAAATTGTGAGGAATATTTATGTTTGGTCAAACACTTGAAGGGATAAGTTTGTAGGAATTTAAACAGGAAAGATTTTTCATCAGAATAAGTTACTTAAACGCTTAACTGATGGAACCTAGTTCTTCTGGACCTATAATCTTTTGCTAGGCCATTTGTTAGGCATACTTTTTTGTTGTTACTTGTTATCTACTTAGCTTGCTAGAAATGTTTTGATCAGGGTTTTCTATGCTTCATTTTTTTAGTGGTGGAATGCCTGTGTTTAAGTTTAAGTGTTTATGACATTTTGTATGCAAATATGATCCAGTGAACAACATCACCTATATTTAAGAAAAGTTTGTGGAGTATGCCTTAACATCTTACCTGTTTACTTTATGACAAATCCAATTTAGAGGTGTTCAGTGAGAGAAAAGTTAAAAAAGAATTAAAAATCCAACAAATGAGGCACCGGAAATATATTAGAATTTAGATGGTCGAAGTCGTAGTTGTGATATAAGCTGATAATTTATTGTTTCTATATTTTTTGAAATTTGAAGTAGTTATGTTTTTATCTCTCCCTCTTTCGAGGGCTTGGCTGTTTAAGTAATATAAGCCCTTGCATTTGTTAAGAAATTTTTGCATGGGTTCTTTCAATGACCAAAAACTTCAAATTCATTTTAATTAGATTTAATTTTATCAACACTTGGAGTAATTTGTTTCGTTTCCTAGTCATTTAAGGTTTTTCCTGGCAAAATGCAGGAACAGATGATGACATTCCTCCTTCACACCAAAACAGATATGCTAATGTTGGCCGAGCTTCGGCTAATGGTAGATCAGCAATTGGAGGAGTTGCTTCATTAGGAACTGCTCCATTCCCTCCTATTCATAGTGATATGGAGGCACAAATTCACCAGATTGAGCAGGAAGCCTATAGTTCAGTTCTTCGCGCATTTAAAGCTCAGTCAGATGCCATTACGTGGGTATGTAAATCTGGTCCTTTTTCACTATGCCAATGTCAAATCATGTTACTTCTTTAGAAAAATAATTTGTAACAATTTTTAAAGCTCAGTCAGATGCCATTTACGTGGGTATGTATATTTGGTCCTTTACAGTATGCCAGTGTCAAATCGTTTTACTTTTTCAAAAAATTATTTATAACAATTTTTTGCCTATTACTTGATGTTTTACAAATTTTAATTGTTTCACGGGATGTTGTAGGAGAAGGAAAGTTTAATAACCGAACTCAGAAAAGAGTTGAGAGTATCAGACGAGGAACACAGAGAACTTTTGTCGAGGGTCAATGCTGATGACATCATCTGGAGAATAAGGTCAGATTATTTACTTTTTTGCTCTCCAAGGACTTTCCCCCCTTATTGGTTGTGTGTTACAATAAGATTGTGAACAGAGAGTGGAGGGCAAGTGGACTCCAAACTAGCATGCGGAGTAGTGGTTCTGGTCGTGACCCTTTGCCAAGTCCTACTGTTTCAGCGTCACGTAAGAAACAGAAAGCATCTCACCCTGTTGCCCCCTTATCAATGGGAGCACCATCTCCGGCACTCCATCCTATGCAACCATCTTCGTCTGCTATAAGACGCGGCCCTGTCCCAGGAGTGAGGGGAAAGAAACCCAAATCAGTAAGATATCATTCTTCAGTTGCAAATTTTGTAGGAAAATTTAGTCTGTCCCCTGCACCTTAATTTCCTTTCATTATCAAGTTTTGAACCTTATTTCCTCTTAATTCCTGTCGTGCAGTATAGCACTACAAGTTTTAATGGCAGGGGTCATGTTCATGTTTCTGGTCAAGGTTCTGCCTTTGGAGCTATTGAAACTGCTGAGGTAGGAAACTCTGATCCATTAGTTGGAAAGAAGGTTTGGACTAGATGGCCTGAAGACAACAGTTTTTATGAAGCTGTTATAACTCACTATGATCACATTGAGGTATTACTCAAATGCCTTATACATAATATTTCACTTATTTGCTCACCTGAAAGTAATCATCTCCTTCAATCATTCTCTAGGGCCGTCATGCACTTGTTTATGACATCAATACGGCAGATGAAACTTGGGAATGGGTTAATCTTAAAGAGGTAATTTGCTGCCACTTTGTCTACTAAAAATGTGTTTTTTTTGTGATTCTGTCTTTTGTGCTATACGTTGAATTTAATTGTCATCTATCAATGTTTTGAGCCTTATGGTGTAAATTTAGTCTTGGATATTTGTTGTATGTAATTGAAATGCCTTTTGTTTTTCGTGAAAAGTTATTGGATTCACCATTATGGTCTTCATGCTTTCCTTAGAAGCCCAGGTCTTTCCTGGGGGATGGATTTACATAAGTGCATTTTTTTTGTAACTTCTTGAAATAGAAATATCATGCACAGTGTTTTCTTGTTAAAATTGATGGAAGGCATTAGATTTAGAGTTGAACATTATAAAAGACTTTAGAATCAAGATGGAAGACTTTAGAAAAGGTGTTTTGAAAAAGAAAAAAAAACAAATATCTGAAATTGAAATGCAAACTCAAGAATATGCAGAAGTCTTGGCATTTAAGGATAATAACTATTGTTTTTATTGAATTAGTTTATAAAAATAGTCTAACCAAACTGTTCCGAGTAGAATCTAAAGATGCTTAACATACGTTTAAATATCGATAAGTTATTAGATCTACACGCTTATACGCATTACATAATTTCTAATTTTCTGTCACATTCAGTATCAACAAAGAGAAAGGTTCTTTTTCTTTTTTGTTTATAAAATATGGCAGTATTTTACTTCCTCATTTAGTCATTTGTGTCCCCTTTGTTTGTGCTAATTGGTTTATAATGTTTGTTACAAGCGCGGATATAGTATTAACCATCTGTTGATCATATAGATATGCCAAGCAAACTAAGTATGTAGTTACAACATATTAAGTTCCGGGGTTTGGATTTGTAGGAAAATTACGAATTCAGTTGTATTAAAAATTCCTTTGAACGCACTTTAGTACGAGTGAATCCGACCAAAAGCGGTAAATTATAGTTTTATCATTTTATGCCCAGGTAGCAATTGTGTGGCTTGTCTGAGAGTTTGTTCATACATGATAGTAAGGGCAAGGGGAATTTGATTTTCAACGGGATGTGTAGAGGCTTCTTTAAATATGGGACCGTGGAAAACTTTTTAGTTTCTTTACGAAATGGATATTTAAAGAAACTTTTAGGCCTTTTTGTTTACCGAACTAGTAAAATAGTCATGGTTTTATTTTTATCAAATACTGTTTCGTTTTTTCTTTGTCAACTACAAAATTTAACAAGGTGGTGGTTATAACAAATCAAATTTCTTGCCGAATTTACAAGCTGTTGTATAGACGGGGTTCAAAATGGTGAATGACTTGTTTCTAGCACAAGTCAAAGTTCCAAGGGTCGGTAACTCAAATGTGTTTGTTATTAAGTCGGGGTCGTGTGACTACATATGTACTGAGACATTGGAATCTATAATTTGTTAAGTTTACATATAAAAATTCCTAGGCTGGTTTTTTAACTTGATAGTATAATTCTTTGCTTCTGGTATCAGTAGAGTCAGATTAACACAACCACATCATATCCGTTTTCTTATTTCTTGTTTGTATAAATGTTGTGATTGTTTGAACTTTGAACTCTCAGTTTAATTGTAGCGCAAATGAAAATGAATGCCATATTTCCCTCATTCCTTTCCAACATTTCCAATTTAAAATCCAGTACTTAAAAACAAGATTTTAAGGTGTTTTGCATGTTTGTTTGGCTAAACTATAGTTAGTTTTTAGTTTTTTCATGAATGTTCGGAACATATGAAGTTCTTTATTTGCGAGCATCTATTACAAAAGCAACCTAGTAAATTCCCAAGTGCAAGAACAGAAGATATTTCAAACACACAAGGAAAATGAACCGAGACCTCATGCCTAATAAAAGAAAATCTTCTAAAATTATTGTCATATTTAAATTTTATCTACAATTGCCAGATGTCTCCTGAAGACCTAAGGTGGGAAGGGGAGGATCCTGGAATTTCTCATCGAGGTGGTCGTTCTGGACCAGGTCGTGGATTTAAAAACTCTATATCTCGTGGCGGTGCTTTTGCTGGAGGAAGAGGTAGAGGGATAGTAAGAAATCAGACCAAGCGAAGTTTCCCTCCATCACAGAACGGTATCAATAAGAAAATACTGGGTGACATTGAAATTCTTGACACTGACACTTTGGTTAAAGAGGTACATCAACAATCTTGTTCTTTTGCATGGTAATGATATTAATGGTTTCAAGTTACCAAAACTAATATACATGTTACAGGTGGAGAAAGTGTTTGGTGCAAGCCATCTAGATTCAATGGAGATCGAGAAAGCAAAAAATGTACTCAAGGTATTAATTACTTGTTTACTTGGATTTATATACCATAACCATATTTCTGTATTACGGGTTAATAATTATGTGATGCAGGAACATGAACAAGCGCTCATTGATGCGATTGCAAGATTGGAAGATGCATCAGATGGCGAGAGTGGTAATTAATGACTATATTTTACCGTGTCCTACATTTATATTAAAAAAACAATGAAGACAAATAGTTATTTTTTCTGTTATCAAAATATAAACTCATCCTCCCTCGTCCTTTCGTAAAAAGCAAAATGAGAGGGCGGACTATAAAAACGGGGCATGGTTTCCTTTAAAAAGACGGGGGCATGGCAAGAACATTAAATTGTCATGTCCCTTCTTTCTTGGTGACACTAACCTTGTAAATAATACATGCCTCTTGCTTGGATTTGTTGCTTTTTGCTCAAATTGTTTTTCTTTTACTTTTTGTTCGTTGTACTGGTTTATTTAATAGGGAACAAAGTTTTACAGTCTTTAAATAACTGTCATTTGTTACCATTGAGAACTCTGTGATAGGTTATTGCTTGGAGTTCATATCTACTTATCATTCTATCCAAAAAGGTGGATACCTTTTATTTTTGTAACTATCTTATAAACATCTGATTCGGTCGACTTGCCCCATTTGTGATGCAATCAGAAACAAACACCACTTAATTCTAAAATGATGACATTTTTTATTTATACTTGTCATGAGTAGACAATACCCTTCAATTTCTTTTCCTTTTAATAACTTTTGAGCAGATAGGAGAGAGCCCCGTTTCTCCAATGATCAAGAGAAGGGGATGGCAGAAACGACATTATGATTAGCTGCTTTGTAGAAGGTAGAATAGTTATTCTGAGGTCGTGTCAGGTGTGAGGTATCACACAAGAAATGCTAAATGCTCCAGCAAGTTGGATGAAGGTGACATGTAATATTTGTAGGCTTTTAGAAATAACAATACTTTGTATCTTAGTGATTGCATGATTAACTGATACACTTGCACTAGCTCTTTCAACTGCCATTGTATCTTATACATGTTTGTTTTTATGACATGTGACATCTCTTACCCCACTTTCATTTTGAATTTTTACAATGTATCAAATGAAATGCCACCAATGTGCAATGGTTGTTGTTCCAAATTAGATCCTGACAACGTTTGCAAGTTATTCCCCACATGTCGTAATTGGTAATGCTCAAATTAGTTTTTTTTAGCACATATTTAGTTCTAGCATTTCTAAATATATGGTTATCCTAACAAGAACCCGTATATTAGTGGTGCGTTATTGAAACCAGAAATAGTTATTTTTGAAACCCTATTTGGATATGTACTGTATTAAATAATCTATATATTCTTTTGGGATCATATCTTATGCTATCTATAATAGCTTGTCAAAACTACAACACTGAAAAAAAATATGAAAATTAAATTAGAATTTGTAACTATATTGCACTTTTTTTGACGAATAGACATAGTAAATGTAAAATTACTCAGAAATGATATTGTTATTATAAATTAGCATTTTACCTGCTCCCCCATTTTCCATAAATCTTAATTGCCTAAAAACAACCATAATAATGGTTCCAGGTTCCAGCACCCTCCCAGTCAGTTTTGCAAAAAGCTAAAGAAATGTTAACTAATATAGTAAAAATAGGTACAAAGGGGGGAATTTTGATGTATAAGAAAAAAAAAACAATCTAAATGCCTCATCCTTTAGCAACAAAGAGGACATGATACACATGCTTACCGGAGGATACTGCTACTGTAAAAAAAATGGTACAGTTGGCTTTAATTATATTTTTATAGGTTACGACTTACGAGCAACTAAAACTGCTTGGAGCTGCAAAGTGGCTGTGATTGTTATCGCTATTTCTCATACTTTGGAATATGAAGATCTTCAAATATGGGGCTATCAACTCCGACACCCATTGTATTTAAACCATTGTCCACGTATATAACAGCACCAGTTATTGCTGAAGCCAATGGTGAAGCCAAGAAAGCAGCAGTGTTCCCCACTTCCTCTGTTCAATGTTTCCCAGGATTATTAATTAGCTAGGGTGGGACATTCACCATTATAAGACAAGTATTTGCAAAATATAATCAAGGTTTGTAATATTTAAGTGATTCACCTGCGGATAGTTCTTTCTGGAGAGGTGCGTTTTCAAGGGAATAATCTATCATCATATCTATGAATCCAATTGCTTTTGCAGCACGGCTTCTCAATGGGCCTGGAGAAATGGTCTGTAGGTTAGATGCAAACCTAAATAACAGGTTTAAGCTAATGTAAGACAGGTCTTACAGTTGTATTGTAAGATGTAATTAAGCCAGGATTTACTTTCTAAGAAGGTAAAAGTATTTTCTTAGATTTCCAGTATTAGGTCCTCCTACCAGTACAAATTGGTAAATACTACAGAGTTTCTTACATTTTCTTGTTTTTACTTGTCCTGTACTGAAAATGACAACGATATCATATAGTTCAAATAATTTAAACTCGTATATGGCAGATTGTTTATGGTACACAGCTGCAGATGATATGTGCTTACATGCTTTACTTAAATTTAATAACTGAACAAACTTGAAGCAAGCATGATATGTCTGCACAATGACATCTTTCACAAACATAGGGTTCAGAAGAGGGATTCAGAAAGTTGAAATGACAAAATTACCTGCAGATATTGTGTTGACCCTGATTTTACGTTTTCTTCCTGCTTCAAAAGCAAGCACCTGAACATAAGCTTAACGTTAGCCTCGGGAAGGTTAAAACAATAATCCTAACATCAAGACATGGATAATCTTAGATTAGTAATTACTCTTGTGTCACTTTCTAGTGCTGCTTTAGCTGAACTCATACCGCCACCATACCTGTATTTCATAGCATTGGTTATGTTACCCATTATAGGAGTTGCTATCAAGAAACGGAAGAAGTAACCAGTTAATAAAAGGAAATTATACCCAGGAATTATCCTCTCAGAAGCAATATATGTCAGGGAAATAGAAGAACCACCTGCAAAACAACAACTGGTCAAAAGTACAGAATATGCCTAGCCAAAATCAAATAAGTGACCGAAACAACAGAGCAACTAGTTTGAACGAAGTAACGAACATATATGTATAGAAAGCTTGGATCAGACTACAGAATAGAGGTCATACCCGGATTCATTATCGGAATAAAATTCTTTAACAAGGAAATATAGGAATAACTCGATGCAGATATTGCTGCAAGATACCCTTTCCTCGATGTCTCAAGTAGAGGTTTTGTCACCTAATAAAAACTCAATATGTGTTCACCATTAAGAAAATCTATAAACTGCGGTATGATAAATAAAGAAATGTACCTCTGGCCCATTAGCAAGTGAGTGCACAAGAATATCAATGCTTCCAAAGTCCTCTTTCACTGATTCTGCAACTTCCTAGGAATTTGATAAACTGATAAGAGAACAGCATGTGGCTGTCTGATATATTTGACAACTAGACCGATAAGGATGTTCGGATACGAAGAATTTGATAAATTTAATCAAATACTTTACTCAATGTTGAAATAAGTTCAAAACTGTTAGACCAACAGATGACTAAAGACAGCACACACTCTACAAACATGCACATTGAAATTCTCATCTTTTTATCTTAGTGTCCACGTCAGATATATAGAATCTGGTTTAGTTTTGTTGCTAGGAAAATAAGAATGATAACAATAACACAGATGTAAAATACGTCGCGGTTCACCAACTCAACCACAGTTCCGAATGATGGAGCATCACATATTGAGTTTTACAGAGCTTGCTACCCTTGTTTTGTTAAATTTTTATTATTCATGCAACATAATAGAAAGTGGGTCCAATGCAAATGTACCTGAACAGTCCATTTAGAAGAACCAGCATAACGTTTATTCGCTTTTATCTGCATGATTGCTGTCATATTAATTAATCAAACGACTAACAAATTTCATAAAGCATCTAAAAATTCTACAGTATATTACATCTTCAGGTACGTCCTCAAGGTTGTCAAATACAGCATCTAAAGGATATACTTTAGTAATTTCCATCAAAGCACCATCTGGCAACCTGAAATGTAAAACTTTATAAGAATGTGTAGGCCACATTAGCTGCTTAATTTATTAATAAGTATTAATGCTCAAAAACAAAAATTAAAGGAACAGACACAGCAACATAGATTTACTCTTACAGGCGTGATTCATCAAACTTTCCACGCCGTAGGCTTGTTTCAAATATATTTAGCGCCTACAGGAGTGAGGTAAAATACATTAAGGAAAAAACAATACTAAGAATGGAAAGTTCAATGTGATAGAAGTGAACCACGGGTTGAAGGGTTTATACTTACAGGCACCCATGTACCAACAAGAATTTCAGCACCCGCAGCTGCCAGAGATTTTGCTATAGCCCAACCATATCCATTATCATCAGCTACACCAGCAATGAATGCCCGTTTACCTACACATCAAATTTAATATTTGGTTGAAGAAAATATGTTTCTTGATTGGCACTTAAACTCAGTTCTTTTTAAACTCGATTCTTTAATTCAATTATGTGGATGCTTCATGCTGGAATTAAAAAACATTTCAAAACAGACCTGACAACCGCCTAAAACTTGCTTTTGGATCCACTGAATGCTTATGATGCACCAACACTAATGCCTTCAGTGGGCTTGTAAAAGGAGGTATCAAGTATTTAGATGTTTTAAGTGGATTGGTTTAAATTTTGATTTCAGTCAGTAGTGCATTATATATCATGCTAGTATGCTACGCCAAATGTTTATCTTGAAGATTATGGAACAATATTACAAAGAATTAATTATTACTTATTGACCAGTCATCACCCCCTGTACCACCTAAAAATCATAGTTTTACTTTAATACAACAAAAGACAAGCTTATGTAGTGAACAAATAAATTAATCTACCTGTCAAATCTATAGGTAATACTGATGCCTGCTTTCCTTCACTTGCTTCAGAGTTTGCCTTTGTGGCATAGTTTCTAGCTGACTTCATATTTTGCTGAAATGGGTGCAAACTTGATACATGAAGTGAAGCGGAACGCTTTACTGATGAGGGTACATTAGAACTATTAAAAACAGTTGCTACAGCTGACTTAAAAATCCTATGGGTGAAGAAAATGGAAGGTCTAGCTGCAGTGATTTGCAGGCCAGATGCAGCAAGTCCCACCATTTACAATACGACAGCTGCAGAAATATATAGTTCCAAAGTGTCAATATACCCATTACTGGTTTGCAAATGGAAGTATGAAATAACTATATTACAAAAAAGTCATTCATATATTTCATTTAAAAAATTTATCTTATACTAATATTCAACATTTTCAGAAACAGGCAGTAGATTATTATATTTAGATGCACATAGCTATTCGTCATTGATTCTTCAGTTTTATGTAGAGCCCCCAAGTTATAGAGCTATACTAGGTTGGATGTGAAGAACAATCATAGATAAGGAGATACAATATCAGAAAGACAGTTGAGATACAATTAAGAAAATCTGGAGCAACAATTTAGTTGTTTTTGTTATATGCATCCTATGCATACTGATGTAGTAGTGAAGAGATGAAAATGAAAATTCGACTGCAGCGAAGATTGAAGGGGCTGGAAATTTACTTACAGAACCAGATAATTATGTTTTGGAGGAGCAAACATAACTAGAAGCAGCACATTTTATTTGACTAATGATATACATTTGATTTGCACAACAAATTTCTACACCGTTAAAATTTATAATTAATCCACCATTCACATCCAGATTTGTCTAATTACCTAATTCCCATCCATTTTCACCATAGCATTTTTAATGCTACACACTTACATACATGGTACATATTTAATTATTAATTCAAATACAAATATTGTAGTTCAGCTGAAGTTTCAAGTGTTGGTAGAGGCATTGCAAGCTACAAAAGACTCATGCATATCAACAAAAACCACATCACTAGACAGTCGACACCTGACTTAAACACGAAACTTGGGGCATCAATCAACAGTGGTGTTATAAAAGGCAAGTCTTAATCTACATCCTTTATCTGTCTTAACAAATGCTACTTGGTCATTCATAAATTTCAAGAAAATGGGAAGCTACTAATTATCAATTAGACTAAAATATTCAATCATAAAATCATAATAATTTGTAAAATGACAGAAAGGCTAATTAACATAACAATGCATACAAGTATAACAACTAAATCAGTATACAATGCAACATTACAACAATACTATACTTAACTTTACAGTACTAAATTAAAAAAAGAATAAAAGAAAGGAAAAAAAAAACCTTGGAAGCCCAGAAAAGATGAGGTTTTGAAGAGGTTTTATTACAGAGTGTTTGTGTGTTTCTGCTGGTGTGTCAGTTGAGCAAGTGTATGATTAAAAATGGGGGTTATTTAAAAGAGTTGGTCTCGGGTTATGGGCTTCAACAGAGCTATGCTCCAAGTTCTGGGCTGATGCTGGTTTGGACCATGTATAATCACCCGTCGTGTCTCTCCTAGTTTTTATGTTAATACGATATTGCCAAAAAAAAATATATCTTTTCCGTTTCTATTAAAGGGCGGTACCGAATGTAGTTCATTTGTAATGAATGTAGTTATACTCCCCCGTCATATTGATTTGTTATCAAAATGATTGAACAGGGAGATTAAGAAATATGTATAAACTAGTGAAAAATAGAAGGAAAAGGTCGGTGAAGTAGTGAGATCCATCGATTTTGAATGTATAAAAGTGAGGCAGTGGGGTAAAAGTAGTGTTAAAAAGAGAGGAAAAGTAGGGAAATGGGGGACCCATTAACTATTTTTGGTAAGTTTTGAAATGTAAAGAAATAAATGGTACATCCCAAAAAGGAAACCGTAAAGAAATGAAAATGATGGAGGGAGTAACTGATTATAACAGTTGCTATTTTATTATTTTATATAAATAAATTATAAAAAATAATAATTATATATTATTGAGATTAATGAATTTAAAATATTTACGTATTATTTTGTATATATCATATTATTGATAGATTCAAAATTTAGATAATTAAAATCTTAAAATGTTCTCGTCATACGATATGTAGGTCTTTTTGTTGTGCGGATGCAGAGCTTATAGGAAATTGGGAGTTTTCAATATGAATGATATATGTGGATGACTTGATATTATTTTTTAAAATATTATTTTTAATTATTTTTGATTTATTAATAATTTTGTTATATTATAATTTGAATTACTAAAATTAATTTTAAAAGTATTTAATTCCCTACAAAAGAGGTTTACTGTACGTATATAATGTTAGGATTTGTTAAGTTTCGAGTTTTAACGGATGTGTTTGTGTTTCATGACTTAAATATGTCCTCACAAGATGTCTACGTATCTTGAACGTGTAGATAATAAAGCCTAAACGTAGTTCATGGTGATGTCCTCGGGGCTATGATGACAAGAGCTTATTAATGATGTTGTGACTTGTATACCATTCATTAGACCAAAATCTCGTTCTAGGTGATGGCCTCGTGGCTTGTGGGGAGCCTTCGTGGCTTTGTGACGCTTAGAGTTAAGAACCTTGTATCATGATGATGGCATATGGAGCTCTTGTCCAAAACGTGGTTTTGAATAGAGGGTTGAAATCCTTTATGTAGATGTTGAAGGTTCATGTATTAGATAAGAGTTTGGGAGATTTGGTAAGTAAGTCTTCGTGTTTGATTGGACGTTGGAGTCCTATACGTATTAGACAAATTTCTTATGGGTTTAGGTGCCTTGGAGGCTACTCCTGATGGATTTATATCCTTAATCGGATACCCTTATGAGCTACAAATTCCACTTATTTATTAATTACGAAATTAATAAACAATTAAGGTTACATGACTCATTTATCTTGCTTAATATTTGGACCAAACTTGGTCTAATTAATACAACATTAATTATGTTGCTATAATTATTTTTGGCCTATATCATTTTCCCCCAATTTATGCGAAACCGTCTAGAAGTTTTGTAGAAGTTAAGTTTAGGTCCTTATATGTGTATCATTTTTAAAGTAAAGTGTGGAGCGATCTACAAATTTACAACAATTCGCCTTATATGAACAGTCCTTGTGGGTTTATATATTTCGGGATTTTTTCGGCATTCTCGAGTGTTTTTCATAATTGTTTTAGGCATTATTTTATACCAACATGTATTTTCCTATTTTTTCCTAATATTTTAAATTATTTTATATTAACTAGTATTTTTTCAATTATTTCCAAATATTTTAGGAATTATTTTTCACCAACGAGTATCTTTTCAAAATTTTCCTGATATTTTAGGAACTATTTTATACCAATATGTATTTTTTCCAGAATTTTCCTGATTTTTTAGGAACTATTTTATTTTTTTT
Source organism: Apium graveolens (assembly GCF_009905375.1). Taxonomy (NCBI): domain Eukaryota; kingdom Viridiplantae; phylum Streptophyta; class Magnoliopsida; order Apiales; family Apiaceae; genus Apium; species Apium graveolens. Next base: position 167,765,079 of record NC_133655.1, read on the forward strand.
AACTCATCGAGGTTGTTTTCGTAATTTTGTGGAGTTTTTTTTGTAAGATTACAAAGTTGAAAGACAAATTTGCGCTTTTGTAAATTTGAGGGGCTTATTTGTCAGCTTTTAAATTGTAGGGACCTGTCGTAAAATCCGCCAAACATGGAGTATCAGGTTGCATTTTTGGAAATACAACCTCTTCTTTTGACCAGATTTTAAATATTTTGGCCCCAAAATCAGTGGTGTCTATCTCAAATAAAACTTTACTTGGATAAATTCCGATCCAGATTTTAATAATATTATTAATAATGATATTTTTCATCCTTATATTTATTATTTAAATAATAAACATATATTTTATGGAGGGGTTTTCATCCTAGAAACGTAAATTCATGGTCGATATTTTGACCTTATTGACTCTCGTGTGGAAGAAAATTGGGTATTTACAGACCTATTTTTTAAAGAATTTTGGAAATTAATTTCTAATCTTTTAAAAACTTTTATTCAAAAATGGATTCTAACCATTTTAGACCATGGTCTTGATCGAATTATTGGGGTCATATCATGATTGATGGATTTCTAACTTATGTGGACCATGATTCAGTCCCTCTTTCGACGATGACTCATGGTAGAATTTCAACCAAGATGCCTTCTGGTTAAATTTGACTAGAATTCTCGTCAAATTATGGGTGATTTTAATAGTTTGGTCGAATTGATTTTTGACCACAATGCAACCCTCTTTCGACGAGGACTCCTGATAGAATTTTGACAAGGATGTCTTTTGGTAGAGTTCAACCAAGATTCTCTCGTTAGAATATGAGTAATTTTAACACTCTGATCGAATTGATTTTTGACCAGGATGCGCCCCTTTTTCGACGAGGACTCCTGGTAAAATTTTGACCAGGATTCTCATGGGATTATGGGTAATTTGAACACTGTGGTCGAATTGATTTTCGATCAGGATGTAACCCTCTTTGACGAGGATGCTCGTCGGACTTTGGGAAATTTTGACACTATGGTCAAATTGATTTTCGACCAGGATGCAACCCTCTTTCGATGATGATGCTCGTCAGACTATGGGTAATTTTTATGCTTTGGTCGATTAAAAATTCTGCGAGGAATACTAACCCTGTATATTATGAATCTTAACCCTTTAGACCATAAATCCTGAATTACGGGCTACAAGTCTTTTAACAACCATAAATTTTTGCTTGTTATTCTGATTTGAGCTTATAATATACTGAATCGAAGCTTATTTTGGGTTCTAACTCATAATGGTATTCTCTGCATACCTCTGGTATTATTTGGTCCTTTAAGAACATGGATATTTGAATGTGCAAGGATGGAGCGTGACTTCTCCAAGCCTTCAATTGAAGGTAACATGGCCTATACTAACATTTATTTATATGTGATGTGGCTTCTACGAGCCTTATTTCTGGTTATCCCGAAAAGGTGACATGTCCTACTCAGATGCTCAATTAGATTAAACCTTGAGGTTTAAGGCGTGTCATGTCTTAGTAACTCATTTTATTGAAGAGTCTCCAAGTTTGTGGGATCCTCGTCCCAAATATGTTCTTGACTAGTTACGGGCCTTTTAAAATAGGTATCAACTTTCCTTTCTTCCAACTCTGGATACCTCGATCTTTCTGAGGACTAAGTCTCCCTATTGTAAAAATCTTTCTTTTACTCTTACGTTATAGTCATCAGAAACTTGTTTCCTTCATCAAATCTAAAGTATGTGTCATGCATTCCTCATTCTTTTCAGGCTCAAATGCCTCAACCTTTAGAGCTGTTTGAGTAGTTCTTAATGACATCACCAACTCAGCTTTATTAGTCGATAAAAATGGCACAACTCGTGTATTTGATTTATAAATGGCAAGATACACCCAATATTGGTGCAGAAGTTCGTCTATCCAAGCATTTCCCGAATATTCGTCCCTTTTTGTCATTGCATCAAGGATTACTTGATTTTTTAACTCGTCTTGCCTGTTCGCGTAGGGATGAGCTATAGTTGTGAAACAGGATTCACTGTCATTCTTCTCACAATTTCTTCTCAAAATCATTATTGTTGAATTGTCATCCATCACCTGTCATTGGGATTCGTGGAAGTCCATATTTTCATATCACGCTTTTCTACGATAATTGTGTCAATTGCATGTTGGTTATCCCAACCAGGGGTTTAGCCTCAATCCGCTTCGTGAAATAGTTTATGATCATTATCAGGATCTACCTCTGGGCACTGGCCATTGGAAATGTATCAAGGTAACCAATCTCATAATTATAAATAAAACATGGGAATTAGTGGATATCAATATCTTAGAAGATTTCCTAACAACATGTACGTCCTTTTGGCATCGAACATATTTTCTTTTCATAATTTTTTATATCAGCCATCATCTATGACCAACAGAATCAAAATAGTTTTTTTGAGCAACATCCCTACTCCCGAGCATAGCTCATAGATCTTTTCACTTACTTCCTTCAAGACCAACTCCGCTTATTCCGGTCTCAGGAATTCCGAGTATTGAATCACAAAGGATTTTTTAATGTAGAATTCCCTTAATCAAATTGTGTCTTTGTGCTTTTCCAACAATTTTCATGCCTATTAGGCATCGGGTATCCAACTGATTTCCATGTGAGTCTTCATAGGATTATCCAACAACTTTTCATGCATGTTGATGATATCAACTTTGCGTTAGTTTTTTGGGTATTCAAAAATTATAACTCTATATCTTTCAAGATGTAAAATCAAATAGGACGTCAGCCTTCATGCTTTCCTTCATTGGGATGTAACTTTACGCAATATTTATTGAACTTAGTCATGGCTTCATAAGCCTCTCATATTTTTTGTTATTATCTCATACTTTGCTTCAAATTCTCCGTTTCCCTGAGAGATCACTAACATTGAGCCTTTACAAAGTTTTAGGTTCTTGACCTCAAGGTACCAGCTAAGCCAAGTTCAGAAATCAAGGCCCCAATTTTTATCTTCGTCGTTCATTTTTTGAGAAATTCAATGTGAAGGCATACTTTAACATTAATCCGTTAAGATTTTGCACCACTCACTTTTGTTTTGCCATCAAAATAGAGAACCAAATAGTACTTGAGTATCCTCTCCATTCCTTGTTTACATATTTTCTTACCCTCATGGAGTATCTCTTCCTGCCCCCGACTTCTTGATTGTTATTGATACATTTCAACCACGAAGTCAGCCAAGGCTTGGATTTTAAATAGTGTACATGGTTTATATCAAATTTATCAAGCTCAGTTGTCCACTTAATTAACCTTCCATTAGCCTTGCGAATATGTATTGTACCCCTCATGGACTAGTTTCAATTTTTTAAGCTGTAATTTAACATACCTGGTATTGGAGCTGTAATTTCCTCGTGTCGTAGTCATAGCTAATGCGAACTTCTCAATACTAGAGTTGTTCACAAAAAAACTTCATTCTCATTATAGATTGGTTTCTAAACACATCTCCATAGTCATGCCTAATGCAATCTTCCTTTGACACACGTTTCTCCCCCTGAGGTGCTTTACTTTTCTCAGCCTCCAGTGTCTTCTAAAACTCTTCTTCAGCTTCCACACTCACCCAAACTTCAGCTGCTTCCTCCTTTATTCATCTTCTTCTATTTCTTCAAATGAGACGTATGCAGATAGATCACTGATTGGATCAGTGGTTTGGGTATATGATAAGTGGATTTTATATCCACTTGGAACGCTTTATTACAAGCTTAAATTGGTGTTTTGGACTCAAGTTGGTATTTTGATGTGTTTTTGTGTTATTGCATTTCAGGTATCAGTTAAATGAAGAAAGGATCTTTTAAAGAAAATATGATGAAAAGTGATCAGATTTGGAAGCCAAGGCCATTTTCAAGTTGTAGATAATCTCGTTAGCTTCACGTGGATAGTTGAATCGCCTAATTCTGACGAGTAGAACTCAAGTTATGGGCAAAATAAGATTCATCAGAATTTTCCATAAAGGCTGCACGCGGTCGCGTCAGAAGTGCACACGACCGCCTGCTGACATGCGGCCGCCACCGACCCGCACGCGACCGTGTGCTGATGCGCGGCTGACTTCGCTGATTTTGCTGAAAAAACCCTATTTGAGTGGAATTTGACGATTTTAAGGGTCCAGGTCCAATATGGGCTTATATATACTTAAAAAAAAAGGTTTTCATCATCCGGGAAGATTGGGATACCAAGGAGAAGACCTAGAAGCACAAAATAACTCCGAAAAAGAAGATCTTGTTTTTAACTTGTGATTCTTTAAATTAGTTGTACCTTTGGATGCTCGTTTTCGTTCTTGTTGAACCTAGATCTCGTTTATCCATACTTTAATTATTATTCAGTTTATTAAGACCTTGTTTATACCATGCTTTCATTTGAACCCATGGTGACGATGAGTTCGATTATGAACTAATCGTTGTCATGGGATTCTAGCGGATTTACTTATGGATTTCAATAATTAATTTGTTTCGATATCTTGGTGTGTGGTGATTGTATGATATCCTAGTATTGGTTGTGCTTATTCATCTTATGTGCGTAGCTAACATATAAGATAGCGTGTTAATCTCTATTGAAGCGACAGTGAATATAGAGGTTTAGAACTTGCCATGCTAGCATAGGTTCATATATTTGTTATGCATGATTCGTAGGTAATTTTAACCATCTTACTTGCCCTATGTAATCATGATAGATAACTTGCGCATTAAACCGTTATGTTCTCAATTCTTATAGACATATAAGGACTAAGCATAATTGGTGTCTATTCAACTTTCTATCTCTTTTGTGGATGCTTGGTAGTAGGGTATTTGTACAACGAAAGTTGGCATCTACTAGTTTCGTGTTATCTGATTAGTGTCATCACCATCACATGCTAAGGTTAAGAACAATAAGGCTATTGAATGAAGTATTTAATGAAGTTAGAATCCCATGTTTGTCATATATATTAATTCAACCATTCTTGTTCTCTTAGTTATAATTGTTAGTTTAATCTCTTAGTTTTATTAAAACCCAATTTGTTATTTATCTTAGCATTTAGCGATAATCATACATTGTTGCATAGGTGCATAAATTGAACTTAACCTAAACCAGTCTCTGTGGGAACGAATCTGATTTATATCTTATACTACTTGCGAACGCGTATACTTGCGTGAATTTTAGCGCGTGTTTTCGCCCTAACAAGTTTTTGGCGCCGCTGCCGGGGACTCGGTGTTAATTTTTTGTTTATGTGCTTGTCATTAGTGGTCGTTAGAGTTCACTGACTCGGATTTTTTTTACTTTCAAGGTTTACTTGTTGTGTTTCAGGTACTCATTACAATGGGAGATCCAGCAACACGAATGAGAGCCTTGATGGATTTTTCTCAACCCAAGATCAATGACATTCAATCTAGCATTGTCAGGCCAACTATCACAGCTAATACCTTTGAGATCAAGCCTGGCTTAATTTAATGGGTACAGAATTCAGTCCAGTTTGGGGGTTCTCCAACGGAAGATCCCAATACGCACATTAGGGATTTCATAGAGATCTGCGACACCTTCCGGTTCAATGGTGTTTCTGAAGATGCTATTAAGCTTAGACTTTTCCCATTCTCTATGAGGGACAAGGCTAAGAGCTGGTTACACTCTCTACTAGCTGGTTTGATTGCTACTTGGGAAGATCTTGCTCAAAAGTTTCTCACTAAATTCTTCCCTATGGCGAAGACAACTGCATTCAGAAATGCTATTACTCAATTTGTGCAGCAAATGGGAGAATCTTTGTGTGAAGCTTGGGAGTGCTACAAGGAGATGCTTAGGAAGTGTCCTCATCATGGAATTCCTGATTGGATGATAATTAATTGTTTTTACAATAGATTGAGAGCACAGTCCTGACCTATGCTCGATGCAGCATCAGGCGGAGCATTACGGGAAAAGAGTTATGAGGAAGCTTATGATCTAATTGAACTGATGGCTGCTAATGAATATCAGTATCCAACCCAGAGATGTCCACAGGGCAAGGTAGCAGGAGTTCTTGAAGTGGATACAACTACAACTATCACTGCTCAACTAAAGGCGTTGTCTTTGAAGATCGATTCTCTGGATAACTATGGTGTTAAGCAGATATTTAGTGTTTGTGAGCAGTGTGCAGGTCCGCATGTGACGGAGCAATGCGCTATATCTAGTGACTTAGCTCAGTTTGTGAGCAACTTTCAGAGATCGCAGCAACCAGTTCCAGACACTTATCATCCTGACAACTGGAATCATCCTAACTTCAACTAAAGCAACAATCAGAATGTGATGCAACACCCATTCCAGCAGTTTGGAAATAAGCTATTCAACCGTCCTGGTTTTCAGCAACAAATTACACCAAAATAACAAACTCTTGGTGCATGTCTATCTTCGAATGAAAAATCTGAATTGGAGGAGTTGCGGCTTATGTGCAATAATCAGGCTCTTATATGCCAAAGCCAGGCTGTTTCTATCAAGACTCTGGAGAACCAAATAGGGCAAATTGCTAATGCCTTATTGAATCGACCACCAGGAACGCTTCCTAGTGATACAGAAACAAATCCAGGAAAAAGGGTAGTTGAAGAACAGGTGAACGCCATCACCTTAAGGTCTGGAAAGGTCGCAAGCCCCCAAATTAAGCAAGACGAAGAGCCTAAAAAATCTCAAGTTTCAGAAAATACAGTTGTGGCTGAAGAAGAAGTGCAGAAGGAACCAGAGGTGGAACCAAGGAAGACTACTGTGGAACACACTCCTCCTGAGGGTAATACAAGGGGGAAACAGATCTATCATCCACCTCCTTTTCCTAAGAGGATGCAGAAGAAGAAGCTGGATAAGCAGTTTGAGAAGTTTTTGGAGGTGTTCAAGAAACTTCATATCAACATACCTTTCGCTGAAGCTCTTGAACAGATACCTAACTATGCGAGGTTTATGAAAGGTATTCTCTCTCAGAAAGTGAAGCTCGATGACTTAGAGGCTGCTGCTCTAATGGAGGAATGCAGTGTTGTGCTGCAACAGAAGTTGCCTTCGAAGCTTAAAGATCCTGGAAGCTTCACTATTCCTTGCACCATCGGAAACTTGTCGTTCAACAAATATTTATGTGATTTGGGAGCTAGCATCAATCTGATGCCCTTGTCTATCTTCAAGAAGCTTGGTCTGCCTGATCCGAAACCAACATACATGTCATTGCAACTAGCTGATCGTTCTATCGTTTATCCACGAGGTATAGTAGAGGATGTGTTGGTCAAGGTGGAAAAACTTATCTTCCCTGCTAACTTTGTAATTCTTGACTTTGAGGAGGATAAGAAGATTCCCATTATCTTGGGGAGACCATTCTTAGCTACTGGCCGAACTATGATTGATGTATAAAAAGGAGAGCTTACGATGAAGGTTCATGATCAAAGGCCACTTTTAATGTGTTCAAGGCAATAAAGTTACCCACAGCTAAAGAGGAGTGCTTTAAAGTAGAGTGGGTAGACTCTGTCGTGAATTTGAAACTTGAGCAATTGCCAAAGTCAGAGACCTTAGAGAGATCCTTAATGAGGAAATCAGTTATTGATGACAAGGAAGGAGCAGAGCAACTGCAGGTTTTGAATGCACCTCCGTGAAAGAGGAAGTTGGATATGCCATTCGATTCTCTTGGGTTAGCAGAGCTGAAAATTTCTCAAGAGCGTCTCGAGCCGTCTATTGAAGATGTTTCCACACTTGAGCTTCACCCACTACCAGATCACTTGAGTTATGCATTCTTGGGTACACCCCATGATAAGGGCTTGGGATATATCTTTGATGATGTAGAGGGTAGCCGAACGGATCCTCCAGTGCCTAGAGAGGGTTCTTCTCATGTGCAGCAGGTAGTTGATAGAATTGATGTTGGTGATTAGCAGTACAGGCAAGTAACTTGGCGTATGGAGGCCATGCACGGCATTCACCGTCATTTTACTGCAGATTTGACACAGGCTTTGGGCACTATTTTCCGAGCCACTGGTATCGAGGTTGATTGGCCACCTGATCCTCCACCCGAGGAGGGTGATCTTTTTGACGACTAGGTATGACTGAAATCCTTATTATTACCTTCAATGAGGACATTAAAAATTTTAAGTTTGGGGGTGATAATGTAAGGATTAGTAGTGTGTGTGTCCATATAGATTCATATAGATTCATATTGCATGTTTAGTTGTAGTTCATTCATATTTTTGCATGATTTTTTCATTTAGGACATATTTGTTTATTTTTATGTGATTTCATATAGTTGCATTTGCATGCATATTTAGCATGATCCCTTACGATGAACTATGATATTTGATAAGTTAATGTTGATTTGGGTGTAGTGACGACGAATAGAGGGATGTTTAAGTCCTAATGAATTAATTTGCATGTCAGAAACAAATATTTTCACAAAGTCTTATAGGGTTGCTTTTGATCTAGATCATGATCATACTTGTTTGTTGTTGAGATTTAATCACTTGGTTATATTTAGAATTTGTGATATTCTCGTAATAACGTAAAAATAATGATTTTTTTATCTGGAGAAAAACTTGGATTTCATTGCTAGTTGTTGTAAGGCTAGGCATCAAATGGCTAGTAGCCGGCTCATATTTTTATGAGTAGTCTAGGGTTGAATGAGATAAAAAAAAAGGAGCGAAACGCACTCATTCAGAAATTATTGAAAAAAAAGAAAAAAAGAAAAAAGAGAAAAAAAGTAAAAAAAAGTAAGTATGTGTTTATGCATAATTGATCAAGAGTGAGCTCTTTAATTCTCGAGTTATTAAGTTTTAGGGGACTTTGTGCCTAGTGACCTAAGGCTTTTATAGTCTGGGATCCGCTAACCTAATGCTCGCTACATGGGTATTATTGCATAAGTCTTTTGGGACCTCATTCATTGCACGATCAAATAAGCATCTTTGTTATGTGTTCAATGATAGTGTGAATCCTTGTATAACTCTAGTAGAAAGGAGGTGTTGTGAGTCATAATACGTTTATTGTCTATTCTATTTATAAACTTTTGATTGTTTCGATGATAGATAAGTTATGGTTATTGATCTAGTATCGAGAGATATCTATTAAGCATTCCACACACGTACATTTCTGGTTTGTGAGTTGGTTTGTGGGATTTATTCGAACTCTGTTTTAACTCATTGCATTCTTAGAGGCATTGGCTTATTAATTTGGTTATGGTTATTCTGAGGGGATCGATTGTATTATCATTTAGTTGCATTCACGTAGTTACATTCATGCATTAGGTTTGTTTTTTAGTTTTGAGTCTGTTTATGCTTGAGGACAAACATCGATTCAAGTTTGGGGGTGTGATAAGTGGATTTTATATCCACTTGGAACGCTTTATTATAAGCTTAAATTGGTGTTTTAGACTCAAGTTGTTGGTATTTTGATGTGTTTTTGTGTTATTGCATTTCAGGTATCAGTTAAATGAAGAAAGGAGCTTTTAAAGGAAATATAATAAAAAGTGATAAGATTTGGAAGCCAAGGCCATTGTCAAGTTGTATAGTTACTCGTTAAATTCGCGTGGACAGTTGAATCGCCTAATTCTGACGAGTAGAACTCAAGTTATGGGCAAAATAAGATTAATCAGAATTTTCCAGAAAGGCTGCACGCGGCCGCGTCAGAAGTGCACGCGACCGCCTCCGACCCACACACGACCGCGTGCTGATGCGCGGCTGACTTCGCTAATTTCGCTGAAAAAACCCTATTTGAGTGGAATTTGATGATTTTAAGGGTCCAGGTCCAATATGGGCTTATATATACTTAAAAAAAAGGGTTTTCATCATCCGGGAAGATTGGGATACCAAGGAGAAGACCTAGAAGCACAAAACAACTTCGAAAAAGAAGATCTTATTTTCAACTTGTGATTCTTTGAATTAGTTGTAACTTTGGATGCTCATTTTCGTTCTTGTTGAACCTAGATCTCGTTTATTCGTACTTTAATTATTATTCAGTTTATTAAGACCTTGTTTATACCATGCTTTCATTTGAATTCATGGTGACGATGAGTTCGATTATGAACTAATCATTGTCATGGGATTCTAACGGATTTACTTATGGATTTCAATAATTAATTTATTTCGATATCTTGGTGTGTGGTGATTGTATGATATCCTAGTATTGGTTGTGCTTATTCGTCTTATGTGTGTAGCTAACATATAAGATAGTGTGTTAATCTCTATTGAAGCGACAGTGAATATAAAGGTTTAGAACTTGCCATGCTAGCATAGGTTCATGTATTTGTTATGCATGATTCGTAGGTAATTTTAACCATCTTACTTGCCCTATGTAATCACGATAGATAACTTACGCATTAAACCGTTATGTTTTCAATTCTTATAGACATATAAGGACTAAGCATAATTGGTGTCTATTCAACTTCTATCTCTTTTGTGGATGCTTGGTAGTAGGGTATTCGTACAACGAAAGTTGGCGTTTACTAGTTTCGTGTTATCAGATTAGTGTCATCACCATCACATGCTAAGGTTAAGAACAATAAGGCTATTGAATGAAGTATTTAATGAAGTTAGAATCCCATGTTTGTCATATATATTAATTCAACCATTCTTGTTCTCTTAGTTATAATTGTTAGTTTAATCTCTTAGTTTAATCAAAACCCAATTTGTTATTTGTCTTAGCATTGAGCGATAACCATACATTGTTGCATAGGTGCATAAATTGAACTTAACCTAAACCAGTCTCTGTGGGAACGAATCTGATTTATATCTTATACTACTTGTGAACGCGTATACTTGTGTGAATTTTAGCGCGTGTTTTCGCCCTATTAGTATATGGAATACTTGCAACCTCAGCCTCCTTCAACACCACATTTTCTTTCTCAGCTTCTTTCTCAGCTATCGGTTGAACAACAGGAGCAACATATGCAACAAATTCTTTCACTATTTCAATCATGGTTTCGAAGGGTTTCGAGCACATAAATGCAACGAAAACGATGTAATATTAAATTAAAACCAGAATAAAATTGAAAACCTGTGCAGGATCCATGCGAAAATAGATATTTAATTCGTAGTAAAAATCTTTACCTTGAAGAAGCTTTAAGAGTTCATTAATGGAGGATTAGTGGAGTTCCAAACCATATTGAATCATCACGTATCCCGCTCTCGCGATATATGCTCTACGGTATCCACAGGAACGATTTTCTTGAAAGATTGATGTCTACTAGCACCCGAAAACTCCATCTTTTCCTCTTTGTCTTTGAACGGCTAGGGTTTTTTAAACCATGTATCCTTATATATAAATCAACCCTCAAAGAATTTATATAGAGAGAAAAATGAGTTTTATAATTATAAAATAATTATAGTTAATACTAATCCGAAATCCCAATTTTTTATTTAATTAAGTCACACATAATTAATAACTTATTTCAGAATTAGTTTAAGTAATTTCTCTATTTTATTTATTTAATTAATTAAGTCATACTTAATTAATATCATAAATAAAATAAATTACTTATTTAATTTAAATTCATACTTAATTAATATCATAAATAAAATAAATTACTCATTTAATTTAAATTCATAATTTAAATTATTTCTCCTTCGAGTGTTCTTTGTGTGTGACCCTGTAGGTTATTATTACGTTGGCAATAATTTAATATCTCATATTAAAATTATAAACAATGAGCGGCATCTAGTAATACATCATTACCACCCAAGTAATAATAATTAAATCGGTGATTCGATTAAACCTTTAGTGATAATGTACAATGTAATATAATCTCTTTAACCAAATATTATAGATTAAACTAGAGTCATGTAATGTATCATCCTCATCATAGTTTAATCCAAGTTTCCTTGATCAATGAGTAGACTATCATATCAAATCAACATTTGAGTGTGACCGTGCATTTCTTAGTCTAGCTCACACAAGAGGCCGATAATATCACTCCTAAAATAGGAGGGTTAATTCCCATCTAGATCATTTATATTTCTCAGACGATTCATAATATACCCAATGTCCACTTTTATCATTACCCGGTCAAGGATAAGTTTTAATGGAATCAAAGTATATTAATTCTCGTATAGAAATATAATGACTTCAGGTCTAAGGATCATTACATCATTGTCATTGTGATAATAACTTATAACACTATAAACATGTAGTATCTCACAACGGGTCAATCCAGCACCATGTATCTAATACATGTGCCTGTGTTTTATGTAATAACTCGAATTTTTAAGACTTTGTAAAAATGTTTAATGAATAGTAACACTGACGGACGGGGAAAACTTTTTAGCCCACACTATATAGTGCACGAGAAAATGAGTTTCGGAGTTGATATTATGATTATACGTACCAAATGAGTGTATGTAAACACTATTAGTTTTCGAAGAAAACGAACTTTGAAAAACGACCATATTTACGAATCATCGAGGATTACGGGAATCATAATATAATTACGAATATAAAACCCTATGGATTTATACCCAAGTATGATAATGCAAAACATAAGGAATAAATACGAAAGGAATTACGTCGCGAACCATTTACGAGGAAGTATTAACGAAAACGTTTAAGCGATTGAGCGAACGCGTAAACGTTTAAATAAACATAACACACTAACTAACCATTGTAAGAAATTAACCATGGTTACTTTATCAAATAGTGAGCTAGAGATAGGATGATCAACCAAGGCTAATGGAATAGTAAGCTAAGGAAGCTAAGCAAGTGGCTTAGCTTGTAATCTACCACAAGCTAGTTAGATTTGTCCATGGATTTGGAAACAAGAATAAAACCTAGGATTCTAAACTAGGAGAATATAAAATCAATATAAGATATCACCAACACCATTTCCTAGAAGCAACCAAGGAGCAAGCATAAAAACACTTCCTCTCTCCCAAAGAAGCTCTATTCGGCTTCTTCTTCAAAAACAAGGAAATTAATTTAAAATCTTCAAGCTCTAGCCATGGATAAATCATCCCATTAATTCTCAAGCTTCCTACCAACCAAACTAAGGTAAGATAAATCTTTGAGCTATTTTTATCAAGGTTTGATGGGTGTAATAAATTCAACAAAGATGAGAATGAATAGTATGAATAGTAACTCTTCTTTGGTTTCTTGATTTCAATGGTGGTTTTAGGTTCCAAAAACTATATTAATCACTCCCAAGACTTCACCATCATCAAGAACACATCTCAAGCTCTCAAGAAAGGTAAAAATCTTTGACCCAACTTTATTTAAGATTCAATTTCAAGATCCTTTTAGTATGTAGTTGTAAACCTAGTTTTAGTAGTGATATTGTTGAGATCTTGATGTTTAGTAAAGTAGATTTAAGGTTGATTGTTGTTACCTCAATAACATGATGTTCTTGAGAGGAGTTAGTGTGTTGATGATGATATGATGATTGTTGGTGGTAGTATAAAGATTTAAGGTGTAAACGAAACTCCGATCGTAAACGTTATCTCGTTAAAACGAACAAAACGTAACTTTAAGTTTCTGCAGAAAGTCCCAAAGATGTAAACTGTAGTTTCTTGAAAACTAACCCTTTATTATGATAGACAATGTTATAATGATCGTTCAGGCGCTTGAATCGCTTTATTCTGATTTACGGATCAAAAGTATGACCGTTTTACTAAAAGTGATATACGCGACAAAAACTGCTACGAATTACGAATTTGAAAATATAAAGGATCAACTTAAGAAAGTTCATAAATCATGAAAATTTTACATAGAGTATCATATTGAGTTTCCTATCTGGAATAAAAATTTCAAGTGAGAATAATGATTTTTCAATTTTACAAAAATATCGGAGCCGAGACCGCGCGATTAGAAACCGTAGAATCCATAAGCGGAGCCGACGACAAAAAAAGAGAATGGACTTAAGATACTTTGAAAACGGAAGCGACCATAATGAGAATAAGGACTTAAAGAAATATTAAGGGTAATATAAGTTGAGAGGGTGCATAATAAGTAGCGCATGAGTGCGAGTCGCTGTAAATTAGAACGGGACCTAACAAAACGAATTGTGTTTATGATTATAGATTTTCGAACGGAACCTAGAGCATCCTCCACCTTGAGATACCCAGGCAAGTTTTCAAACCCTACCTTTTAAGAACTGTTGTGTTGTGAATATTTTACAAAACTGTGATATATGCATGAGATTGCTTTAAACTGTTTTACGAAGTTTGAGATGTATTACATTACTCAATTGTTGATAATTTCTAGTATACGTTCATACCGAGTTCGAAATATTATATTTAGACCGAGAGTCGGTCGGTGTAAGCTTATAAAAATCCGGAAGTATCCCGAAGGAGTTTATAATTGAGAACGTTAACGCTAGCGAGTAGCGTGGCGTGTATTTATTTTAGACCAAGGATCGGTCAGTAAAAATTGATGAAAACCCGGAAGTATACCGGAGGTGCTTTATTTAAGAATATTAGCGCTATAGTAGAGCGTGATGTATAAGTTGTAAGACCAAGAGTCAGTCAGTTTTTTTTTATAAAACAAAAACCCGGGAATCATTCCGGTGATATTTATAGGACGATTAAAGTCCATAGTGGTTACGTTTCAAGGGACTCAATATCCATTTACGAAATACTAAACACCTCGAACTTTTATTAAAACGATTTCCAAAGGTCGTATTCCCTCAACTATACCTTATCGTTCAAATAATAAATATCTATTTACTATTTATTTATTATGGAAGGAGTATTCTCCAGTGAATATTTATTTCAGACTCGATTAAATATTAAAGATTATTATATTACGTAGATATAAATTAGTTGAGGAATATTATTTCAAATATTCTTTTCAAGTAAACTTATTCGAGGTTTAATTATTTACCGATTAATATCTAATTATTTATTATTTGTTAAAGGATTAATTTATGATTTACAAATCATAAAACCTGAACTAAAATACTTTCTGATTTTCGGAAAATCATTCGAATAATTTCAGAATGTCGGAGAATATTATCTCGACTTATTTTAAATATTTTGAACATAGTTTCAAAATGAACTCCCCCTTATTTAATTATCTGTTGACAACGGTCAACTCACATCCTTAGTACTTCCTCCGAAAATTTCAGAAGTACGTATATATATACCCTATGAGATAAGTTGTTTCTATCAACAAGCAAAACGCTTGGGGAACTTCGATGTGGTTCGAGTTCTCAAGATATGATAGAATTTTGTTAAAGGACAAGGGAGGGGTAGGATCCAAGTACTTCGTGTATTAGATAGACTACTGGTACCATAGGAGACGATACAATATGTACCCAAGGACCTGCGAAGTGTGTGTATACCCGAAATGAGGACACATAGCCCGTATGCGGCAAGGGTGATAATCGGGATACGAAGGTGTCGTCCTTCTACTAGTAAAAAAGGTTACTATTATTGTAGTACGACTGATCATCGTATGCGATGGCTCCAACAAGTGTCCTATTCTTCCAATTGAAATTGTGATGCAATACCGTAACACAAGCCTAGGTGCTGGGTTTACTATTAAGGTATTCGCAGGTTAATAAAATCCACTAAAGGATTATTTTCATAAAAAGGTGTGTATCACCAAGAAAAACTATTTTCGAATAAAATGTAATTATCATATATGATGTTTTACGTGAGTTTATCATACAGTCATTTTCATACTGTACATTATTATGCTGGGCATTATAGCTCACTCTTGCTTTCTTTTAAATAACACAACACAACAGATAACCAGTATGCCGGTGTGGGACTTAGTTGCTTGTAGTCATGGGGAGGATCCCTGATAGCTTTGTCTCAGGTGTGCCAGAGTATCAGATATTATAAGATATCAGCCATAATTATTGTAACTTCATATAGAGGTTATGAATAATTGTTTGAGATCCTGTAAACTACATTTGAGTTTTAATAAAAGATGATACTTGTTGTACGTCATTTCTAAGGCTATAACTTGTGAGTGTGTGAGATTGGGGGTCTGTGATATGGAATTATTGGATTATTGAGTTAATGCAGGTTACATATGATTGAAGGATTGTGTGACGACCTAGATTCCTGACCTCGGATTTGGGGGCGTTACAGAAATGGTATAAGAGGAATAAGTTATAGTACTCAGAGACGAGAGTGTTAGGAGTCTGTCTAGATGCGAGATTTCGTAAGAGCTCATATAGAGTTGATCATTGGACTACCGGATGTAGCCTCAATGTGTAGGTTAGGATAAGTATATATTTGAGATATTAAAGTATGACTAATAAGACCATTGGAGATTATCAGAATGATAAGAAGAAAAAAATTAGAATCATATAAGATTTGGCAATGATGTGGATGTAGAACTCGGAGCTGAGTCTCCAGGACATTTGGGGAAAAATGGTACTATCAACACCAAATGTTCATTTGGACAACACGAGCCTTGTTACTCGTAGTTCTTTATAGGTTGCCCATGAAGGGGCATCACATGTGAGAACCATGAAGTCTGATTATTAATATACAGTTGAGGTTATTGACCCAAATTAGTTGAAAGTGTCATTTTATCAATGAAGATGTGAATATTGTATTAATCACGAGTTCACCAGAGATAGTGTCCAATATACCCTTAAGGATATTTTCTATTAAGGAAGATTTGAATGTAATATAAGAATGTTAACATAAGACGACTACACTACATGAGACTATTAGTGCGCTCAACATGTAAGGATATGATGGTTTAGCTCATAGATCGAGAGCATCGAGAATTGATGGCATGTCTACAGTTGAATGGCGTACGTAAGATTACAACGAGCGATAGTTCGATCTTAGAACCTTTTAAAAGGATAGACCAGTGAGTCTAGAGCGGAATTCTTCGGTAGATATGATGTCATAGGCTACGTATATATACTCGTAGACCTCTAATATATTCGGTAAAGTATGTTCAATTACACACACATGCCACTGAACTTATGGACTGCATCGTGATCCCTAAGAGATCTCTTTGATCTGTTCCCAGGGGGCACTGGCCACTTATAGTTAGTAACGGATGCGTGTAGCAGGCAACTATCGGCTTAACAGATGTTTTTGAAATATTTCTGAGTAAGGTCTTCAAGGTAAAACACCTAAATGATAGATATACGTGCAAAAGTCAAGTTAGTAAGCGATTTTAAAATGATGTTGAAAGAGAAACTATTTAAAACATGGAATTACGAAGAAGAAGAGGTGGGATCATCCCCAGATGGATAATGACGAGAGTTAGGATAATCAGTGAAATATTTGGCACCTACTCACTGTCACGTTACTCCCTCCAAATTGTTGATCATTCGTATTGCCTTGATAAGTCATATCAGGCAATCCTTTTCATTCCCTACTTTGAACTTCTGATGTGACCATCTTGAATAGTCTTTCTCCGCATCAGGACTTGTTCAATTATTTTAGTTAATCCATGAACTTTCATTCATAGATTATGATCTTCTTGTTCAACTCAAAGATATTTATACTTCATTTCAATTATCCAAGAGATTTTTTTTATATAAATTTTCCCTCAATTCATCGATGAATATTCATAATGAGTATCTTCATTTGATTCTTCTTTCATACTTACTCTTCTCAGTCGAGATTGTAAATATCTAACAAATTGTTAAAAACATGGATGATCTAATATCCATATATTCCTCGAGAATCCTTTTCTTCTAATCGGGATGAAATTATATATTGAACTTTGAAATCATAGTAAAGGTATCAATTTGATATTGGTATTCCGAATTCAATTCTATTTAAAGATCTGATAAAGTATGTGAACTAGAACACCTCTGAGTGTACCCTTTTATTGGCAAGAAATATTTGATGAGAGGCTATCGATTGTTCCGATGCCAAGACCACTCGATTCAGAGTTATAATTGTCTTTCTCGGCCCAAATTTAAAAGCTCTTTATTTCAAAATCGTCATCCAGGTAGCCAAAATTTCTTCAGTGGTTACGATGTTGAGATATTTTTTTTACAAACAAACTGAAATATGCCTAGTTGCATATGTTCTCATGAATGACTAGCTAATTGTCCTAACTAGTCAATATTTTAATTAATACGACGAAAGCCTAGCTAATCGTCCTAGCTAGTTGCTATGGGCGAAACCAATTGTGCTGGCCATTTTCTTAGCCGGTTGATAATATTGCTTGATATGGACTAGCTATTCTTTTTCTAGTTCCACTTCCAATCAAATTTTTATTATTCCATAGTGCATTATATATGCAAAATTTAATTGTTGATGAAATTTTCAAAGAATGATTTAATTGAGACCTAACTAAGTCACCCATTCAAACGAGAATTCATATTCAGTTTTATGAAATATTTTGTTCATGAAATATTCTATTCTTTCATTTATATAAAAAATAACCAATTAAAATCATAAAGTGATTGAAGAACAATATACTTCCTTATTTGTTAATCATTGAGTACAATTCCTTCTTTCAAAATAGCATCTTTTGAAACCTCAATGGTTAACCTTTGGTTGAGGATGTTATTCGAAATTTCTATCATCATTCGAAAAGAAAAGTATTCTTTCAATGGGAAAATATTATAAGTATCATTCGTATGATGTTATTATTCAGCAATCATTGCTTTCAATGGATATTCTCTATAATATCACAATATAAAATTCTAAGGACATGGAAGGATAATCCTTGTTGTATTCTTCCTTTCAAGTTATAAATTTTCTAAGTGTTGTGATTCTTCTATTCAGAGCTCATCATTTGTTCAGATGTTAGATTTTGAAATCTTGTTAAGATTGTCTAAATTTCATCGATATCGTGAAAATCATTTTTCCAAGGCTAATTGCCTTCCGAACAAAGAGAGGTATAGTTGAGAACCGATTGTTTTAATATGAGACTGAAAGCTCAGTGCTATGATAGTGCAATCGGGGCATCGTGATGAGTAAGTTGTTTTAAAAAGGGAATACCATGTTTAGTTATTATCATAAGGATCCTTAACATGGTTATCGAAGAACGATAATAGAGATACAACGTGATTAGTGAGGTACGCTTTTGTGAAACACTATTGGGATAAGAACTAATGAATTCGGGAAAGACCAATCATGTATGAATTCGAGAAATAAGATTTTCAAAAAAGTGAACATAAGATTAGTAATAACCTCTTGTTAGAAATACTCGGCGATAAAAATAGGATTTTGTATGAAATGTAATGATACATCTACGCAGCTTAAGGATCGTGACATAAGGCGTCCTCATAAGGATCTAGAATAATTGCGATAAGGTTCGGACTGAAAGGGACAAGGAGTTTACTTATGAGAAAATTTTGGAATTTTTTTTTAACTGAACACGAGATAGAGGCCATAGTCAAATTGATCAAAGGCTATGATTGAGAAATCTATTATCATCAAGGAAAGGCCAATGTGGTGGCCGACACTTTAAGTAGGAAAAGATATATTGAAGATGACAAATCTCAGAATAACTGATGAGAAGGATCGCATGAAAAGAATGCTTTATTACTTAACAAGAAGACTTAAAGATGCCTAAAAACGTAAACAAATATTAGTCATGACAGAATATGAAAAGGTGTCATTGGGTAGGTAAGTAAGTATTCGACATGGTTGAAAATAAAAACGGAAAGGCGAGGGTTAAAATTTTAGCGATTTCAACTTGTAGATGACCCAAATAGGAGTAAAAGTTAATTATAATAAATTTTGAAGGAGGATTATCAAGAACCAAGTTAGTCATCATGCTATTTGAGGATTTTGAGTGATAGATTAAATAAGACCGCTTACTTTATTATGCAAACGATAGATGCCCACTCTACAAAATTGTTATGAACGCGGAAGAGATAATTGGGACAGAGAGACCATGTGAAGACTGCGCCACGCAAGGACCCAAGATTTAATTAACGGGACTATTTCCCAAGATATTTTGTGAAAAAGGACGGACAGAGGAATGACTTAGAGTTCTCAAATCGACAAGTAGAATGAGAGGACTATCTTGACCATTGAAGATACGTCTAGCGGCTTACTTTTTTTTGAAACGGTTTGGGGAATCGCCTATTATTGATAGATAATTCGTGTAGATGTACTTACCACGCTAGCATACGAAAAATAGTCGACGATATCCCTTACGAAGGACAACATGAAATAATGAAGGATGTCATTGTCAAAGCTGATAGAAGGCAAAGAAGATCGTACACGCCCTATAAAGGCCATTGGTAGCAGGTACCAATAAACGTGAATACGTCTAAGGCGCTAGCGAGAATAACAAGTATGACCCAGAAGGTATCGTAGTACTATAGATATTACACGGGGAATGATTAAAGAAGTCCGACTGATGACGGAAGCTGAACATTCCACGATCCTAAAACGTGTCAATCAATTGCGTATGAAATGGTGCTTCCTTCAAGATGGCAACATGACCCGACGTGCCTTACATTACTACGGGAAGAAATTTTAAATCTGGCACTAAACGTGTAACAGAAGACGAGCGTGTAGAAATGCAATGAGAACTTCTTACATAAAATAATCGACATAGATGATGCGCTGAAATGAGCAAACATTAAGGAACGAAACTCTAGCACTAGTAAGAGTGATGGAGGGGGAAATGAATAAGTTGAAGGAGCATTCCAAATACTAGAAGATGCGTTAATAGTCCATATTATAGATTTCTAAGGAAAATGAAGTGACCAATTGACGTTAATTGAATTACCGACAATAACGAGTTATTGTGCGGGCATTGGAACGGCTACAAAGCTTGTACGGAAGAAAGAATCGTTCTCCCTTAGGTTGGGAAAGAGTTGGTAAGCGGAAGATACTTGAACCATCATTGAGTCAACAGGCCAAATAAATTCCTAGAACTTATCAGAACCCGGCTAGTGGCAGCCCAGGATAAACACTGGAGATATACGGACCAAAACTATAAAGACAGGAAGTATGAAGTAACATACCAAGTATTGTTGAAAGTGCCTCCCAAGGAGGGAGTAGTGAGATTCGAAAGGATAGAGAATACAAAGCAGGGGATTCAGTGTTGTTGAAGGTATCTCCATGGAAGGAGTAATGAGGTTTGGAAAGAAAGGGAAGCCGAGTCCCAGATTCATAGGACCTTTAAAATTTTGAGGAGAATAAAACCTCTAGATTACAAGCTCGCCTTGCCTCCTAATCTGAAACAAGTGCACAATGTGTTCCACGTGTCCATGTTAAGGAAGTACCATGCAGATGCATGGCATGTAATAGAATACAAGAAAATAGATTTACAACCAGACCTGACCTACATTGAGCAGCCAGTAAGGATAATGGACCAAAAAAAACAAGTGCTAAGGAACAAGACTGTGAAGCTGGTTAGAATCTTGTGGAGGAATCAAAATGTCGAAGAGTCAACTTGGGAACTTGAAGACGCAATGAGGAATAGATATCCCCACCTATTTTCAGATTGATTCTGGGACAGAATCCTTGTTGGGGGGAAGACTGTAATAACTCGAATTTTTGAGACTTTGTAAAAATGTTTAATGAATAGTGACCCTGACGGACGGGGAAAACCTTTTAGCCAACACTATGTAGTGCACGAGAAAATGAGTTTCGGAGTTGATATTATGATTATACGTACCAAATGAGTGTATGTAAACACTATTAGTTTTCGAAGAAAACGAACTTTGAAAAATGACCATATTTACGAATCATCGAGGATTACGGGAATCATAATATAATTACGAATATAAAACCCTATGGATTTATACCCGAGTATGATAATTCAAAACATAAGGAATACATACGAAAGAAATTACGTCGCGAACCATTTACGAGGAAGTTTTAACGAAAACGTTTAAGCGACCGAGCGAACGCGTAAACGATTAAATAAACGTAACACACTAACTAACCATGGTAAGAAATAACCATGGTTACTTTATCAAATAGTGAGCTAGAGATAGGATGATCAACCAAGGCTAATGGAATAGTAAGCTAAGGAAGCTAAGCAAGTGGCTTAGCTTGTAATCTACCACATGCTAGTTAGATTTGTCCATGGATTTGGCAACAAGAATAAAACCTAGGATTCTAAACTAGGAGAATATCAAATCAATATAAGATATCACCAACATCATTTCCTAGAAGCAACCAAGGAGCAAGCATAAAACACTCCCTCTCCCCCAAAGAAGCTCCATTCGGCTTCTTCTTCAAAAACAAGGAAATCAATTTCAAATCTTCAAGCTCTAGCCATGGATAAATCCTCCCATTGATTCTCAAGCTTCCTACCAACCAAAATAAGGTAAGATAAATCTTTGAGCTCTTTTTATCAAGGTTTGATGGGTATAATAAATTCAACAAAGATGAGAATGATAGTATGAATAGTAACTCTTCTGAGGTTTCTTGATTTCAATGGTGGTTTTAGGTTCCAAAAACTATATTAATCACTACCAAGACTTCACCATCATCAAGAACACATCTCAAGCTCTCAAGAAAGGTAAAAATCTTTAACCCAACTTTATTTAAGATTCAGTTTCAAGATCCTTTTAGTATGTAGTTGTAAACCTAGTTTTAGTGGTGATATTGTTGAGATCTTGATGTTTAGTTAAGTAAATTTAAGGTTGATTGTTGTTGCCTCAAGAACATGATGTTATTGAGAGGCGTTAGTGTGTTGATGATGATATGATGATTGTTAGTGGTAGTATAAAGATTTAAGGCGTAAACGAAACTCCGATCGTAAACGTAATCATGTTAAAACGAATAAAGCGTAACTTTAAGTTTCTGCAGAAAGTCCCAAAAATGTAAACTGTAGTTTCTTGAAAAATAACCCTTGATTATGATAGAAAATTTTATAAGGATCGTTTAGGCACTTGAATCGCTTGATTCCGATTTACGGATCAAAATTTATGACTGTTTTACTAAAAGTGATTTACGCGACAAAAATTGCTACGAATTATGAATTTGAAAATATAAAGGATCCACTTAAGAAAGTTCATAAATCATGAAAATTTTACAGAGAGTATCATATTGAGTTTCCTAACTGGAATTAAAATTTCAAGTGAGAATAATGAATTTTCAATTTTATAAAAATATCGGAGCCGAGACCGCGCGATTAGAAACCGTAGAATCTATAAGCGGAGCCGATGACAAAAAAAGAGAATGGACTTAAGATACTTTGAAAAAGGAAGCAACCATAATGAGAATAAGGAATTAAAGAAATAATAAGGGTAATATAAGTTGAGAGGGTGCGCAATAAGTAGCACAGGAGTGCGAGTCACCGTAAATTAGTACGGGACCTAACGAAACGAATTGTGTTTATGATTATAGATTTTTGAGCGGAACCTAGAGCATCCTCCACCTCGAGATACCCAGGAAAGTTTTCAAACTATACCTTTTAAGAACTGTTGTGTTGTGAATATTTTATAAAACTGTGATATATGCATGAGATTGCTTTAAACTGTTTTACGAAATTTGAGATGTATTACATTACTCAATTGTTGATAATTTCTAGTCTATGTTCATACCGAGTTTGAAATATTATATTTAGACCGAGAGTCGGTCGGTGTAAGCTTATAAAAACCTGGAAGTAACTCGAAGGAGTTTATAATTGAGAACGTTAACGCTAGCGAGTAGCGTGGTTTGTATTTATTTTAGACCAAGGATCGGTCAGTAAAAATTGATGAAAACCCGGAAGTATTCCGGAGGTACTTTATTTAAGAATATTAGCGCTATAGTAGAGCATGATGTATAAGTTGTAAGACCAAGAGTTAGTTAGTTTTGTTTTTATAAAATAAAAACCTGGGAATCATTCCGGTGATATTTATAGGACGATTAAAGTCCATAGTAGTTACATTTCAAGGGACTCAACGTCCATTTACGAAATACTAAACACCTCAAACTTTTATTATAACGATTTCCAAAGGTCGTATCCCCTCAACTATACCTTATCGTTCGAATAATAAATATTTATTTACTATTCATTTATTATGGGAGGAGTATTCTCCAGTGAATATTTATTTCAGACTCGATTAAATATTAAAGATTATTATATTACGTAAATATAAATTAGTTGAGGAATATTATTTCAAATATTTTTTTCAAGTAAATTCATTCGAGGTTTAATTATTTACCGATTAATATCTAATTATTTATTATTTGTTAAAGGATTCATTTATGATTTAAAAATTATAAAACCTGAACTAAAATACTTTCTGATTTTCGGAAAATCATTCGAATAATTTCAGAACGTCGGAGAATATTATCTCGACTTATTTTAAATATTTTGAACATAGTTACAAAAGAAACTCCCCCTTATTTAATTATCTGTTGACAACGGTCAACTCACATCCTTAGTACTTCCTCCAAAAATTTTGGAAGTACGTGTATATATATATATACCCTAATGAGATAAGTTATTTCTATCAACAAGCAAAATGCTTGGGGAACTTCGATATGGTTCGAGTTCTCAAGATATGATAGAATTTTGTTAAAGGACAAGGGAGGGGTAGGATCCAAGTACTTCGTGTATTGGATAGACTACTGGTACCGTAGGAGGCGGTACAATATGTACCTAAGGACCTGCGAAGTATGTGTATACCCGAAATGAGGACACATAGCCCGTATGCGGCAAGGGTGATAACCGGGATACGAAGGTGTCGTCCTTCTACTAGTAGAAAAGGTTACTATTATCGTAGTACGACTGATCATCGTATGCGGTGGCTCCAACGAGTGTCCTATTCTTCCAATTGGAATTGTGATGCAATACCGTAACCCAAGCCTAGGTGCTGGGTTTACTATTAAGGTGTTCGGAGGTTAATAAAATCCACTAAAGGATTATTTTCATAAAAAGGTGTGTATCACCAAGGAAAACTATTTTCGAATAAAATGTAATTATCATATATGATGTTTTACGTGAGTTTATCATACAGTCATTTTCATACTGTACATTATTATGCTGGGCATTATAGCTCACTCTTGCTTTCTTTTAAATGACATAACACAACAGATAACCAGTATGCCGGTGTGGGACTTAGTCGTTTGCAGTCATGGGGAGGATCCCTGGTAGCTTTTTCTCAGGTGTGCCAGAGTATCAAATAGGTATAAGATATCAGTCGTAATTATTGTAACTTTATGTAGAGGTTATGAATAATTGTTTTGAGATCCTGTAAACTACATTTGAGTTTTAATAACAGATGATACTTGTTGTACGTCGTTTCTAAGGCTATAACTTGTGAGTGTGTGAGATTGGGGGTCTGTGATATGGAATTACTGGATTATTGAGTTAATACAGGTTACACATGATTGAAGGATTGCGTGACGACCCAGATTCCTGACCCCGAATTTGGGGGCGTTACATTTTGACTTTAGTATCACGTACCTATGATCAATGAGATGTGATCATTAGTCAACAAACATACTTGTCTTAATGCATTATTATAGTCCACTATAATAATACTCGACTAGGGACCTTTAGGAATATTGATACTATTCTCGTAATCTCATTTCTAAGTCACGTACTTAGAGATATAGAAGTGCATATCATATTCCAAGGACATTTATTATTTAACATTTATATCGCGATAAATTAAGAATTAATAAATTATAAAAGGAATAATTGATAGAACATAAATATTAATAATTCAAATATCTTAAACTAAAACATCATAGTGTTGTCTCTAGGGCACAAACACTAATAGGTTTCTCTTCCAGAGTCTGAACAACTGCAGTTGAACTTTTTATTTAGTTCCACCCTTTTTCTCCCCCTCAGTTGGGTTATCCTTCCGACTCGGAGCTTGGGTTGATTGAGATTTAAGCGCCTGTTCAACAAGATCCAGTTCCTTGCCACAGATTTCAACAATATGATATGTATGTCCTTTTGTTTCCCTTATCTCTTGCATAGCCATATTTAACTTTGAGTTAAGCTTATCAATAAATGCATCCTTGACAACCATTTCTTGTGAATGTTGAAGTTTGAGATCATCAATTTCTTGTTGATGTTCATCATGCAGACGCTGCATATTTTTACGGATATCAACATCCATTTGTTCAATCATTTTCATGAATATGGTATTTGATCAAGCAAGATTGCATCCAGATCTGAGTTGAGAATATAACGTGACATGTCGATTGAAGGTGTTTTTGGATGGTGGGTGTCTCACTGGGCTCCCCTTGAAGTTTTTCTCACTGTACTCTTTTACTCGACTTAGGGGTAGGGGTGTCACTCAACCTCTTGGTTTGTGTTTCACTCTGCTTCGAGCTTCTTATATCTGATTTTCCTACATAATAAATCACTGGATCCTTCCTTAAGGAGGTCAACTGTGGTGTAGTTGGGTTTTGCAAAAACCCGTCCTTATTCAAGACAAGTTGCCTATCATCCTTGGATGATTCAGTGCTTCAATTTACCCTAGTGTCGGTGAAGACACTTTCCATTTAGGCTCATCAGATTAACCTGATTCATTTCCAATGGGTTGCCGACTTGCACCTATTTCAAGTCCCCTATCCGAAGATACATCAAGGGTAGTTTATCCTGGGGAGGTAGGTGTTGTACTCTCAGTGGTAGTAACAACAACACCTTTTCCTAACACATGTGAAAGAAAATGTTCCGCTGAAGGAACAACACAAGTAGATGTCCTCATCAATACTTCCTGACTATGTACAACCTAACTTTGTGCAATATGAGTTGTGGTTTGAGGTGGTGACACTCTTTCAGATTCCATGGCCAACTAAAGAATTTCAATAGATTTATCTTTTTGAGAAGATGAATCTAGTAACTATTTTTTTATTGTTTGAGTATGTACATCCTTTTGGAAAGATATAAGGGGGTTAGTAGTTGTCTCAAATGGGAGACTCTTTTATCCTCAGAGAGACAGATCTACGGGTTCTCTCATTATATCATCTCTATTTGATGCAAGTTATGCAGTTTCTCCCTCAACACTTACAGTTAACAACAGTTCCTTATGTGCCAGAGGTTGTGTGAATGGGAAGAGTATTTCAGTGTTTGGCTCTAAGGATGAGTTCTGAATATTTTAGATTTTATATCCAGTATCCTGAATAAATCCTTTAGTGAGAAGTTGTGTGAAATATGGTGTGTCCATATCTATATCTTGAAATTCAGGTAAACCAGTAAAAATGTCAAAAGTATAACCTGGAGATAGAGCTATGGTATGTAAATATTGTCACCTTGTTGATGTGGCACCACCTTTGGCTCTGGAGCTTCTGCAGGAATGACTGGTTCAGGTTCCATCTGTACTGGAATGTTCTATGTTATCTAATTCATTGGCTTCAGCTTGAATGAATGCTTCTTGCATTTCAATTCCTTTAGCATCTTTAGCTTCTTATTTTTGGATGGCCTCAGCGTCAACTACCACTACTTAATCAATGAGTAGAAACATTTGTTGTAGATATTCTGTGAGTACAACCGTATTGTTGTTATCATAGTCTCTGACATTCTTCAGAAGACCAACAGTTCTTGGTAAGAGTTTTGGTGGATCAATTGGATGTTCATCTGGAAAGACTACAAGCTGTTGAGCATTAAGTTTGCGGTTGAGGGCAATGTTTAGAAACCTTGGATAGACCATGTGATTTAAGTTTGTTCCAAAATGCTCAATTATCCTTTGCATGATTAGACGTCCATAGTTTATCCTCATATCGTGAACAACAACATACCCGAGTTGCTGAATCATTGTAGTCAAAGTGACCATCCACCTGTTTTTGCTGAGAAGGAATATGACAGAATTGTGAAAAATAAATTTCATTCCTTGTTCAAGGACTTCTTGAAAAATTCCTTTGGTATTGCTTCATCCTTAAAAGTTGCATTGATTTGTTGAAAGAATGTGAGTATTGTGGATATGTTCATAGTTTATCCTCATATTGTAAGAAACAACATAACTGTAATATCCCATATTTTTTATAATTTGATTAATAATAGAATAATAGAAAAAAGGATTAAAATTAGATAAGGACTAGGATTTAAAATTTAATTAGACTAATGAGCCTAAAATTTGGATCAGAATTTAATGCGGATAACTTGTAGATTAAGAAAGAGGGTTTTGTATCGTTATAAATACATCTTATTCGTCTTCCTCATTTTTTATATCAAAATTTGTAGGTCTTTTATACACCAAAAATCAGCAATCTTGTAAAATTCATAGAAAAATTTTCGTAAGTCAGAATTCGGCGATTCTGGACTTTTTAGAAAGGTCTTTCATTCTCTACAACTTTTGTGTTTCGTGTTTTCCTAGAAATCGTCGTTTCGAAGGTCAAAAAGAGTAAATTTAGATCTGGTCAGATTTGAGGTAAGTTTTCGATCCATCTTGCTAATGTTTTCAAAATTACGTGTTAAGCGTTTATATTTGATTATTAAAACATGAGCTAAGTGATGCTATATTTGAAAGTATTATGTGTTATAGTATATGTATTTTTGTATATGTGTTGTATCAAGACAATAATTTTGGAACTCTAATTTGTGCCATGGTTTGTGAAAATATCGAATAGGAACTTAGGACCGCAGTCACCAGAGTGTAGTGACAGTTTTCGGAAAATTTAGGACCGTTATCACCGGTTTGTAATGGTCGTGGCATGAATTATGAGTTTTGAATTATTTTTGTTTATATGATATGTGTATTGTATGTACCGAATAAAAATAAGAATATGTATTGAAAGTGTTTGTTTCATATATCTAATCATATGGATTATCATATTTTATTATATATGTACATGTTGCTTGGCCTACTACTTGGATCGATTGGTCTCTTGCTGGGCTGTATAGCTCATTCTTATAATTTTCAGGTTTCATCTAAGATTCGAGTTGGATAGTTTTGGAGTTTGAGGACTTAGAATTGGAGTAGATTGAGTTTTGGACTTCAGTTAGCTGCGCTTTTGTAATAGTCACCATTGTAATAGAAATTTTGGATTCATAATTGTATTTTGTATTAGTTTTGATTTAGAATAATAGTCCGAAAGTGTGGGCTTTTACAATAACCAAGTTGCCGAATCATTGTAGTCAAATTGACCATCCACCTGTTTTTGCTGAGAATGAATATGACAGAATTGTGAAAAATAAATTCCATTCCTTGTTTAAGGCCTTCTTGAAAAATTCCCTTGGTATTGCTCCATCTTTAAGAGTTGCATTGATTTGTTGAAAGAATGTGAGTAGTTGTGCATCTATCGAAGGATCAACAAGATTATAATGTGGGAAGCCAAGATATTCATTCAAATCATCATATGATAATCTGATAACTTCATTAACCACTGTAAACTCAATGCCAAGATTTTCTTCCTGATTAGAAATATGAGAATGATAACGAACAAATCGAAGCAAATTGACATTTAACTTAGTGTTAACATTAATGTAAACCTAATAAGGGAATGATGATTTAGAAAACGAAGCGAGTTATAAAAATGCCAATTCTTAGCATGATCATTTCGTAAAATTGATATAAAATTAGTTTTCTTAATTACAAAATTAGCAGCCATTTTTAAAAACTAATCGATAATCTTTATAATTAAAATCACAAACTTTTATATCGGTTAACAAACACAAAATACGAACCAAACACCAAAAATTACGAACAAATACAAAAACCCAAAAATCTCGAATATAAACCAAATTAAAGTATGATATAGTACGAGAGATTTGATACAAAACTACGAACTTAATTACTCAAATTGATCATAAACTAGTTCGGAAACCCTGACCCAAAGATCGAACGGTTCAAGTAGAGATCTCTCTAATTAACTAGCCAAATTTGTTGAAATTACATACAATGTATAGATCATAATTTGGCCTTCAATAACTATAATCATAATGAATTTTGGCAGAGTTTCTTTAATATTTTATCGATAAAAAAATGCTCTATTCGAGTTCGTTTGTGTGTGTGTGCATGTATTTCAAGCCA
The DNA here is from genome assembly GCF_009905375.1 of Apium graveolens. Taxonomy (NCBI): domain Eukaryota; kingdom Viridiplantae; phylum Streptophyta; class Magnoliopsida; order Apiales; family Apiaceae; genus Apium; species Apium graveolens. The sequence continues at coordinate 167,794,792 of NC_133655.1, forward strand.
TGTATCAAAAGATAATTAAATGTCTAAATAAGGGAATAAAAGCTTGATATATACAAACATACTGAGCCCCAACAAGTCTAAGAACCCAAGCCCAAACAAGTCAAAGCCTCCAAGCCCCGACAAGTCAGATATTTGAGCTCTGACAACCAATTCTCGATTGTTCAATTTGACCAAGCCCTAACAATAAAAAATTGCCAAGGCCTGGTAGTTCAATATTACCAAGCCCCGACAATTCAAAAAATTGTCAAGTCCCGGTAGATGATTTTTACCAAGCCCCGACAATTTAAATAATTGCCAATGCCCGATAGTCGTTCATAATAATTTAAAATTTCATTATCATTTATCCTTGAAAGATATTTGGCAATAAATTTTGTAAATTATTTATGCCGCTTTTATTCAGTTCTAGTGAATTCTTTTAAATATGGAATTATTTAAAATTCACTGAATTAATAACTCACACTTCTTATCGTAAAATTACAACAATTATCATTTGGTTGATAATATCATAACTCTAATAATTTAAATTGCGTTGCTTTTAAATTACTCATAATTTAATAATTAACAATTAAATCACTTTCAAATAAACTGAAAATAGTTATGTGCTTAAATATTTATCTGTTACATACAAGTACACAAATACTTGAGATACGAGAATTAAATATAGTTAAGTAAATTCACGATCCTAAAAATATTGACATTTATCAACATGTGAACTCATTCAAAATAAGTTGTAGTTCTTGACTTCTAATCAGATCAATTAATAATATTTAAAATCCCAAGTTCACCAACCAACTAAGAGAAAGTGGATTCATCAAGTGGTTTAGTGAAGATGTATAAAATTTGTTCATCTATGGGTATAAAATATAATTCCACACTACCATTTGTGATATGCTCTCTCATAAAAAGATACCCGATATCAATGTGCTTGGTTCTCGAGTGTTGAACTGGGTTGTTGGAGATTGCTATGGCACTGGTGTTACCGAAAAATATAAGAATTTTTACATCAACAGTCTGTAGTCTCGGAGTTGGTTCCTCATCCATAAGGTCTAAGCACAACAGCTTCCAGCAGCTATATATTCAGCTTCAGCAGTTGATGTGGATATTGAGCGCTGCTTCTTGCTATGCCAGGATACCAATCTTCTTCCAAGAAACTGACAACTTCCTGAAGTGCTTTTCCTATCAATGTTACAATCTGCAAAATCTGAATATGTATAGCCTACAAGGTCAAAACCTGTACCTTTAGGGTACCAAATACCAAGATTTGAAGTTCCCTTAAGATTCCTAAAAAATATGTTTAACAATTATGAGATGAGATTCTTTAGGGTCGGCTTGTAACCCAGCACATAAGCATGTTACAAACATAATATCTGGCCTACTTGCTGTAAGATATAATAATGAGCCAATCATACCTTTATAGCTTGTGATTTCAACCTTCTTATCGGTTTTGTCCTGATCAATCTTAGTGGATGTTGGCATTGAAGTCTTTTCCAGAGTTGAATCTTCCTGATTGAACTTTCTTGATTGACAAATGAATATCCCATCTTTCTTTTGACTCACTTGTAATCCAAGAAAGTATCAACACTCCCATCATGCTCATTTCATACTTACTCTGCATTAACTTGGAAATCTCTTGCAAAGATCATTATTAGTGGACCCAAATATAATATTGTCAACATATACTTGTATTAATATCATACAGTCTTATGCATTTTATGAAACATAGTTTTATCTATAACACCTCTAGTAAATCCATTTTTCAAGTAAGAATTATGAGAGAGTGTCATAACATACCCTTGGTGCTTGCTTGAGTCCATATAGAGCTTTGAACAAAAAGTACACAAAGTCTACAAGATTTGGATCTTCAAATCCTAGAGGTTTTTTAAC